>NC_064924.1:556363618-556708618 GCF_023897955.1 Schistocerca gregaria | reverse complement strand
TACTATGTTTCCTTCTCACCCTTTTCCTACACTCGAATTCCAGTCACCCATGACTATTAAATTTTCGTCTCCCTTCACTACCTGAATAATTTCTTTTATCTCATCATACATTTCATCAATTTCTTCATCATCTGCAGAGCTAGTTGGCATATAAACTTGTACTACTGTAGTAGGCATGGGCTTTGTGTCCATCTTGGCCACAATAATGCGTTCACTATGCTGTTTGTAGTAGCTTACCCGCACTCCTATTTTTTTATTCATTATTAAACCTACTCCTGCATTACCCCATTTGATTTTGTGTTTATAACCCTGTAGTCGCCTGACCAGAGGTCATGTTCCTCCTGCCACCGAACTTCACTAATTCTCACTATATCTAACTTTAACCTGTCCATTTCCCTTTTTAAATTTTCTAACCTACCTGCCCGATTAAGGGATCTGACATTCCACGCTCCAATCCGTAGAACGCCAGTTTTCTTTTTCCTGATAACGACGTCCTCCTGAGTAGTCCCCACCCGGAGATCCGAATGGGGGACTATTTTACCTCCGGAATATTTTACCCAAGAGGACGTCATCATCATTTAATCATACAGTAAAGCTGCTTGTCCTCGGGAAAAAGTACGGCTGTAGTTTCCCCCTGCTTTCAGCCGTTCACAGTACCAGCACAGCAAGGCCGTTTTGGTTAATGTTGCAAGGCCAGATCAGTCAATCATCCAGACTGTTGCCCCTGCAACTACTGAAAAGGCTGCTGCCCCTCTTCAGCAACCACATGTTTGTCTGGCCTCCCAACAGATACCCCTCCGTTGTGGTTGCACCTACGGTACAGCCATCTGTATCGCTGAGGCACGCAATCCTCCCCACCAATGGCAAGGTCCGTGGTTCATGGGGGGATATATATAACACACACCTGTGAGATCCCTGACATTAACATATGTCGAAACAGTGGCAGAGAGCATAACAAAGCAGCACTATTGAGTGAGACACATGATCTCTGCTCTGCCAAGGGTATTACCAGGAAAGGGAAGGTGGATATTTATTTAGTTAAATGCTTACGTGTCCTTGTAATACTTGTTCATAACAGCCTCTTCTGGGTATACATTGTAATACTCCATACTCAGAGAGTAAATATAATCATTTTAGACACACAGTAACATTTTGATCTCTCAACGAACACATGGCTGCAATATTATAAAATCATAATTCGCCAGTTCATGGAGACTTACATAATAGATGCCACACCAACAACTTGCACAACCCATGTGAAGTGGCGGGACTGACACACACAAAACGCAGGAACAGAAAGATCCTGAATCATAACTGCTCAATGACATTCTCTGCACATTCCTAAAATATGGAAGTCTCTTATACAATGCTTTCTCAAAAACTGTCTCAAATACTGACAGACCAGTCATTGTTTACTTATCTCTCTCACTCACCCTTTACGAAGTGGTTTCCCCAATAAGTATTACCATCTGTCAAGAAACTGACCCCATCTCAGAAACACATTGCACAGGTGACTGAGCACAGAAATTTGTATGGTGCACTTATCTTTGTAACCCTACTTGAAATTTTATCATACCCATGAGAGGTTTTACTCTTTAATGACGTAATACTTGAGTCAATTTCACCTTTGTTTTTTCCTGTATCCACATGTGATATAATTGTATCAGAACACCAGCATTTAAGAGTTCTGCATTTTTACTTGCACCTACAAAATTTTGATTTATCTTCGACAACTGACAAGACGTGATTACTGAATATTTTGCAAAACTCCTGTTTCACTCTCAAACAAGAGAGGTATAAGATGTTCAGCACATACATTCATACCTGATACCTCTTTCAAATCTAACAATGTAGTTTTTGTCCTAAGAGCTTTCTATTCTCTTGATATAATGGATTGTTTTAGCCTGTCTGATAATATTCTTCAGCACTCTGCATCACCCTCTATAGAGAAATTCTGCAACCAGTTTTTGACTGCCTTAATAGCATGAAACAGTTCCTGTTTCCTGGTACATGATATTCCAATGCCATTGTTAACCAAATTGGCTGTTTATCTGCCTACAACTTTTTGATGGGTAAGAGCTGTCAAAAACATTGATAACATTTCAAGAAATTTATTATATTTGACTTTCTAATCTGTACTGTAAATTTCTTGTGAAGTCTACCATCCGAGACAGACTATAAATGTCTGCATTGTACATGGAATTATACCTCTAAATCTTTTTTTTTACTGCTTTGGGATATGACACTGCCTTCATTGCTTTCAGTTTTACTATCTGTGCATCATGATCTGAAAGGCCATACTAATTTTTTTCTCATAATGAGTCGATGAACTAGACAACAGTGTACAGAAATTACACTGACTGTACCAGATTGTAAAAGCCAAGTACATCCAATAATATTCCTATCTCCGAAGAATCGGTCAGAAAGTTTATCTGATATCCCCATACAAAATAAACTTCACGTCTTTCTTAAAAATTGAGCCTTGGCCAATATCAAGCAAGGAGAGGAAAGTCCTGTAGCCTGAACTGTGGGATTTGTAGAGGCCCACAATGAAAAGTTTTTCCATGAAAACTCAAAATCTTCAGCACAACCTTCAAATACTTGGTCTTTAGAGTGATTTGATATGTCATCTCTTTTAAATGAAACACTTCATTTTGCATAAATTGCCAATCCTCCATCCTGCAATGAACTCCTTTCATCCCTTATATTCTGATCTGTATTCCTTATTTACTGAACTGACTTCCAGCATCAAAAGACCCTTCTTCAAGCAGGTATACCTCCTACCTGACTCCACCCTAAAAAAGGTCTAGTCCCTCTACAAACTATCACTGGAATTTGATCATAAATGAGATGAGATTCACCAATTACGCTGTCACTTATTAGCTTAACCAACCAACCCTTCCCAATCCAGTTCACGTGTAGGCCATGTCCAGTATAACTGATCTACATGCACTCTAACAATCTGTGCCTTTTCAGCAGTCATCAGCACTCTATCAAGTCCCATATTAACCTACCTCACCACACTATCAAGGTAGGGTAGAATTGCAATACCAGAACAACTGTACAAATTGAACATTAGTGGTCCAAGTTTCTGTAGCAATCCTGTCCAACTCACCGCCTGCATTTCATTTTGCGTAAATGCCCATGCCGCCATTCTGCAACAAACTCCTTGCATCAAAATGAGGTAAGACTTAAATCTTCAAAAGGAAGCTTTAAAATTCTTTCTCTACACAAATGATGCACTCAGAAACAAATAATGTCAGTGTCAATAGCTATACAAAGTGAACATTAGTGGTCGAATTTGAGTAGCAATTCCACCCACAACACTGCCTATATCGTCAGTTCAGTCCCTACCAATATACCGAGCGAGGTGGCGCAGTGGTTAGCACACTGGACTCGCATTCGGAAGGACGACGGTTCAATCCCGTCTCCGGCCATTCTGATTTAGGTTTTCCGTGATTTCCCTAAATCGCTTCAGGCAAATGCCGGGATGGTTCCTTTGAAAGGGCACGGCCGATTTCCTTCCCCATCCTTCCCTCACCCGAGCTTTCGCTCCGTCTCTAATGACCTCGTTGTCGACGGGACGTTAAACACTAATCTCCTCCTCCTCCTCCTCCCTACCAATAGCATTCCCAGCCCCTCATACTATCACTACCTGATCCTCTTAGTAAAGTCTTTACATAAAGCCTTTCAGTCTTCTGTTAACTTACTGAACCCGGCATTTAGATTGAAAATGCTGGTGCCTTGGTACTCCTTACCTAATGTTTCCTGCAATTGAAGGCCAACAGTGTGCCCCTGATTTCTACCAATCAGAAGAATACTCCTCTTCTTAAGGTTTCTATGTAATTAGGATTCCTAATGATGTTGACTGTCTGCTGCATCTTACGTGCTCCTACAACTATTGGAAGATTCTTTCCACCTACCTCGGACAGCTGACTAAATCTGTTCTCAGCATTCAAAATGAAATGATCTGAGCATGTTCTATTCCTATTGCACTTATAACTGTCAGATTCCACTTCCCCACACTCTCTGTCCATACCTTCCCCATCTGGTCTAGCTTCTTCTAACAGTGCCATAAGCAATATGGAGTCTTGTACCAATGCTTGGGAAACATTCCACATGGGCCTTTACAAATGTGTGTGTGTGTGTGTGTGTGTGTGTGTGTGTGTGTGTGTGTGTGTGTGTGTGTGTGTGTGTGCGAGCGCGCGCGCGTATACCTGTCCTTTTTTCCCCTTAAGATAAGTCTTTCCGCTCCCGGGATTGGAATGACTCCTTACCCTCTCCCTTAAAACCCACATCCTTTCCTCTTTCCCTCTTTCCTGAAGAAGCAACCATTGGTTGCGAAAGCTTGAATTTTGTGTGTATGTTTGTGTATCTATCGACCTGCCAGTGCTTTTGTTTAGTAAGTCACATCAACTTTATATATATATATTTCTTTTATTTGATCCCATTTAGTGAAAAACAGAGGTGAAATTTTTAGCGAGCAAATAGAGGTTTGTTTCTAAAGTGAATTAGCTTATTTAAAAAGCCCTAATTTTCCTCTTTTCAACAAACAGTTTACTTTTTTCAAACCTTCCTATTTAGAAATATTGTGTTACATAAATTTTGAATCTTGAATAATGGTTATTCCCTAAATTTAATACAATACTTCCATGGCTCAGTTTTTTTTCTGATTCAACAAATGACTGATTGTATTGGAAGAACTTGTTAGTTTGCTAATTATCCAGTCTGGAGCAGTTTTCATTTTTTAATAACTTTTTGAAAGCTCTGTGAATCCCTGCAGAAGTAGAATTCATGTACATAAAATAGTAACTATACACTTGCTCTTTTTCTGGTAATATAGATCATAGATAAATAGGCCCACTGTCTTGCTTATTATAGGTTTGTGTACTCTAAATTTACAATGTTCTGATTTCATAATTAATATGTAACACCAAATTTTAATTTTTATTCTTAAGCACCTATATAAGTGATGTGCAGGACAATTATTCAAAGTCAGAGACTATTCATTTTGTCAACAACATGTACTGAGTGTTGAAGACAGTCAGCAGCCTATAATCAAACTGTCAACATCTCTGTGTCACTAGTTCATATCAGTCAGGCAGTCCCATAGTTAGCTGCTAAAATGTAAACTTACTTGTGAATCGGGTGCAAGCTCGCATCAATACATAATCAGTACAAAAGTCACTTTATACGCAAATTGCAAACATCATGTAATAAGTTCTTTCATGTCCAGATGTACAAAGTAAACAGCTGCTATGTGCAACGACTAAGTTACTAAAATCAACTTCACATCATTTGCCAGTCAGAACTCTACAATTAAAGTGTACTGTAGAAATGTTGCCATTACCACAACAATAATAGGGTAGATATTGCTGACCAATGATATATGAAGTGTCTAAATTATTAAATACATTCTGATCATTGCTATATTACTGGTGTCAATAAATGTCCAAAGACTGCAACTCTTACCATACAATGTCATGTTCCTCATTTAAAAAATGTCATTCAACAAAATGATAGCAGGAAGACGAACATAAAACAGGAAGACTGACACACAACGAAGCAGCATTATTGCTGAGGTAAACTGCAGGTCAGTAACTTTTCAGCTAGATTCCCCTGAAACCATTTGCTACACAACTCAGAACATACCCCCCAAGCCACTAACATACTACAATTCATACACTTCTTACACATTGTAAAATTTTACATTATGTTTAAACAAATATGATGAAATGACACAAAACTTCACATACAAAACACCATGCTATACACTACCAGTAACCTGTCTATCTTATCTTTCTAAAAACATGAAAGCTTTATAACAGTGCGTAACTTAGCCTTCTTCAGTTAAAAAATGAAAAATTTAAACTACGTGAGCACTAGCTAGCCCCTGGGGGGATAGCTAGTGGGGGGGAAGGGGGGGGGGAGCTACTATTTCATAAAAATATATGAAAGTTTTTTTTGAGATTGATCTATGCTGAAACTACTAATACTTAAAATGGTATTTGGTGAACTGCACTTGCAGTGATGACTTGCACAGATCCAGAGGCCGAAATAAAGATGCAGAAGTAAAAAACACACACACTATACACATATAAAACTGTTTCAATACAATACAGAAAGTACTGGTACAACAACAGTCTCCACAAAATTATGGAGAGGTTTACAAGATTTACATTCTGAAATTGCTTCTTTGAAATTAGGATTTATTTTTCTCCCTGCAGCATGATTTTCTCATGACCCTGTGTAGCTTATGTGTTGCAGATAACAAAATATCTAGTTTTTGTACGTAGTGCGAACACACTTAGTGGAACTGAAGTTTGAATTGCCCCTTTCAATTAGTTTAGTTTAAAATTTCTGATATCCTCATCTCATTTCTTGATGTGTTGCCCTTCGGTGCTTGTCTTGGTATCTTTGGCCAATGCTCCTTTAGTACTTTTTCTGACTTTTCCACAGCAACAGTGGCTAGCATTGTCGAAGATTCACCATCTATTGCTGCTGATGGAAGACGAGTCAAGTCCATGGCTGGAGGTTACATTTACATGCCACATCAACAAGTGGGGCCTTTACCTAGTCATTTATATTACAGCTGTCTCCACAGCATCTATGGTTGCTTGCTGCAACAGTGCAATCCAGGATTCATTTATTTTTAGACTTATCTCTTTCTTGTTGAAATTACTGTAGTGCTTGGGTATTTTAATGGCTTCCTTTAACAAACAGATGCGGAAGTTTTATCCACAGAAAAACTCAATGTGTAGGACAATTTCATTACATGTTCAGTTTCACATAGCGTGTGCTCCGTGATTGGCTACTTTTGTGTCACAATCTGCAATATTTAGTTTGATCAACCTGCTGTTAATGCATCATTTGGTCATTTCAACATATAAAAGGCAATCAAATGAAAATGAGGCAGATGGGAAAAAAATGACATAACTGTTAATATATTTATCCCACTGTGTGACAATACTGTCAATGCCTTCATGGAAAAATGTTTGCAGTTGCCTACAGAACCATGATGGAACCCACAGATGCACCTCTTCATCTGAAGCAAATCAATTGGTGATCACAAATGTCTTTCTTCAGGGCTCCATAAAATATGTAAATTGCAAGGGAAGAGATCGGAGTGTATGGCAGATATGTTAGGGCTTCTCAGCGAAACTTCTGCAGTATAGTCAAAACAACTTTGGGAATATGTGGATTTCTGAAGAAGACAGATAATCTGTTGAACCTGGTAAAATGAAAGCAAAATATCCATGCAACTGCTGACCAAATTTTATTGTGAACTGTATACCACAGTTGCTCAGGAAGTAACAGGTACAAATAAAATAATGATCAGAATGGGCAGTGTCTTGAAAAAAAAGGGTTAAAGATCAATATTTTTTCAATGGCAGTAACACAAAGGTAATGGAATGACATGTAATTAACTCAACTGATGCTGTGAGAATTACACTACGAAATTAAACACTAAAAGCAGTAGATGAGTTCGGTTATTTGTTAAGCATTGTAACTGACGATGGCTAAAATATAGATTGACTCAAATATAGACAGGAAATAACAAGAAAAGCATTTCTGAAGAACTTAAGTTTGCTAACACTGAATACAAATTTAAGTCCAACAGACAAATGATGATGATTAGATGAGTAGATCAGATTACTAATGAGGTGAAACTGAATAGTGTTGGGGAGAAAAGGCAGATATGGCCTAACTTGACTGAAAGAAAGGATCAGTTGATAGGACACATCCTGAGGCACCAAGGAATAATTACTTCGGCAAGGGAGAAAAGCGTACGGCCAGGGAGGGGAGTAAAACTTGTAGAGGGAGACCAGGGGGCTTTACTATGATAAGTAGGTTCGAAGAGATGTAGGTTGCAGTGGTTATGCAGGCTTGCACAGAATAGACAAGCACCGTAAACTGCATCAAACCAACTGAAGACCACAGCAGCATACAGAAGGTTTGTTCGCAACTACACTGTTAAGACAAAAGTATAAGTTTGAAATGCTTATTACTCGCAAATGAAACATTATAAATTGACAATTATACCATATAACTGTCAATATCATCATCAGGTGTTCCACCTTATGGCAAGTCCATGCAAGGCACTTTGCCCCCTCTCCCTGTCTAGTGCTTTCCTCTTTGGTTAAACATAGCTATCACTTTTCTCCATGACAATGTCCATTAGATGGCATCTTATTCTTCCTTTCCCCCTCTAGTCCTTACAGTCAGATTTTGTTTATTCATCTCCCGAAATCTCCGAGTTGAGCTGTCCTAAAATATCCGGGCCTCAGCAGCCAGAGAGTGCGATCATGTGTGCGTGAGTTGCATCTGTGTGTGTGTGTGTGTGGGGGGGGGGGGGGGGGGGGTGAGGCGCGTATGTGCTTATTTCTGATGAACGCCTTGTTGGCCGAAAGCTAGCTTTTTAACAGTCTTCTTGTCGTATCTGCGACTCAGCATCTCCACTGAATGGTGAGTAGCAACTACCCTTTTTATAATATTGTTCTAAAATATGATAGATGTCCTTTGTGCTCACTTTTAAAGTACTCTTCAACTCCAACAGCTTTTACTGATTAAGTCAGATTCAAGTAACAACATATCAACCACCAAGAAATATTTATTTCTTGCCAAAATATGTACAGTATCATTCCTCATTCCTTGAAGACAAGAAAGTTATAACAGTATCATCTTCAATAAGTGCAGGGTCTTTCGACTGCCAGCAACTGATGAAGGGATAACTTCTGCCAATCCACTGTTGGTATGTGTTCAGTCATGTTTATACATGAAGCAAAACTTGAAACGAACAGATAAGTTTTAACAAGCAATTTCTGTGAGAGGATGAACATCACATGTTAGATTTCAGACTAAACATCAGATATTCACAATTAAAGAGTGGGCAGGAGCTGTAGCTGACTATCTGTTAGGTCCATATATTCTCTCAGCACACCTTGCTGTCCTCAAGAAAAAAATTTAAAGTACTCTTCCAGATTTGCTACAGGCTGATCATTTGAAAATAATGGAAACATTGTGGTTTATGCACGAATGCACACCAGCATATTTCAGTCACACAACTGGAGATGCACTCAGTCTGACATATGTGATGACAGATGAATACATAGGGGAGGACTACGAAGTTTTCTGGACGAGAGTAACCTGCCTAGGTGAACTCAAGTTAATCACTGGATGGTTTTACCGGCCAACCAATTCCACTGTAACAGTTGTAGAGTCTTCAAAACAAAGTATTTTATGCTCTGTAGCACAGAGATACTCCGATCATGCAACATTACTTGGAGGCAACTTTAACCTATCAAGTATAGATAGTGAGGTCTATGGATTCACTATAGGCAATGCAAACAGATAGTCCATAATCATGTTAAGTAGCACTGAGCACATTTTCTGAAAAATGTTCTGAGCATATAGTTCATCGACCCACACATAATGAAAACATTTGTGATATTCTGGCTCCACAAAGGCCTGACTTTATTGACAGTGTCAGCATAAAGACAAGTATTAGTGATCATGATGTCATCATGGCAACAATAAAGTTAATAAATCTGTCATGAAGGGTAGAAGAGATTTTAGGCTGAAAAGAGCACATAAGTAACTATTAGCCTCCTACTTAGCCAATGAATTGACATAATTTAGTTCAGTACTATAGTTGTAGAGAAATTATGGGCAATATTTAAACCGATTGTAAATTGCAGTTTGGAGAAGTGAGTGGATTATGGACAGAAAAGATCCTACATGTTTTAATAACAAAATATGGAAAATGCTCAAGAAGCAGGGATTGTTGCAGTCTCAGTTCAAAACAGATCGCAGAAATACACTCCTGGAAATTGAAATAAGAACACCGTGAATTCATTGTCCCAGGAAGGGGAAACTTTATTGACACATTCCTGGGGTCAGATACATCACATGATCACACTGACAGAACCACAGACACATAGACACAGGCAACAGAGCATGCACAATGTCGGCACTAGTACAGTGTATATCCATCTTTCGCAGCAATGCAGGCTGCTATTCTCCCATGGAGACGATCGTAGAGATGCTGGATGTAGTCCTGTGGAACGGCTTGCCATGCCATTTCCACCTGGTGCCTCAGTTGGACCAGCGTTTGTGCTGGACGTGCAGACCGCGTGAGTCGACGCTTCATCCAGTCCCAAACATGCTCAATGGGGGACAGATCTGGAGATCTTGCTGGCCAGGGTAGTTGACTTACACCTTCTAGAGCACGTTGGGTGGCACGGGATACATGCGGACGTGCATTGTCCTGTTGGAACAGCAAGTTCCCTTGCCGGTCTAGGAATGGTAGAACGATGGGTTCGATGACGGTATGGATGTACTGTGCACTATTCAGTGTCCCCTCGACGATCACCATAGGTGTACGGCCAGTGTAGGAGATTGCTCCCCACACCATGATGCCGGGTGTTGGCGCTGTGTGCCTCGGTCGTATGCAGTCCTGAATGTGGCGCTCACCTGCACGGCGCCAAACACGCATACGACCATCATTGGCACCAAGGCAGAAGCGACTCTCATCGCTGAAGACGACACGTCTCCATTCGTCCCTCCATTCACACCTGTCGCGACACCACTGGAGGCGGGCTGCACGATGTTGGGGCGTGAGCGGAAGACGGCCTAATGGTGTGCGGGACCGTAGCCCAGCTTCATGGAGACGGTTGCGAATGGTCCTCGCCGATACCCCAGGAGCAACAGTGTCCCTAATTTGCTGGGAAGTGGCGGTGCGGTCCCCTACGGCACTGCGTAGGATTTACGGTCTTGGCGTGCATCCGTGCGTCGCTGCGGTCCGGTCCCAGGTCGACGGGCACGTGCACCTTCCGCCGACCACTGGCGACAACATCGGTGTACTGTGGAGACCTCACGCCCCACGTGTTTAGCAATTCGGCGGTACGTCCACCCGGCCTCCCGCATGCCCACTATACGCCCTCGCTCAAAGTCCGTCAACTGCACATACGGCTCACGTCCACGCTGTCGCGGCATGCTACCAGTGTTAAAGACTGCGATGGAGCTCCGTATGCCACGGCAAACTGGCTGACACTGACGGCGGCGGTGCACAAATGCTGCGCAGCTAGCGCCATTCGACGGCCAACACCGCGGTTCCTGCTGTGTCCGCTGTGCCGTGCGTGTGATCATTGCTTGTACAGCCCTCTCGCAGTGTCCAGAGCAAGTATGGTGGGTCTGACACACCGGTGTCAATGTGTTCTTTTTTCCATCTCCAGGAGTGTATCAAAAGGCAAAAGTTTGTAGAAATTCTTTGTCTATAAAAAGATCCATGCACGAAGCATATAACTACCACTGTCATACCTTAGTGGAAGATGTTCAGATCAAAAGAAAATTCTGGTCCTACATAAAATCAATAGGTGGGGCCAAGGATTCTATACATTCTGCTATGGCAATAGAAGACAGCAAAAAGAAATTAACAGTGTGCTTTCAGGTGATCTGCCAAATTGTTGTTTCCATTTTATACACAATATTTTGACAACTGACCCAACACTCGTTGCCTTGACTCCAACCAGACTGTGAGCTAATGTTGGTCTCGCACCACTATTTACATCCGAGTTTGGTTCCCAACACCCACTATGTCTTTTAATGCTCTTTTGTTTTACACAGCTTGCACTTTGCTCTGTGAAACACAAACTCACTCAATGTTTTCCAACTCTGGTGGATGTGTTGGCTGATGGATGTGTTGGCTAGTGAAATTTTAATCAATCAAGAGCAAAATCTCAAGTGTTATTTAAATTGAAACCTCAGTCCCTGTTTATCACATTTTCTGACTCTTTATCTTGATCAAGTCCCTAACCATGCTGTTACACAAACTTGGCATTTCCACTACAATATTTGTCTCATTGCATTTCAATTAATTATTATATTTGAAGCAGTTCTTGGCGAGAGCTGATTTGCTTGGTAGTTTAGTCAGGTGCGTTGCTGATGTTCCTTGCATCTCTCCTCAACTGGGATACATTACACCCTGTCTTTCTGAAACTTGGTCATATTTTAACATTAGAAAGAACGCTTTTCATCTTTCCTTGTTTCCATAGGAGTAAACCGATCTTTCCGGATAGTGGGCCAGCACAAGATACACAAGCAATTCTTTGCTTCGGTCTTTCTCAATCTCTTTCTCAGGTGTTCTCGATTTTGACAGCATTGCCTTTTCAATTTGATGATCTGAGTACTCACTTCCTCCTAACACCGTTCCTAAGTGTTCTGATTCTGTGTCATGGCTCTTTCTCTGAAAATGCTTGAGCTCCATGCACCAGAGCATTTAGCACTAACTTGCTTTGTGACAGGTGTTTATCGCTCAAGGCATGGTGACCGAGGCCAGCATGCATAGGTTTTCTATATAGACTATGGCTCAGGGATCCGTTCATTCTTCTCTTAACTAACCCATTGTGCAAAGACGCATGACCCTCTTCTTCAGGTTCCATTGCGAATTTTTGAATTTTATATCACAATTGATAGAGTTTAAATGTTCCAGGGAGTCTTTAAACTGTTCCACTTCATGTGCACATATGACAAATGTGTCACCCACACACTGACAGAAACATGTTGCTTTCAATCTGGCGCATTCTATTGCCTGTGCTTCAGAGAGATCACAGCAAAAGGCCAGTCATGGCTTTAAATTTTGCACTTAAAAAGTCATTCATACAGGAGGATTATAAAGACATACCATCATCTGACCAATGCACAGACTCAGCAGGGAACAAAATAAGCATCCCTGGCTTTGAGAAGCAACTGAAAGAGTTGAAAACAAATAATCACCAGGTCCAGATGGAATCTCAATTTGGTTTTACAGAGAGTATCCTTCTGCACAGGCCCTTTACTTAGTTTCCACTTATCCTGAACCTCCTGTCAGATGCAAAGTCCCAAGCAAATGGAGAGAAGCACTGGTGATTCCTGTATACAAAAAGTATAAAAGACCAGACCTGAAAAATTAGACCAACATCCTTAACATGAGGTTGCTGCAGAGTTCTTCAGTATATTTAAGATTTGGGTATAATAAATTTCCTTGAGGCAGAAAAACTTCAGTTCACAAATAAGCACAGATATAGAAAGCATCACTCATGTGAAATCAACTTGCTCTTTTCTCACACAATATCGTGCCAGCAATGGGCAAAGGGAACAGTCCTGGATGCCAGCTGTTCATCAGAGAAGGTAGGAAACATTCAGATGGTGCAGACTGTGAAGCAGTCATGGAAGGGAAGAATGTTGTGTTGGGCAGCGTGCTCAGCAACTGGGTAATCCAGCTGTCTCCTGGTCACAGTTTGTTGGTGGCCTTTCATGCGGATAGGCCGCTTGTTGGCTGTCATGCCCATGTAGAATGCAGCACAGTGGTTGCAGCTTAGCTTGTAGATCACACGACTGCTTCCAGAGGTAGTTTTCCTTTGTGTTGGCCTTCACCTCAAAGATGGCTACATCAGTACCTTTGTCCATATCAGACCCACCAAAAACCATCAATACCATGACTTCAGAGAGCTGCGACCTATTCCATACCAAGAAGTCCCTTCCATACAGCCTAGACACTGGTGGTAATCACATCTACAGTGATGAGCAGTACCTCTCCAAATATTCCAAGGATCATATTGTGGCCTTCAGAGGTCAAAATTATCCTCTCAACATTGTACAGAAACATATCTCCTATGCATTAGCTCTCCAGTCACCCACAACCTCCCACAGTAACACAGTTCAGTCACAAATGAACATGCCCCTCATGACTCAGTACCATCCAGGGATGGAGTAATTGAATCACATTCTCCACCATGGTTTCGATTACTTCTCATAGTGCCCTGAAATGATGAATATCCTACCCACTATCCTTCCCAACCTTCCCACAGAAATATTCTGGCACCCACAAAACCTACACAATATCCTCGCCCATCCCTATTCCACCCTTGCTCCCAACCCCTTGCCTCAGGGCTGATGTCCCTGCAGTAAACCTTGATGCGAGGCCTGTCCCATACATCCTCCCAAAACGAACTACTCCAGTCCTGCCACAAGCACTGCTTATCCCATCAAAAGCAGGGCTACTACAAGTAAAAGCATTCATATGATCGATAAAGCTAAGTAGCAACCACTACGCAGCATTCTACATGGGCATGACAACCAACAAGCTGTCTGTCTGCATGAATGAGACAGCTGAACTACCAAGTTGCTTCACTTCAATGACTGCTTCACAGCATGTGCCATCTGAATTCTTCCTACCAACACAAGCTTTTCTGAATTGCCCAGGTCAGAGCTCTTCCTGCAATACATCCCGCATTCTATAATCCCCATGGCCTCAATCTTCATTATTCACTGTCCTTTGCTCACTTATCCCCCATTCCAGCATTACACAGCTTTCTATTCCAACAATGCACCCAGTCTCTCTACTTCTCTCCTTTTTCTCTCCCTTCCCACCAATCTCCACCCCCCCCCCCCCTCCCTCCACGCACCTCCACTAACCTCCCAACTGCATGTAGCTGCCCTGCCCTGTCCCACCACGTCCATGTATGCTCCCCAAGCAGCACTTTACCATATCCCAAGCCTACCCTCCTACCCATCCATGCCCCAGTCTCCCTTAGCCCCATCATCCAGACTGCTTCTCCCATCAAGTGCTGTTGCTTGCACTCCAGCTTCAGAGGACTGAGACAGTGGACATTTATGTGTAAGTTGTGCTTTTGTGAATGGGTGTGTGTTATCTACTTTAGCAGAAAGCCTTTTGGCTGGAAGTTTATTGTTGAGCAGCATTTTTGTTGTGCCTGTTTGGAACTTAACATCTCCACTATATATGTAGCAATCTGTCCTTTTCAAAATATAACCAATTGTGATAATTACTGTTTTTAAGTGATGTCATCACAGACATTCTACAAAACTATATTACATGTCTTACCTTAAAACTAGCTCGAGAGGTAGTCATAAACCCATTAGTGATGTAATATAAAAATACACCTGTGCTCTTTTACGATGTCCACTTTGAAGATGGTATCAGTGACTGTGAGGTGGTTGTAACAACAATGATTACCAAAGTGCAAGGAGCAACTATGTAGTACAGCAAGGAGGGAGATTTATATGCTCAACACACTAGATAAAGGGGCAGTAGTCTCATGTCCCACTGAGGAACTTTAAATGTTTTGCTCACAGCAAGAGCATGTAGAGGAACTGTGCCTCAGGTTTTGAAGCATAATTGAACACACACTGGATAGAACAGTTCATGATGGAAGAGGCTCTCTGTGGTATACAGTCTCTTTAAAGAAACTTCTAAAGAAACAGACTACTGCACAATAGGTGTAAATAAAATCATAGGGCTATAGATGGAAATCTGCTAAATGAAACCCATTTGTCTGTCAAAAGGGCATTGTGTGACATCTCCAATAACAACCGTATGGCAATCTCATCAAAAGATCCCTCACAAAACCCACTGAAATTCTGGTCATTTGCAAAAGATGTCAGCTTGCAGCAAAGTTAGTGTTGAGACACTCATGGATAACACAGGAACTAAAAGTTAGAGTACCCAATCAAAAGAATAAATGCTGAACTCATTTTAAAAATGTTCATTTCCGAATGAAAATCATAGAGTATTGTCCCACAATTCATATTCTTGCACCAATGCAAAAATGAGTGGTGTAGATATTACATTGAGCTGACAAAAGTCATGGGATAGTGATAAGCACATTTACAGATGGTGGTACACAGGGTAGGTATAAGAGGGCAGTGCATTGGCAGAACTTTCATTTGTACTCAGATGATTCAAGTGAAAAGGTGTCACTTATGATTATATAGCTGCATGACACAAATTAATAGACTTTGGATGTGGAATGGTAGTTGGAGCTTGACGCATGGGACACTGCATTTCAGAAATTGTTTGAGAATTTAATATTCTGAGATTCACAGAATCAAGAGTGTGCTGATAACACTAACTTTCAGGCATTACCTCCCAAGATGGACAATGCAGTGGTCGATAGCTTTCACTTAATGACCAACAGCAGCAGTGTTTACGTAGAGATGTCAGTGCAAACAGGCAAGCAACACCATGCGAAATAACTGCAGAAATCGATGTGGGACATAGGCCGAATGTACTTGTTAGGACATCACAGTGAAATTTGGTGTTAATGGGCTATGGCAGCACACGACAAAGGCGAGTGCATTGCCTACAGTGTTTCTCCTGGGCTTATGACCATATCTGTTGGTCCCTAGACAATTGGAAAACCATGGCCTGGTTACACGAGTCACAGTTTCAGTTGGTAAGCGCTGATGGTAGGGATCGAGTGTGGTGCAGACCCCATGAAGCCATGGTCCCTAGTTGTCAACAAGGCACTATGCATGCTGGTGGTGGATCCATAATGGTGTATGATGATGATGGTTGGTTTGTGAGGCACTCAACTGTGTGGTCATCACTGCCTGTACAAATACCCAACTTTTTCACAATCCAATTTTGTACACAATCCAATCTATTCACTGCCATGAATAATGATAATAATGATGATGATGATGATGATGATGACAACACAAACACTCAGTCGTCAGGCAGAGAAAAATCCCCAACCTGGCTGGGAATCGAACCCAGGACCCCACAATCCAAATGCAGCAATGCTAGCCGCTAGACCACAAGCTGCAGATTCCATAATGGTGTAGGCTATGTTTACATGGAATGGATGGGTCCTCTGGTCCAAGTGAACCAATCAATGACTGGAAATTGTTATATTCAGCTACTTCATGTTCCAAAACAACAATGCCATGTCATCAGGCCACAATTATTTGCAACTGGTTTGAAGAAAATTCTGGACAATTCGAGTGAATGATTTGGCCACACAGATTGCCCGACAGGAACCCCATCACCATTTATGGGACATAATCGAGAGGTTGGCTCATCCTGACAGCACTTCTGTAATTATTGATCAATAAATCTGCAAAGGAGTGCCAACAGCTTTTTGAGTCCACATCACATCAAGCTACTGCACTATGCTGGGCAAAGGGAGGTCTGCCACAATATGATGATATATCCCATGACTTTTGTCTCCTCTTGTGAAGCACTGTCATTGGCACTGAGAAAAATTGAAACAAAAAAAATGGAATTAAGCTCCAAGTACCAATGGGATTTTTAAAAGATTCTAGTCAGAATTTTCAGCTTAGTTACCCTCTTTTTTTAGGCTTAATATAGCATTTATCTACCACACAAAAAACTCTGATCAGTAGCTGAAAGGAAGCCAAGATTACAACTATGTACAAAAATGGTAGTAGAAGTGATCCCCAAAAAATAATGTCCATCTGTTGTAGAATCTCAGAACATATTCTGAGCACAAACATAATGAGGCATCTCTAACAGGACGACCTTCTCCATGCCAACCACGTGGATTCTGAAAACATCAGTCATGCAAAACCCTGCTCACTCTTTCATCACATCACATCCCAAAAGTCACAGATCAAATCAGTCCAGCAGATCCAGTATTTCTTGAATTCCAAAAAGTATTTCACCCAGTACCATATCAATGCTTTTTAACAAAAGTGTAGCATTAATAATTTCTTGCTATGAAGGATGCAGCATGTTATCCTGGACGGAAAGTCATGAACAGATGTGGAAGCAGTTTCAGATGTGCCCCAGTGAAGTGTGCTGTAACTCTTGCTATTGATGCAGAAATCTATAAGGAAGACCTATCCCAAAAAAAGCTTCAAATATATTGTCGTGTTTTTATTAGATTTTACGTGGTGCAAGTACTAACAAATTTCTTTGAATATTTAAAAATGTACAATTTTGAATGTAAAAAACCACAGAAAATGTGTATTAGTCCAAATGGCAGGCACCTGGACCTTACAAAAGGTTTGAATTTAGACCTTTTAGCACATGTTTGCAGGTGGCGTGTAGCATAGTATTCAAGTTTTCGATTTTCAGAAACCTCTACTAATTTGAAAGTAGCTGAAAAACTGTCAAATTTTGGAAATGTAAAGCATATTGGCAAGTGCCTCTAATGGCCAATGCTGAACATTAACAAATGCTCTCCCCACCACTACAGTTAATGGGATACTCATTTCTGCTAATGCAGGATAAAAATGGCAAAAAATGCAAGCTTTTCATGGCAGCTGCTCCTGAAAGTGTAAGTATAACAGCTATGATCTCCTCTTTAATATTATGGCCTTCCTTATAACTACTAAGAAACGAAAAAACATGTAACAGAATACACAAGAACATTCAAAAGTTAACACCTTGGCCCCTTTGGTCAAACTGGGCATCAACGTTTTCTTCCTCTACACTTATTTCACTGGTTGGTGTTTCACCACTTCCCAATTCCTCTCAGCATCCGCCTCATTGACATCCCATCCTCCTCACTGAGATCCGATCCAGCAGGAATGAATTCTCGCATACATGACCAGAACAATGTTTGCCAATGGCAGAGTTCAGGAGTCCTGTTTGGTTTGCAGTCACCACCTCCTGCACTACACTCCTCCACACAGTTCCAGCAAAGAGTTTGGAGCAGCACATTTAGCTGTAGTTATGGGTATTCCTTCCCCTTTTGTTGGCACCCACCCCAAAACTGATGGAATCTTTTTGTTACCTTGCCATGTTTGTACTTTTAGGAAGGTACGAAAAGAATGGTACTGGGCGGCATCATGAGTAGATGACAGTCTCACAAGTTGGAATTAGGGATTTGCTGCAGATTTAGAGAACAGTCGGTGGCAAAGATTGTCCACTATATCTCTGTTCGTCTCCACTCTACAATATTACAAGAAACTTTTCTCATACTTTTGAAATTTGGAATGTTGTTGTCTCTGGCTGTCTGAAAATATCAAGGGTTTTTCTTCTATATGGTGTTGATTTTCTTCTTCCTTTGTCCAAACAGGATTCAATCACATCACAACTGCTTACTGCATGAAGGAAAAGAATTTCCTGTGGATTGAATCCGCTTGATGATGATGTGTACAGCATCCTGGGGGAATTATCCCTCCAATTCTTCTGGAAATAGGTGCTATTTTAAGAAAAAGCTAATGCTGTCAGCAATAGTGCTGAACAACGTCATAAAACAGGCTAAAACAATGTATTGCACCAAGAGAATAAACAGCTCTCAGAACAAAATACACTCAACTGTGTGTGGTTTCAGAACTGAATGTGGGTTCTCAGTGCATTACACGACTCTTGTACGAAAATGAAACTGTTAGTGATCCACAACAGTTGTACAAAATATTTAATAATCACTTCTTGTCAATAGTCAACAAGATACATCAAAATTTTGTTGATACACGTAAGTATGCAGAATTCTTACATGTTAATTTTCTGAGACAACAAGCTACAGGAAAAAAGCAAAGACGAAGTTGAATCAATTATTACATCAATAAGGGGGTTGTCCTCTTTGACAATTTCAACCTTTTCTTCTCCTTTTTTTTTTTTTTTTGCTTAAATTGTTCTCTGGGATGTCTACTTTATTATAGCATTCATTCAAAGTTCGCCAGCAACTCAGTTTTTGAGTTACAAGGCGATTGGTGAAAAAGTGTCTCCGAAAACCAACTGACATCCAATTTCAATATCAGCATAACAGGCATTACTGAAATTATAAATAAACATGCTCAAACTTGAGATTGGACCAGCCTGTTACAACTTCTGCACAGAAGCTGACAAGAAGCATATCGAGCGAGCAGAGCAGAGGATGACAGAACATGCCAAAAATGCCCACGAGACCACCTTGGTTACAAAGGAGATGGAGGAGGATCTCCTTTTGGGACTAAAAGGATTGTTGCATGGTCCAAGGATCACTGTCTAGAGGTACGTTCAACTTAACAACAACAAAGTGTCAACTAAAACTTTAAAAACGTTTTTCGCAAAACAACATTGTTCAAATTGGCAATAAAGATAATTTTAAAATGGTACACATGATTTTGATAAGAATTTGATGCTGGCATTCTAGATTGAATTCTCTATCAGCGAATGTAACAGTTTTGCAATATCTTCAAGTGTCTATTTTTTGTAAATGCTTTTGTCTTGAATTTGAGGGTGAAGAAAAGACATTCATTTCAAAACATCACCATTTTGACAGAACTTAACATTTTTCAACTATCCTATGTACGCTGATACAAAATATACTGAAAATGGTTTCCACAAAACTATTTTGTTTCAGATTTAGCATTATTTTTTATTTTATTTAAAAATAAAAAATATCCTGAAATCACATATTTTTCCACTTGTTCAAAGAAGACTACTCCTTTACAGAGCACAGACACACAGACTCTCATGATTATGATGAAATTTCAAGGAGGAGTATGCAGCTGAGTTCACCATACAAACTTCTTTTCTCAGTCATGTGCACAATGCGTCTCTCATGGGTGGTCTTCCCTGACAGACTGAAATACTCATGCACGAAATGGTGAGAGAAAGAGAGATAATGTAGGCAAATTGCTGGCCAATTTCTTTGCTGCCAATGGTTTTGACATATTCCGAGAAATCAATGTATAGGAGAGTAGTAGCATGTCTCAGTACACATAAATTGCTGTCAGACTCACAGTGTATTTTTCCGTCCCAACTGACTTGAGGTTCTGCGAAACATTTCCTTTGAGCTTAAGCTTCAGCCATAGAAGTTTCTTTGCATTCAACACTTTTCACTCCCCTGACCCTGGTTACAATAGCTAGCAGTTTTACAACTTTCTGCTTTTCTCCACCTGCTGAATTATAACTTAGCTAGATAATTAAACATAGACATACGTGAATCCAATAAAATTTGAGGTGACTGTTGCGAAGTTATCATCTACAGTGAATGCCTGATAAAACAAATGGATCAAAAGATTCTAAGAATATACTAAAAATGTCAAAAGCAGTTAAAACAGGTCTTTGATGGCCAGTTTCTGTTTATCATTGGTCATCATTGTTAGCTGGCAAAAAATTCAATGCACAGCTACTTACACAGTAAACTATGAAGTAGGTTGCCACAGAGAGACGCCGTATGAAGGAATGAATATTTGTCTAAACGAATTTCTCAAACAGGACTCCAGAGATCCTATATCCACTCAGAAAAATAGTGTAGAGCAGACTAAACCTCACAAAGCAGTAACCTGATGGGTAAAACAGCTGCAAGACATCAGAACAGTAATACATGACACACAAGCTAAAATGTGAGAAAATTTGAAAACATCATGCACTTCTAGGTTAATATTCAGTACACCAATTTGCTCTGGATGTCTTCACCTCTTAATCTTACAAATTTATCTTGGAAGTCTCATGTAAATTTTACAAAATCGTTTTAAAGTTCGTCCAGTCCGAACTTCAAATCATGTAAGCAGTTAAGTGGGCATAACAACAGGAGACAACATGATATTGTAAAACATCACTCCAAACGAGAATGATTTATTGTCTGTTAATTCTATGCAGTAGTTGTTCTTGTTATTGTACCAGGACTTCGCTTGTCTGCTGCATTCTTCACAACCTCACTGGCATGGCTTTCTTCCTATGAAGATATTTTAAGAAAATAGTTTATTCCGGTATGTTTGCTAACATTTACGAGTGAAACAATCAAACTCATGAGAATATTGGGAACTGAGCAGCCACTTCTGCAAAGAAGGATGAGCAAGTGTTACAAAAGATAAGAATAAGTGTAAACAGTGAAGAAAGTTAAGATACATAGTGGTTCAGGGTCCACATTATACTGTAGGTCTTACTGTAACTGTTGTACAAAAGCAAGAGCCTGTAAGCACTGTGGTCTTCAAACAAATCTTTGGGTTGATGACATGAAAGCATCTTTACCTTTCCTAGGCATAATATGTTGCTTGATTGTATAGCAAAATGAAAGTTTCGCAAAAGCAAGTTTAATATTTTATAGTGCATTTTGTTTGCATTAATTAACAGGTCTTCGAAATGAATCCCTCCAGTAATGGCTGAATTAACAAAAGAGTACAGCTTACAGATACTTATAATTAATCCTAACAAGTGTTTGGGTACCCACATCACATCAAATAACTTCCTTGTCCAATAACATTTAATACACAAATGACCATAGGAAAAAAAACTGGATTCTACCTTTTCGACTAAAACATTCCACATGGCAGGTGCTGGCTTTCTGTAGATACCTTTTCCAGTTGATATAAAAACTTGCACTGGAACACCAAGCCTTGAAATAATGTTTCTAATTTTACTTTTGAAATCTTCAATTTTCACTTTCCCCTTAGAAATTCCAGCTTGATTTGTGAAAAATACTATTTTAAAGCCAGAACTCCACAAATGTTTCAGTTTTCCAGGCACCTCAATGAATGATATTTTCCAGTCATCATTGTCTTTTGGGAAGACACGACCAGATTTTGTGAGGATAATAGTTCCATCTACATCATAACCAGCTATCTGAAAATAGCAACAATAATAAATGCAGATTAATTGACAATCCAAGTTAGGTATCTTAAATACAACAACATGAACACCTGCCTACTGATAAAAGACACACACAATCCACAAGAAATTGCAGCATATTTTTGTGTATCTACCTAATAAATTTGTACAAATAAATAATTGTGACTATTTTTGCATTGCACATGGCATGGTTGGAAAAAAAAGTGTTGCTAATAGGATGCAAAGGCTGAAAAGGACTTGCCCATTGCCTACAAAGGTCATTGACTGCACCACTGAAAATTTTCCAGTCAGTACTTCACAGACTGATACAAGTGTTTCGACTTGGTATCACATCAACAGCTTTTGTTTGAATGTCACCGCTTCTTCACTGAATATTAGCTGGCTATTAAAAAGCAACAAATTCCATAAGATAGACGTTACAACTGTTTTATTTTTGAAACTTTACAAACTCCTGGCATATGAAATGTATTTTAATTATGGATACAAAGAACAGACGACACAGGGATATGTTGCAAGACAATTCAGTCAAAACCCTCTGTTAAGAGAAAGGATGGAATATTATGGTTTAACATCCCACTGACAATATCACAGTTCATATTGTGCTGGATTAGGGAAGGACATCTGCCTCCTCCTTTTGAAAGGGACCATCCTGGAATTAACTTCAATTAATTAGGGAAACCAGGAAAGCTACAAAATGTGGAGCAGTTACAGAGATGAAACCAGTTCCATCCAAATGCAAATCCAGGGCCTTAACTGCTAAGACATCCATTTCCTCTCAATTTACATAATTCATTAATATGGGATTTTTGTCAAATTTCGGCACCTGAGACTTAAAGTGTTAAGAAAACTTGCTTTTTGCATGGCATTACATGTCCAACCAAGTACGATAGAGCCAGTCATTTCGGAAGGCGACCAAGCATCAAACCATTCTGTGCGTCCTCCGCTGCTAAACCCCAGCAGTCAATGAGATTTGGCCTTCACTGAGACAACTTGTCACAAGTAGCACTGAATGGCAATAAATCTCTTCTCCAGACTACGGTGTGACACTACTTCAGTGACTCTGCCATTCTGTTCACAGCTGTCTGCAGCAAATCTTTTGTCTTTGCAATGAAGTAGGTACCAGCCTCCTCACTGCTACCACATGTGAGCTCCCTCTAGCGCAGGGGCATGTTTTGAAAAGTAATGCACCACAGACCGCTTATATAATCCTGTCAACTGGAGCAATATTCATGCTCAATAGATAGAACAGAATGGTGGCTACTACTGAGAAAACAGTGAACACAGCCATAGTTATTGAGAGAGAAAAAATTTAATAACATAGTTTTAAAACTAATCTATTACTCAAATTTTTCCCATAAATAAAAATTATCATCACAGTATCGTGCCTTGCGCCAAGCACGAAATTCAACACTCCTGTATCTCAATCACATAGAAATTTACAGCTCCTGTAATGGAACAGAACTGGAAGCACACAATGGCAAAAGTTCTGTGTGGGCAACAATGTCAATTAAGAAAATGTCAATGTGAATGGATTATGGTCCTGGTTGAGCTTCGCATGATGCTGCCTGAAACAATGAGTTCTATGCTGATACGAGTGACCTGATAAGAACCAGCCTTACGTACATTACAAAAGTTTCCCACTAGAGAAAGCAAATGCTGGCATTACAGTGAAACACTAGATTTGATATGACAACTGCTTGCAAAATTATATCCGGGATCAATATCAGAAATAACTCACTCACAACACTGCACCAGAGCTAAACAGAAATAACACTAGATTAACATTAATACAATACTGTACTTCAAATTGAAAACTCAAGATTTTCTAGGAAATGAGTAGTAATGATGTCCCAGTGCCAAACAGTACTAATGGATTGCACTGCAATCAGCTGTGATCCATGACTCATTGACATCCTAGTTCATGATGACAAGGACATACATTTAAAATACATATGGAAAACATAAAATATGTCTTTCAGGAAATTTGAAACTATTTTCTTATAACAAACAAATTATTTGAGAATTGTGTTATGAGCAGAACAAACTATATTTCATCTCAAGCACATAAATTAAATCACACGCACAGAATGAGAATCTGTTGAAACATATGATGTTAATAAAATTCTGGATGATTACACAGAAGTCTCTCTTACATACAACAACTACTGTGGGCAATTTTACAGGAAGCAGTTTTTGACAAATATATTATTCCACACACTAATTTATACAATATATGAGTGATGTCAGTTTTCAAAACAAATCACAATACTGACAGTAGTGGTAACAACAGGAACATTAGTTTTAGTAAGATTAAAATGCTGGTGACAGAATAAGATAAGGCTTTTAATTCTCTTTTCTCCTTACCTTTGAACTGCCTTTACATCCTTTGCTAGTAAGAATTATAAGTTTATTATTATCTATATATTCCCATTTGTCCTCAGAACATGGTGTCACTTCAGTTGATATTGCATCCATCCCATCACTCACTCTTTGGCTTGTATAAAAGTCCTCACACAATCTTTTTGCTGGCTGGCAGGGATGTTCTGTATCCCTTTTAATTCCTTTATGCAGTGAAACACTGCCACCACTTTTAGCACAAAATCTGACTGTGTGTGCATACTGGCCAAGCAGGAATTCCAGTACATCCCCTTCTTTCAATGTATATGTTTCATTCTTCTTCAGTGCTAGTCCATTAACAGCTGAATTATTACTACCCAACTGTTTTACTTTCACTTCTTTTGATGAACTGTCTGCTAGGAGGCATACTGAACACAGAAAAAGTAAAAAATAATAATTAAATAATTTACGTCAACAACCAAGTTCATTCTCTCTCTCTCTCTCTCTCTCTCTCTCTCTCTCTCTCTCTCACACACACACACACACACACACACACACACACACACACACACACACACACCAGGCACATGCTCGCACACAGAAGTTAGTAAGTAGTTTTAATTAGAACCTCGAAAAGTAGTGCAGCATACCACTATGGGAATTTAAAAGGGGCAGCAAATGTCACAACACTCCATGCTGAGTAAGTGGAAGTATATGGCAACAATGTACAGTCGTATAACGTAGTGGTTAGTTGGTACAAGATGTTGCAGTGCCGTCAAATATGTTTCAACAATGAAGAATAAAATGGAAAATCACATATGTATGAAGAACTGGAAATCCCATGAGGTGTGGAGGGCCTGTTGCTTGAAGTTCAGCACAACAGAACTGAGACCACTGTGAAAAAAGTGAAGATCAGTCATGCATCCATTTTTAACATTCCATCTGAAAGTGTGAGGTTTTGCTGCTGCTCACGCTCCATTCCAAAAGCTCACCGAGTTCTAAATGACTTCTATAGCTACCTAATCACCATGGACAGGTGCTGACACCCTGATACAAATGAGTAAAACAAGCAGTGCAAACTAGTGGACTCATCACAACTACAAAAAAAACAAAAACAAAAAAAAGTGAAGACCCGACCATCATTAGACAAAGTAAAGCTTTTTTTTTTTTTTTAAAAAAAACTGCCGCAGCTAGTGGCAACAGATTATGCTGATAAGGGTTACACCAACACAGTATTATGCTAACAAAAGCCTTGGCAAGGCTGGAAGAGGCTGTCTATCAAAACAAAGTGTCAAGGGAAGCTGTGTTTTTGCTCCACAACATCCTAGGACACAGTCACGCATGCTGCTTCCTTGGCTATCAAATTTTGCTTCACCCCACATATTCACCTGAGATGGCACCACGTGAATTCTTCCTGTTTCCTCAGATGAAAAAACTACCAGAATGACAACTAGTTGATTTTTGACATGGAACATTTCTTGGACATCCAAAATGCTAACTTCAATAACTAAGATCTCCACCAAGTCATCCACTGTTGGGAAAATTGCATCATATTGAAGAGTGAATATGCAGAGGAATCATAGCAACCAAGTTCAATGGTAGGCAGCTTGATTCCCCCCCCCCCCCCCCCCTCCTCCTCCAGAGGAAATAATTAAAACTTTACGACTACTTGTCATATGTACTCACATACACAATACCTTTCGACACAGCATTTCACAGCAAACTGAAGTATGCATCCAAACCACAGATTAGCTGAAAATGCAGCAAATTTGTCACAGTAGATGCGAAAATTAACTCTACCAAGTAATTAATTAAGTCTTCATGAAACACTGTTTGACAAGACTAGTAATATGAAGTAAGATAAAACTTCAGTTGGTTTCATACCATCAGCCATACAATGTACTGCAAGAGTTGAATGTAAACTTTCAGGAAACAGATAACTTCACGAATAAAGCAAAACAGTGAATTACAATTTCACAAATTTGGTGAAATCACTGTCTATTCATACACTCATCCATCCACCCTGTTACACAGATCAAACCACGAAGAAGTTCACCAATGTGGTAACAGTCAATTTAGACAATAGCACAGAGAAGCCGTTAGAGACTATATTAATAATTAACTGTGACTAAACTTACTATTAATGTTCACTTTGCTTAAATTTCAAAAGATGAAATGAATCAAAGTGGTGGTACCTTTCGAAAAATGCTACTTTTTTTACTATATTCAACAGCTACTGTTTGTATCCCAATTGTTAGCATAATGTACACACAACCAAAAGCACTTTTCAAACAGTGGTTTTAACTGATAGTCTCAGGAGCCACTCATCGGATGATTATCCCAGCCTCATCAGTACAAACAGAACTAACTAGTTTGATGAAGTTCACAGAGAGATAAGCATCAGTAGCAATAAGCAACAGAGTACAAAGGGCTAATAAAATAAACACAAAAGTTTATGAGCTCTGTAAATTACATAAGCAGCCTGCCATATCAACCAACAGCTGGAAATGCTTAGCTGCTGCACAGAACTCCCCAAATTCTCACTCATGTTTACATCAACAAAAGCTACTCAAGTTTTGGAAAAGGCCATCAGCAGGATAGTTAGAAATGATATAAATAAATAAATACATATGAATATAAAAGAGGGAAACATTCCACGTGGGAAAAATATATATAAAAACAAAGATGATGTGTCTTACCAAACGAAAGTGCTGGCAGGTTGATAGACACACAAACATACACACAAAATTCAAGCTTTCACAACCGACGGTGTTTCATCAGGAAAGAGGGAAGGAGAGGGAAAGACGAAAGGATGTGGGTTTTAAGGGAGAGGGCAAGGAGTCATTCCAATCCCAGGAGCGGAAAGACTTACCTTAGGGGGAAAAAAGGACAGGTGTACACTCGCGCACGCCCCCCCCCCCCCCCCCAACACCTCCATCCGCACATACAAAGACACAAGCATACATTTGTAAAGGCAAAGAGTCTGGGCAGAGATGTCAGTCGAGGCGGAAGTACAGAGGCAAAGATCTTGTTGAAAGACAGGTGAGGTATCAGCGGCGGCAAATTGAAATTAGAGGAGGTTGAGGCCTGGCGAATAAAGAGAAGAGAGGATATACTGAAGGGCATGTTCCATCTCCGGAGTTCTGACAGGTTGGTGTTAGTGGGAAATATCCCGATAACCCGGACGGTGTAACTCTGTGCCAAGATGTGCTGGCCGTGCACCAAGGCATGTTTAGCCACAGGGTGATCCTCATTACCAACAAACACTGTCTGCCTGTGTCCATTCATGCGAATGGACAGTTTGTTGCTGGTCATTCCCACATAGAAAGCTTCACAATGCAGGCAGGCCTCCTATTCCTGATGTCCAGGCAGAGCTTCAAGGAATCCTCAGAACCTTAGGCCCCCTACAAAACCTTTCACCTGACTCCATCAACCTCCTGACCCCACCGACACCCCACACCCCTACCTTCTACCTTCTTCCTAAAATTCACAATCCCAATCATCCCCCCCCCCCCCCCTCCCCCAATTGTAGCTGGTTACCAAACCCCCACAGAACGTATCTCTGCCTACGAAGATCAACACCTTCAACCCATTACATGTAGTCTCCCATCCTTCATCAAAGACACTAACCACTTTCTCGAACGCCTGGAGTCCTTATCTAATCTGTTACCCCCGGAAACCATCCTTGTAACCATTCACGCCACTTCCTTACACACAAATATTACGCACGTCCAGGGCCTTGCTGCGATGGAGCACTTCCTTTCACGCCGATCACCTGCCACCCTACCTAAAACCTCTTTCCTCATTACCTTAGCCAGCTTCATCCTGACCCACAACTTCTTCACTTTCGATGGCCAGACATACCAACAATTAAAGGGAACAGCCATGGGTACCAGGATGGCGCCCTTGTATACCAGCCTATTCATGGGTCGCTTAGAGGAAGCCTTCTTGGTTACCCAGGCCTGCCAACCCAAAGTTTGGTACAGATTTATTGATGACATCTTCATGATCTGGACTCACAGTGAAGAAGAATTCCAGAATTTCCTCTCCAACCTCAACTCCTTTGGTTCCATCAGATTCACCTGGTCCTACTCCAAATCCCATGCCACTTTCCTTGACGTTGACCTCCAACTGTCCAATGGCCAGCTTCACACGTCCGTTCACATCAAACCCACCAACAAGCAACAGTACCTCCATTATGACAGCTGCCACCCATTCCATATCAAATGGTCCCTTCCCTACAGCCTAGGTCTTCGTGGCAAACGAATCTGTTCCAGTCTGGAATCCTTGAACCATTACACCAACAACCTAAAACAGCTTTCGCATCCCACAACTACCCTCCCTACCTGGTACAGAAGCAAATAACCAGAGCCACTTCCTCTTCCCCTCAAACCCAGAACCTCCCAAAGAAGAACCCCAAAAGCACCCCACTTAAAAGCACCCCACTTGTGACAGAATACTTTCCAGGACTGGATCAGACTGAGAATGTGGCTCTCCAGCAGGGATATGACTTCCTCAAATCCTGCCCTGAAATGAGATCCATCCTTCATGAAATCCTCCCCAGTCCACCAAGAGCGTCTTTCCACCGTCCACCTAACCTTCGTAACCTCTTAGTTCATCCCTATGAAATCCCCAAACCACCTTCCCAACCCTCTGGCACCTACCCTTGTAACCGCCCCCGGTCACCACCTCCAACCCGGAAGGTGTACATGATCAAAGGCAGAGCCACATGTGAAAGCACCCACGTGATTTACCAACTGACCTGCCTACACTGTGAAGCTTTCTATGTAGGAATGACCAGCAACAAACTGTCCATTTGCATGAATGGACACAGGCAGATAGTGTTTGTTAGTAATGAGGATCACCCTGTGGCTAAACATGCTTTGGTGCACGGTCAGCACATCTTGGCAGAGTGTTACACCACCCGGGTTATCTGGATATTTCCCACTAACAGACAAATGTCTGCTTGTGTCTGTGTACATGCGGATGGATGTGTGTGTGTGTGTGTGTGTGTGTGTGTGTGTGTGTGTGTGTGTGTGTGTGTGTGTGTGTGTGCGCGCGCGCGCGCACACGCGCGTGCGAGAGTGTATACCTGTCCTTTTTCCCCCCTAAGGTAAGTCTTTCCGCTCCCGGGATTGGAATGACTCCTTACCCTCTCCCTTAAAACCCACATCCTTTCGTCTTTCCCTCTTTCCTGAAGAAGCGACCGCTGGTTGCGAAAGCCTGAATTTTGTGTGTATGTTTGTGTGTCTATCGACTTGCCAGCGCTTTTGTTTGGTAAGTCACATCATCTTTGTTTTTAGATATAAATAACTACATAGATATACAAATAAATGAAATACAGATAACATATTTGGAACCTACACAATATGTTGCAACAGTATGGTGTACCTTACAACAAACATTTCGAGGAGGCTCATGGATATGCACATAGGGTATGTCATAACTCTTTAAACATTCAGCTCTGGCCAAGAGCATGTAGAGGGACTCTGCCTGAAATTTAGAAATGGTTCAAATGGCTCTGAGCACTATGGGACTTAACATCTGAGGTCATCCAGTCTCCTAGAACTTAGAGCTACTTGAACCTAACTAACCCAAGGACATCACAAACATCCATGCCCGAGCCAGGATTTGAACCTGCGACCGTAGCAGTCGTGCAGTTCTGGACTGAAGCGCCTAAAACCACTCGGCTCAATTTCAAAAGAATAGTTGACCATGCAATGGCTAGACACTTACTTAGAAAACTTTGTAAGGAGAGGGACCCTTCAAGTTATAGTCTCTAAAGCAACTACTAAACAAACAATGACTACTTCATAACAGATGTAAAACAAAGTGCAGAGAGATATGGCACAAGAAATACATTTAGCTGTCTGAAGGGCAATGTTTGAAGCCTTCAACAACTAATGTGGCAGAATCTTACTTAAACATCCCCCCCTCCCCCCACCAAAAAAATAATAATTAATTAATTAAAAAATAAAATACTTACAAGTAGATAGGTTGCAGAGCCACCAAAATTAGTGTACAGATGCTCATGAATGACACTGGAATTCAAACAGAGCAGCATAGCAAAAGAAGAAATTCTGAATTCCATGTTAAAATTTTCCTTTGCAGCAGTAAACGCAGGAGTGTTGCCCACAGCTGATACTGCTAAAACAGGACGAAGCTCCAGGATCAGAGGTTGCAACAATGGAAAATTATACTGAAATGCAGAAGGATCTGCAGCGAATTGATGCATGGTGCATGGAATGGCAATCGAATCTCAATGTAGACAAGTGTAATGTGATGCGAATACATAGAAAGATAGGTCCCTTATCATTTAGCTACAAAATAGCAGGCCAGCAACTGGAAGCAGTTAATTCCATAAATTATCTGGGAGTACGCATTAGCATATAAAGTTGATCGTCGGTAAAGCAGATGCCAGATTGAGATTCATTGGAAGAATCCTAAGGAAATGCAATCTGACAACAAAGGAAGTAGGTTACAGTATGCTTGTTCGCCCACTGCTTGAATACTGCTCAGCAGTGTGGGATCCGCACCAGATAGGGTTGATAGAAGAGATAGAGAAGATCCAACGGAGAGCAGCGCGCTTCGTTACAGGATCATTTAGTAATCGCGAAAGCGTTACGGAGATGATAGATAAACTCCAGTGGAAGACTCTGCAGGACAGACGCTCAGTAGCTTGGTACGGGCTTTTGTTAAAGTTTCGAGAACATACCTTCACCAAAGAGTCAAGCAGTATATTGCTCCCTCCTACGTATATCTCACGGAGAGACCATGAGAATAAAATCAGAGAGATTAGAGCCCACACAGAAGCATACCGACAATCCTTCTTTCCACGTACAATACGAGACTGGAATAGAAGGGAGAACCGATAGAGGTACTCAGGATACCCTCTGCCACACACCGTCAGGTGGCTTGCGGAGTATGGATGTAGATGTAGATGTAGATCTTATGGGGTCCTGTCAGATATATGGAATTAGTGGCTGAATAAACTCCCTTTTATTCATAATACAAACTAAATTCCTCAAATGAAAAATAGTGCGCAGTTGCTGAAAGAAAGCACAGCTTGCTCCCGTCTACAAGAAGGGTAGCAAACATGATACACAAAACTATTGTCCAATATAATCAACATTTATCTGTTGTATAATATAATATGAGGGCACACCTGAGCTCAAACATAATGAAGTGCAATGATTCACGTCAAACAACATGGATTTTTTTTCACATGACATCATGAAAGCTAAGGCAATCAGATGGATACAGTATTTCTTGATTCCCGACATGTATATGACTCAGTACCACACCAGCGTTACTACAAGCAGCGTTAAAAAAGAAACGTGCCAGAGGCATAAAAACAGAAACCAGTACCACTTGTCCCACTGTGACACAAGACGATGAATGACTGTCTCATAAAATTCCCGGGACTGTGATGTTAACCAGTTCCCACTTACAGCTGGATGTCGTCATCCGAGGTGACTTGTTTGCCCCTCAGATTGTTTGACCAAGATGGCCCCCTTCTGATAGACTTCCTGCAGCATGGGACAACAGTGAACACCCAGGGTTACTCGCAAACATTGACCACCCTCCACCAAGTTATCAAATCAAAACAACCATGCACTCTCACCCATGGGGTCATACTGCTCCATGACAATGCAAAGCCTCATACAGCCAACACGGTCGCGGCACTCTAGCAGAATTTCAAATGGGAGGTTCTTGACCCCTTCCATACAGTCTGGACCTCTCTTCCTGTGATTACACCAATTTTGGTCCCTAAAAAAGGTTCTGAGGGGCAAACAATTCACCTCGGACGACAACATCCATCTGTGTGTGCAGAACTGGTTAACATTGCAGCCCTGGGAATTTCAAGAGACAGCCATTCACCGCCTTGGGTCATAGTGGGACAAGTGTCTCAACAGCCAGGGTCATTATTTCTAACATACACGCACTGGTTTCTGTAATTATGGCTCCAGCTCATTTCTTTTTGAACGCCCCTTATATGTGGGGTGCCAAACAACAATTGTTGATTAGATTGAGGATTCCAGAATGAAATTTTTCACTCTGCAGTGTAGTGTGTGCTGATACGAAACTTCCTCTTGATTAAATCTGTGTGCCAGACTGGTGTCAAACTCAGGACATTTGCCTTTCATGGGCAAGTGCTCTACTGTCTGGGCTACCCGAGCACGACTCGCAACCCATCCCCTCCACCAGTATCTCGTCTCCTACATTCCTAACTCCACAGAAGTAGAGTTGTGAGAATGGGTCATGAGTTGCGCTTGGGTACCTCGGTTGGCAAAGGCAAAGGTACCAAGTTTGAGTCTTGGCCTGGCACACAGTTTTAATACGCCAGGAAGTTTCATATCAGCATACAGTGGTTAAGCCATGTCTCTGCAGTATACTTTCTTCCAGAAGTGCTAGTCTTGTAAAGATCGCAGGAGAAAGTCTGTGAAGTTAGGATGGTAGGAAACAAGGAACAGGCAGAAGTAAGAGCTGTGAGGATAGGTCATGAGCTGAGCTTTGGTAGCTCAGTAGGATTGAGGATTTCTTGAATGGGGGGGGGGGGGGGGGGAAGACATTGCATGTTGTTTTTGATGGAGGGTCACTGCCTGATGTAGAAGTAATTACCGGCATGCCCTAGTAATACGTGTTGCGATCCTTACTGTTCCTGTTGTGTATAAATGACTTGATAGAAAACATCAAATGAAACTTCAGGCTTTTTGCACATGTTGATGACTATAACAACACAGTATCAGAAAAAAGCTCCACAAATACTGGAACATATATTGATAAGATTATAAACTGATGGAAAAAATTGCATGAAAAGTTGTATGAAATAAACTAAAGGTGGCACTCCCTGTATCTGAAAGACGACATCTATTCCAATTTCGCACTAGTTGCGCAACAGTGGCACTAGTAGCACCACTATGAGGTGGCAAATCAGGTTTGCTTTATTTACACTGTAAAAGTCACGACTATTAGCTACCTTTGAGACTGAATGTGGTGAGCTGATGTTAGCCAAGAATGTCTTTAAGGTGACAAATATGCCATCATCAACACCAAACAGACACCATTATCAACAACCCACAGAGTTTGAACAAGGTCATGAAATAGAACTACGACAAGCTGCATGTTCCTTCTCCAATACTGCAGGAATACTTGGCATGAATGGAGCCACTATACAAGACTGCTGGCAGCAGTGGTTACGGGAATATACGGTCACAAGAAGACCGGGCTCTGGATGGCCGCATGGCACACTCTAGAAAGGAGACCTGCTCTTTCCAAGTATTGCTCTGGCGCACTGTACTGCATCTGAGGCAGCAATCTGAGTAGCAGTTGGCACCACAGTGATGCAACGAACTGTTAAAAATTGTTTAGTTCAAGAACAGCTCCAATCCAGACCCCAAACCATCACCATTTGTGACTTTGGGAGTTTCAAGACAGAGCTCATTGGACGGCAAGATGCAGGCCTACTGTGTTTTCTGGTGGAAGCTGGTTCTGCCTTGGTGCGAGTGATGGCCGTGTGTTGGTTAGGAGGACGCCAGTTCAGAGACAGCAACAATCTGTCTCTGTGCCACACACACTGGACCTAACCTATAGTTATAGGTAGGGATTCAATTTTGTACGACAGCAGTTGTGGTTATCCCATGCACCTTCACTGCAAATTTATACGTTAGTTTGGTGATTTGACATGTTGTGCTGCCATTCACGAACAGCATTTCAGAGAATAATGCTCGCCCATCTATCGCTGCTGTAGCCCAACATGTTCTACAGCACGTCAACATGTTGCTTTGGCCTGCTCTATCACTGTAACTTCAAGAGAGCACATATGGGACATCAGACATCATCTCCAGTGTCATCCACAAACAGGATTAAACAACCTTGTAATGACTGACCAAATGCAACAGGCGTGGAACTCTGTTCCACAAACTGACATCCAGCACCTGTACAACAAGATGCACACATGTTTACATGCTTATATTCAACATTCTGATGGTTACAATGGTTATTAAGTACCAGCATTTCACACTTGCAGTGGCTTACCTAGTGCTTACATTAATTTGTCACATTACAATGTTAATTACTAAAATATGTTACCTAGACAAATGCACACTAAAAAAATTACTCTGCATCAATTATTTTTGGCTGTTGCAATTTTTTTCTGTCAGTATAAAATGGTGAAAATGTTCAGAAATGTAAAATTGCACACTCCACAAAACGCAAAAATGTAGTATTGTATTGCCGTAAGGAGCCAACTGGATTCAGTTAATTCATACAAGCACCTAAGTATGGTTCAGTCATAGGTACAACAGGTTGTAGACTTTGGTTCTGTGTAGGATATTGAGAAAATGGAATCAATCTTCAAATAATACTGCTTACAAGACACTTGTTCCACACATCCTAGAATACTGCGAAATACTAAAGCCAAATAGGACTAACAGGAGATGTTGACTGTACACACTGAAAAAACAAGCCAGGTGTTTTTTCACCCATGGGAGAGCATCATGGAAATGCTACTTGAAATGGCAAGCATTTAAGGACAAGCATCAACTACCTTCGGAAAGCTTACAAACAAATTTTCAAGAACCAGTATTAACTGGGCAATCTAGGAAAATACTGCAGCCCCCCTCCCCTCCCCACACACACAAATCACTCTCATAAAGACTGAAGACAAGATTAGCTTCAGTACAGTGTGATCTAGGAAAATACTACAGCCCCCTCCCCCCCCCCCCCCCCACCACCACCACCCTACAAATCACTCCCATAAAGACCAACGACCATGCAAGATTTGCCTCAGTACACTGTGCACAGAGGTGTTTAAACAATATTTCCCATGTGAATGGCAGAGAATGAAATCCTACCACGTGGTGCAATAAGAATTACCCACTGCCTTGCACTTCACAATGGTTTGCAGAGTATGGATGTAGATATCAGATATCTGCATGAAACAAATAAGAACAGAAACACTCTAGTTGCCACTGCAAAGCTTTAGATTAACATCAAAACATGTTAACAACGCCAAAAATTCATGTTTAAATTCAGGAACTGAAAGAGAAAGAAAAATTAAAAAGGGAAATAAAACTTAATTTTAAATGCTCCTCAAAAACAAACAGAACACTGCACAGATAAACTGTACACTTGTCCCTGTTTTCCAGCTTTCAGCACTGAATTTATACTTTGCAAGCTTCATGAAATGTTTATGAGTTCTTAACAGATAGCATGTTGCAAGTTACACTGTTAACAATAACACTGCCATTCTGCCCCCCCCCCTTACCATTTTTTATAAATGACTCTCAATAAATGTACATATGCAATAAAATGGTCATCAAAAGTTTTGTCTATTATGTAACACATATTTTGGCATTTACATTGTCATTTGAGATATGCATAATAATAAGAAGGGTGTTAAATATGGGGCAAATGTAGACCTCTGGATATGCTGTTGTTCAACCTGTTTCTAAAAACTTAAATCCAAATCCATATTAAAATTTTTTGGGTTCGCCAGCTCATGACGACATTCTCACCTTCCAACCTAACCTAGAGCTTACGCAACAGTTCACTTTGACATCGCAGTAAAGATTTTCAAGGGGAACACTAAGATACTCAACCTGTTATACCAGTAAGCAACAAGAGCATGGTAGTAACTTTAGTTCAAACATGCCTCAAGACACAAAAATGAACTCTGTGAACCATTATTAAGTGCAAGACAGGAACCACATATTATTGTAAAATATATTTAGATTTACTACCACTCCATTCACAGATGGAGAAGGAACTATAATTTGTATGTATTATCAGTGGCCCAGTTTTACTTAATTGGTCTAGGATAATGATATACCTAGTAGCCAATAAACATTTGTAGAATTTGCCTAACATTTTTTGTAATATGCAGTGTAAGTTTTAGCTTAAAACTGTGTGTGTTTCTTCTAGTGTTTGCCCAAGATGAAACAATAGCACAGATAAGTTAGGATGGAGATACACATAATCTATGGCCCTGTTTAAGGAACTGTTCTGTTATTTAGCTGAAGCACTTGATAAAATATTTGACAATCTACACCAAAATGCTCCAGTGTTGCAGGAAAGAAACAAAAACCCTAATGTCAACATTTATCTAGACACAAGAAATCTCACCCGATAGTGCAACGCTGTAAAAGTATTGGCTTCCTCCAACAGATCCAACTTTGTTCGACTCTGTACGATCAATGGCTACAGTGAGTGGATGTATGTCAGGAATATGAATCATTCACGACATACCTGTTGTTATTCCTTTTTCACCATTCTGTAAATTTTTGGGCAGAGTTCTCAATAACTTGATACCTGAGTGCTGATGTCCCTTATCATGGATTGTCAATCACTGTGGTGTACTTCTTAAGTACTTCTTGCTCTGTGTGCAGTGGGTGTACACACTTGCATTTGTAATCCACTCTGAACTGGATTTTGTGACAAATATTAGTGTTTCATATACACCAACATGGGCAACTGTGTAAACCTACAAGTGTATACGCAAGCACTTGAAAATGGAACATAGCCAAAATCTTCTGATCTTGGAGATCATATTGCAGACAAAAAAGGAAAATAATATTGATAAACTGCCTATTGGCTTATGTCTCAGGTTCTTCGGCCGACGTTCATCTAATGATTTTTCTGACGTTTCGCCAGCACGAGTGGCTGGCATTGTCAAAGCTTCACCCTCCATTGCCGATGGTGAACTGGAGGGTGAAGCTTCGACAATGCCAGCCACTCGTGCTGGCGAAACATCAGAAAAATCATTAGATGAATGTCGGCCGAAGAACCCGAGACAGAAGCCAATAGGCAGTTTGTCAACAAGTGGTCACGAAAGACTTAACAATTTTGAAAATAATATTGTCTGTTTTATACATATGCAGAGTGTAATTATAAGACGCTGAATGTTGAAAAATACTTTAGGTATTTTGTGCCAAGTAAGTGAGAAAACAGCTGCTTGTTTGTTCACTGTTGACATCAGCACTGATTCATTAAAACACACCATGGTGGCTTACTACGGTATAGTAAGTCCTGTTCGAGTGTAAATAATGTAGGAGTAAGGGTAACAACTCACCGAATGGTGTAGGAGATGAGTCGCTGGCGGGCGCATAAACAAGACTGAAAACTTGTTACATTTTGGACAAATTTATTTTTGAGTTAGAACACAAATACACATATATGCGTACTATATCTCTGTTTAAAAATATCCTTCTGGATGCTAACATGTTTCATGTTTTCAGTCTTGTTCTCTCTCTCTCTCACTCACTCACTCTATCACACGCACACACAAACACATATGTAACATAACACAAGTATCTTTGTGTATGTAAAAGTACTTAAACATTCATATCATTCTAATGAGACTAAATACCTTACGCTCAAGTTGCTGTTTGTCTTTTACTTTAGAATCGACTAACAATACCTCAGATATAAAATAATTATTTTGGTCCATGAGTATTCTATGTAACACTGGCTGACAGTTGCCCACAGCTGACAACACAAATACTACACAATAGACAATTATCATCTAGTTAGCACTTTAACGGACTCTGCCTTGCCCATGAATCTATTTCTGAGGTTAAAGGGCAGAATCCCATATTTGATGGAATTAATTACATAGATGAAAATCCGCTTCTACTTCATTACATTGTTCCACTGCACCTTACACCCTATCACATTTCGTACTCTGAACTCTGAATACTTCGTTATCCTGTTTACAGACAGTAAACAATACGTTGGCTCAAGAACTTCGCCTCAACGAGGGGAGACGTGGAAAAGGATACTTCATGTACAATACGGCTTAAAGAAAAACGCTCTAAACTGTTGCACTTTACATTAATTTAAGCAAATATAAAAAAAAATTCCCGGATGACGACGAAGGAAAAGGTGGAGGCAACTAGGTAGTAAATGTCAATGAACAAGTACCTTGATTTCTGGAGCATCTAGTGTCCGTAATTCTTGTCCGAGGCCCTCTTCCTAAGATAACCTCTTCGCCTTGAGGTAAGAAAATAGGATCGTGGAGATTATCATCGGAATACAAAAAGCATTCGTTCCCGGTACTCATTGCTCTTACTTAAACAGTCTTATTTCCGTGTTTTGTATATAATTCGTATTGCCCACCATGTGTGTATGTGTGTAAGTTGTTATCAGAGATATTACGCAACGCTTCAACGTATTCAAATAACTTTCTCCAGAAGGCATTAAACAATAATTATTGTGCGGTACAAAAAACTGTAAATAATAACAGCCTTAATCTTTCGGACCAATTATTTTTCTCTCTTTTCACTAAAATTTCACCATGAAGTGGGATAATGTCAAGACAAATAATTGAAACAAAAAATAAAGGTTTTGAAACCTTTCAGATGAAATCTGTTAAAATATTTGGCCCCAATTCTATGTTTAATTTCTGAATATTCTTCCAATAACCGTATCTGCCTACTGTCTACACATCAAGCGAGACAATTTATGGTAAAGCCGAAAATACATATTATCGTAGGTAACTGAATTATTAATACACATTGGTAAATCTCAACAATGAAAATATTTAAGTTTAATATTCTTCTAGAAAAATCTTAGTTGACTATTACGCGACGAAACTTAGAAAGTTAAAACGTACAGGTTATTTCAACAACAGCAACGGAACCACAAATTACGTATCTAACAGTGATGCTGGGTATCACTATTTTATCATCTTTTTTTGGGTGAAAGCTGAACAGCGCATCCTAATATTATTGTCGAAAGTAAATAAATAATGCCACGTCTGTTTATAACGACACGTTCCTCTCTGACGTCACAGTGATATGACGTTAAGGAACGAGTAACCTTGAGCGTGTATCCTTCCGCAACCTTTGTTCCAATTTCTTGTTTACATCTATCATGTAGTCGATGCTCAACGAGTAATCTGTTAATCAAAATTAAGTATAATTACGTTTATATGAAACGTTTTCTCCTATTCATAAATTGGTTTTTAAAAACTCACATTAATGGCCATTGTTTACTAGGACTATTTTGTGCGCGAGGCGCTCGCCGTACTCGCGTTTCAGAATCAAAACAATAACACAGACGGAGCCTCCCGGTTTGACCCATTCACTAGCGAGACGTGGGAGAAAGAACGTGTTGTAGGTTTTACGAGTGCCTTGCTGCAGTTTTGTTTACTAATTCCTCGAAAGGTTTCGGGAATAGTTAGTAATGCCAAGTAAAGAAGAGATGTGTATTCTCTCTGGCAATAACGGTTCCACAACGCAAGATTTCATGGCACGAGATATGGAAGAGCTCGTGTCAGAAATCAAGGAAAACCTTCGCCTTTCTGGTTTAAAGACGAGGTCGTCATTTTCGCTTCACAAGTCTCGAGCCTCACCATACAGGATACCGAGCAGAAGTTGGAGCGATTCAACTTGTGATGGCTGCTTAAAATCTGGCAACAGCTGTAGTGGTCATACGTGCCTCACTGTCAACAGGAAGTCCTCGAAATCGACGGATGCTTCAACTGACGATCCGTATGAAATGCTGCAGGAGCTTCTGCGTGATGGAAGTCTTATCAAGGAAGCAGTTCGGCGGTTGCAGAAGGGACTGTCTCCAAAGCAGAGGTACTTCTACGACTCCGACGAGGATGTCTGCAGTCCGCTTCGAATGTGCCATCTGGAGATTTGACTTTACCGAAACTGCAGAAATAGCCCTTTCTGGAGTGACGGGTGTACAAATTGTGAAGTGCAGGCGTATGTCGTTAGTCAAAACAGTTGGTGTTGCGTATACGAGCTGTAGCGTTACGCTGAAAGTATCGAAATTCTGGAGGTGTGCAGGCATTGAGTGAATTATTTCTTCGTATATCCTGAATGAAAACGTGGATTACGCTTAATTTTTCTGTGTCTTTCAACTATTATTAACCTATGAATGTTGTACGCTTATGAAATGTGGAAAAATATCTTCTATTTCCATCGATTGTATACTAGTTGCAGTACAGTACATCTGTGTAGTTGATGTGTATATTTGTTTTAAAACGAGTGAGAGGATGAATCTATAAAAATGTTTGTATTTATAAAGTATTTAAAAGTGGATGTGTGATGTTCGACAAGGTTGACATTCCCGTCTTGTTCAGTACTGACGTAAGTTGCCGATAATTTTTCATTTATTGTATTGTCATTGATCTCATTAAATCAATGCAATGTTCTTGTTTCGAAAGCTTAATGCTGCAATTTGAAGTTTAACTTAGTTTGTGGCGTCAGTGTCTTTGTGTGTTTCTCTCATACTCATAGTTGTGATTTCTCAGTCATGTGTGTTGGATACAGTATTTAAAATGCACACGTTTCTCCTAATGTAAGAGTAAGAGCTTGTAGGATGAGAAGAAATTCTTGTAAATGTTAAAGGGTCGCTTTAACGAGTTTTTTCTTTCTGATAACCAGTATTGTTATGTGGACAATATAAAATCTTAAACTAGCGTCGCACTTGTTAAAAACAAGTCGAATGTTCTGTCCGAAATAAGATTTTGTCGTTTCTTTAATTCTTGCTGTCATTTTGTTCCAGCTTTCTACTGTTAATTTCAGAACGTGTTTTTGTATGTGTCGGTTTCAGATTGAAAAGGATTATACAGTTTTATGACAAGGATTTAATTATGAAAGTCCATGTATTTACTGTGCATGTTTTAGTGCATAGAATCCATTGTTCATTATTGAACAGAAACATTAAAACGTATTATTTTGACTTCGTTGTAAATTCTTTAAATCCCCTAATGTCCCTGTAGTGAATCTCGTGTTCCTCAGTCACGTTGTGTGCATGCAGTCTTCGAACTTTACCCAGGATTAGTGTTTATTTTATCTAATCTTTCTAGAGATAAAAGTTCCATATATGAAGAGTAGTGAACATTTCAAACAACCCGCGCTGTAACGTCAGCTGTTTCTGTACGTTCTCAACATGGCTGCTGACGGACAAGTGTAAGTTCTCTCTCTCTCTCTCTTTAACACTATATATGCTATTCATTGTTTTATTTTAATTTACTCCAGACGAGATATTTTACTTAGGTGAATTCTGAGATTCTTTGAACGTATTGTTTGATGTAGCGAGGTTTTTGCTGAATTCGCCACGCATTTATGTTGCGCCACTAGAAATAACATGCTTTTCCAGTGAATTATTCCAAGTATTTCAGAACTTTTGGTGATTGAGTTTTGCTAGAGGTGGATTTTGTATATGTCTTGCTTGTATTATCGCACGATTGTAAGATGACATTGTAAACCTATCATTCAACTGTAGGCGACGTGTAGCTGGTGATTCACGGCCATGGACTACTAACAGTACTAGCTTCTTGCACTTGTGTGGCCATGTGTGCTAAGTAAGCATGATTGTTTTATGCGGCCAGCTTTTTTTTTACATGGGTAGCGACTGAAGTTGTTGTGGCACATGCAATGCAATTTGTTTTACGCCAGGTGATACACAGAACCGATACTTACTCAAGACGCACTGATTTTATTTGTTTATTTTTTGTGGAGGTTAGGCACAGTCCAACTACAAATAGAGCATTTAAAATTTGGTAGGGTTACCTCACCATACTTTCGTCAAGTTTTACTATAGTTATTGAGAAACATTTCTATTTGTTATAGGAATTGAAAATATGTTTGTCACCGTTAGCGGTGGTATTAATATGAAAGAGTTGTCATGGTAATCAAGAGTTGTGTTGACAGTTGTGGAATGCATTAATTTATGGGTGCTTTATGTTCTTTCCACCTAGTCTCTTGCTTTCTGATGCAGGGATTCATTTGTGTTGTTTACATGTATCAACAGCTTCTTAATAAGGATACACTCACGTATCAAGAAATACAAATATTTCCATTTTTCAGTTTCTGCTTGAGCGAGATGTGGAAAAAATGTTAGCGCATCCAAACACTGTAACTTTGATGCTTGCAAGTGATACATTATTTTGATAAGAAATGCGTTATAGGAAAGCTCTGTGCTTTGATATTCATCTATCCATGAGGCTCAACAGTATCCCAGTTATCATGTTTTAAGTATTCACGTGGTGTTCAATTGCCCTGCTAACGTGAAGTAAATACATTCGCACAAGTGTAAACTGTGTCTTGACAGACATTTTTGGCATGGAAGGTAAATTTTTGACCACTTGCTGACATTGGTATACAGATATGACGGAATTCTCAGATTTAGACATAAATTATTGTATTGCCGTGCTGTAACCAAGAACATAGTTAGCAGTACTCTTGCGTATTTAATTACTGTGTCACAGATGTGAGATTGTGATGAATATGATTCAACAATTTTTCACGTAGCACTACTGTAACGCTACTAGCTACAATGTGACTCACGCCTCTTCAATAAGACAGAGTTGGTGTGCTCTACGGGCCCGAAGGTAAATTCTCCAAAATTACCTGGCTGTTAACTTATTTTAGTAAATACATCCAGGACCTCATTAAAAAAATAGCGTGAGGAATTTTTGACATGTATCTACGAAGAAATGTAAGTTCCAAAATATATCTCTCAACTGCTGACTTATAGTTAACATGAAAGTAAATCGCACCGGATGGGAAATACGCACAGGAGCATGAGTAATGCCTTTGTATTCCTAACAAATTTTAGCCGGGTAAGGTTCAGTACTTGTCAAAAGTGACGCAACCGTGCCAGCACCAAACTGAACGGAAAAAAAGAAATACAGTTCTGTACCTTTATTCGGTGCAACGAAGAATCTCATGTAAAGAGCCACTCCACTTTTCCTTTTTATGTATATTATATTTTCTTGTCATGTAGCGTAAACAGAAGTCTGCAAATCTGAAGACCTTGTAAATGTACCAACGTGTTTCATGTAAAGAAGTGAATTAAATTGTCGCTGGACGACAGATACGTCAAAAATCTTTTGTTTTCAGATTTTTACATGAATATGTTATGTCATAAATACAGCCAACTTTAGATCGGGCTAACATGTTTTACACAAATGTTGAATTAACGCATTTAAACATCACAGTAAATTTACATGACTACCCTCCGATTCATACTCGAGTTCCTAGCAGATGGACGTTAGGTAGAGGTTTTTTTTCGTGTTGTTAGTATCTGAATAGCACCTCGTAAGTGACACCTGTCTCCAATTTTTTTCCCTTAAACCATACATGAGCAGAAGAAAATAGGCACACAATCACATCTGTATCAGACTTAGTCAGTATTTAGTTCCCATAGCAAAAAGTTAATGTTTTGCCTATGTAAATCAAAATGATACAGCTAAATAGTAACACTTGTAACACAAGACATGACCTGTCAAGCAAAGGCTCTCACCTAACTTTCAGGTTAGTCTCATTTTGGTCCTGAATACAGTGATGATCATATAGGTGGATGTGGTACTTGCTCTTGCTAACCTCAATAATCTCAATTGATGGTTTCTGCGATACACCAGGCTGTATTTCTGCTTAGTCTCACATCGTACTTCTCACATGTATCCCATCCATAATAAGCAGATTTCGGAAACTGTTATTAAATTACTGTGTAGAGTTTACAGTAGCTAGGCGCTCTTCTATGCCGAAGCTCACTCTTTCACCATAAATGCACAAAGATTTGTCTGAATATTGCCTTTCAGTATTGTAATGCCTCCAGAGTACGAAAAATTGACGATTAAAAATGATTTTTCGTGTACAGTATTGGCATAGTTAGCTTTTTGTTTTAAGTTTTTCAAGTAGGAAGTAAACATTACAGCAGTTGAAATTTCCCATGCGTGTGTGGTTGTAAGCACAATGTTTCATATCTGTGTAATATTCAGAATATTGAAATGTCTGGTTTTTTCTATCATCGTTCGAGGTACGGAAAGAAGATTGATTTCTTTTGTGTTGCATCACTGTTCTTTGACACACCTCCCCATTATACACGAGCACCAACGTCACAACGGTTCAGTGTCGATAGAAAATATTCAGTTTTGGTTAGGCTGTTAACGTAACACCAAGGTGTTATTGTTTGTGCTGTTGTTCGAAAACATGCTATCACATAAATACCACAACAGCAGGTAATTATAAGCTAATTCGTAGCGAGAATATTCAACGTTAGTCACCAAAACGGAAATAATGTGCTAAATTAACTTATAACTGCAATTGATCCTAAATACTGCACCAGTACGCTATTTGATATGTAATGGCTTTAAATTTTTTTTTACAAAAATGAGGGTAGTACGCCAACAAAAGACAGCAATCGTCTTAGAGCAGATACTTGCAATTTTTGTAGTTTTACCGGTTCTTCGATTTTCGCCATTTTTCCTTGCTACACACTTACTATAATTGTCTCGTAACGATGATACAGACTCTTTTTCGCTTTCGATGTTGACTCGCGCGGTATTAAACGTACAAAAAGAGTAGTCGAAAATTTTGACCTGGAAGGCATCATTTTGAGATGATGGACTTAGTCGGCTCCAAGACACATGGGGTTGAGAGTGTTTCAGGTATTACCTTCACTTGAGCACAATTAGTCTTTGTCTTGAAGTGGGAAATGTCATCAAACTTCTATGTAGATCTGTGAAGTGATTTCAGTGACACAACGTTCTCTTTTTCATCTGTCCATCTATGTCATACCTTTCTGCAACTTACACCTCCTTTGTGTGTGTGTGTGTGTGTGTGTGTGTGTGTGTGTGTGTGAGAGAGAGAGAGAGAGAGAGAGGTGTATTCGAATATACATAAATCTGACGTGTTTTCATAATACAGTTATCTCATTTAGTTTTCCAATTTAAGTGCATTGTTTCTCGCAGAAATTTTACTTACCTACCTGCTTATTGTGACTCATACAAGCAGCGGATACATCAAAATATGACCCATATATCAGGATGCATATTTCTGCCTCAGTAGCAGACTATTCCATGTTACACATACCGAAGTAATGTTAAGAGACTGGCCTTGCATGTGGAGGGAGGGCGCTTCAGATCCGCGTTCAGCTATGAAGATTTATGTTTCCTACATTGCAGAAGGTAAATACCGGGTGTTTCACTTGGAAAGGGCATGGCTGAGTTCCTTCCCCATTAATGTCAGTTCGAGGTTGTTCTCCGTGTCTAGACCGTCATCGAAGGGAAGAAAAGAAACCTTGTCATACTTTTTGGTGCGTTATTATTATGATAGAAAAACAAAAACTAACTTAATTGGCTATAAATCAGACATGCTCAGTGGGCAGGATTATTAAGTTTCCAGTTTACTGTAGATTTGACAATGAAGGTGTGTTGTGGTTACCCCACAGTAACCTTTTGGTTAATGTTAGTTGAACTAATATTGTTTCCATTTACAACGTGTAACCGCCTCTTCTTACTGAAGTAAGTTATTTCCAAGCCCGAAAAAGACATTGCTGAATTACTGGACTTATTGTTTTTCCTTCCCAACTGCACATGTTTTTTTTACCCCGTACGAGGTTGTGCTAAGATCTCACATGATATTTTTGGGAGTAGACATAATGACTCTTTTTTTATAAAGGAAATAATAATCGATTCCTTTTATAATTTTCCTTGTTTCATTGGTGAAAGAGTATTCATCAGTTATAAGTAGACTTACTTAGTTAGTCATCACCCACGGCAGGATTGAATACTATTCACGCTTGTGGACTACTATGTGGTAGCAACTTCATAGAAGAACAGGTTTACGGTGAAATGGAGCGTAGGTTCGACTCTATCAACAGTATCACGATTTTGTTGCGTTCACCAATTTCACTTTTCCCCTTTATGGATCAGAAATGGTTTTGAGTAGTCGCTGTACGACTTTTAATCCTCCTCCCCCCCCCCCCCAATGATTTCATATTTCAGTATGGAAAATAGTAAAAGTAGGTTCTATTGTCAGTTATCTAAAAAGACAGAATATACATGTAGGATGATATTGACACATCCTTTAAGAGCTCCTAGTAGATAAGTTTCCAAATCATATTCTTCACGCTTGTTCATTTCTGCTGGTAATACATAACCCGAAACACTCCGAGAAGGAAATTTATTAATACTGTTTTACCGCACTTACTATATTTGTCGCAAGAAACATCAAGCTTGTGCAAGAGTTGTCATCTTGTTCACTTCTTTCAGCCACTGATGTCACTCAAGGATTTTAGTTGCAGATACGTAACTCAAGTTCATAGTAGACCTATCAAAGGTGTACCCTTGGGCGGACGGAGTGATGCCCAAAGTTTGAAGAGAGGCGGATCATTTAATGAATGCTGACTAACAAGTGCATCCAGAGCCATTTGCCTTGAAACACGGAATATAAATTTATCCATCTCTCCATCATTAGTAAGCGATTATACGCCATAATACAGTGTCTGCAAAATCTGTTTACAGGTCGCCATATCCTGGACTATGCTATTTTTCGTTGACTTACAGAACCACATCAGAAGTGCATCTCATACTTTACACAGGTCACGCACTCTCGAATAAAGTAAAGATTCGTACTTTCAAACGTTGTTGTGGTCTTCAGTCCAGAGACTAGTTTGATGCAGCTCCCCATGCTGCTCTGTCCTGTGCAAGCTTCTTCATCTCCCAGTACCTATTGCAACCTACATCCTTCTGAATCTGCTTAGTGTATTCATCTCTTGGTCTCCATCTACGATTTGTACCCCTTCTAGTCAAGTTGTGCCACAAACTTCTCTTCTCTACAATTCTGTACAGTAGCTCCTCATTAGTTATCTGCTCTACCCATCTAATCTTTATCATTCTTCTGTAGCACCACATTTCGAAAGCTTTATTCTCTTCCTGTCAAAACTGTTTATCGTCCATGTTTCACTTCCATACATGGCTACACTCCTTACAAATACTTTCAGAAACGACTTCGTGACACTTAAATCTATACTCGATGTTAACAAATTTCTCTTCTTCAGAAACGCTTTCCTTGCCATTGCCATTCTACATTTTATATCCTCTCTACTTCAACCATCATCAGTTATTTTGCTCCCCAAATAGCAAAACTCATTTACTACTTCAAGTGTCTCATTTACTAATCTAATTCCCTCAGCATCACCCAACTTAATTCGACTACATTCCATTCTCCTCGTTTTGCTTTTGTTGATGTTCATCCTATATCCTCCTTTCAAGACACTGCCCATTCTGTCCAATTGCTCTTCCAAGTCCTTTGCTGTCTCTGACACAATTACAATGTCATCGAAAAACCTCAAAGTTTTTATTTCTTCTCCGTGGATTTTAATACCAATTCAGAATTTTTCTTTTGTTTCCTTTACTGCTTGCTCAATACACAGATTGAATAACATCGGGGAGAGGGTACAACCCTGTCTCACACCCTTCCCGACCACTACTTCCCTTTCATGCCCCTCGACTCTTGTAACAGCATGCTGGTTTCTGTACAAATTGTAAATAGCCTTTCGCTCCCTGTATTTTACCCCTGCTACCTTCATAATTTGAAAGAGAATATTCCAGTCAACATTATCACAAGCTTTCTCTATGTCTATAAATGCTAGAAACGTAGGTTTGCCTTTCCTTAATCTATCTTCTAAGATAAGTCGTAGAGTCAGTATTGCCTCACATGTTCCAATATTTCTACGGAATCCAAACTGATCTTCCCCAAGGTCGGCTTCTACCAGGTTTTCCATTCGTCTGTAAAGAATTCGCATTAGTATTTTGCAGCCGTGACTTCTTAAACTGATAGTTCGATAATTTTCACATCTGTCAATACCTGCTTTCTTTGGGATTGGAATTATTATATTCTCCTTGAAGACTGAGGATATTTCGTCTGTCTCATACATCTTGCTCACCAGATGGCAGAGTTTTGTCAGGACTGGCGCTCCTAAGGCTGCCAGTAGTTCTAATGGAATGTTGTCTACTCCTGGGGCCTTGTTTCGACTCAGGTCTTTCAGTGCTCTGTCAAACTCTTCATGCAGTATCATATCTCCCATTTCATCTTGATCTACATCCTCTTCCATTTCCATAATATTTTCCTCAAGTACATCGCCCTTGTATATACCCTCTGTATATCTTACCCCTAGTGAGATATGCCTCTACATCCTTTCATTTGTCCTCTAGCCATTTTGCACTTCCTGTCGATCTCATTTTTGAGACATTAGTATTCCTTTTTGCCTGCTTCATTTACTGCATTTTTATATTTTCTCCTTTCATCCATTAAATTCAAAATTTCTTCTGTTACCCAATGATTTCTATTAGCCCTCATCTTTTTACCTACTTGATCCTCTGCTACCTTCACTATTTCACCCCTCAGAGCTACCCATTCTTCTTCTACTGTATTTATTTCCCCCATTCCTGTCAATCGTTCTCTTATGCTCTCCCTGAACCTCTCTACAACCTCTGGTTCTTGCAGTTTATCCAGGTCCCATCTTCTTAAATTCCCACCTTTTTGCAGTTTCTTCAGTTTTAATCTACAGTTCATAACCAATAGATTTTCAAATATGAAATAGCAATTTCAGTGCCGAGTACATTACTGACGCCATCAATTTACAGTTAGCCTTGCATTCGGTGTATCATCTTGTACAAATCCTTCAAGCTGTAACATCAATACGTTTGAAAGGTAACATCTGTTTTATTCCAGAATGAAATTTTTACTGTGCAGTGGAGTGTGCGCTGATATGAAACTTCCTGCCAGATTAAAACTGTGTGTCGAACGGAGACTCGAACTCGGAACCTTTGCCTTTTTCGGGCAAGTGCTCTACCAACTGGCACGAAATTTTCTGCATTGTGGTAGCTATATAGTTTATGCCATGCAATGTTCAGCTGACACGGACCTCTAAGACATGGTAGAAAATACAAATTCTATGGCAGTGTACACTGATTGGATGTATTGCAGACGACAAAACAACGTATTAAACTGATTATGAAGAAGCAATACAGGTACCCTCTTGTGTGATTGATAGTCTGTTGGATATGGTCTTCCTACAGCACACGTGATGAAACTTTACACCGGTCTGTGGGAGTGACTTTGATCACAAGCCATCTGCTCCAGTGAACCAATACCTATACGTTTAATAGGATCGCCACATATGGTCAAATGCTGGAAAGCAAACTGTATTTGTTTCAAATATATCAGAAGACTGGGATGTGATAATATCTTATCGAGTTCTCTAATGGATGACATTAGTCGAGTTTTTATAGTTCGTGGGTTTTCTCTGTTGGGTCGTACAAAATACCGAGTTGGAAGAGAATGTTTGTTTAATAGACATGAATGTACCCTGAGAGATGCAGACCTCCTTCGGACTGCAGTATCTGTATGTAGTTTGGAGATGTGTCGCAATGCAGTAGCAAAATCCTCGTCCTTCCTCCATGCCCTGTATGATGTGGAGCCTTCCTAATTTTCCCAACAACAAACACCACTGTAACAGTTCATACCATCTTTCCTAGTACCTCATGTTGCAGGGGAAAGCTTCGTTTGGCACTGGCCTTACACATTGTACACAGAAGGCGGACTTACGACAACATGTTCTCATTTCCACCGAGTGACCAATACGCGCTCCTATCGCATCAACTCAGCTCGTCCTGTTTGCCCACGATATGCAGAAGGTCTAAGATATTGCGCTCTCCGGCTTCCGTTCAGGTCTATCTTAAATTGGGACCATCACATGGACGAAGCTGCAGCGAGGCCGGGGCAGAGACAAAGGAGCAGTTATAAGATGCAGATGGACTGTTAACAAACAGCACTGGAGTTTTTGCTGCTGGGATGCTTAGCAGATAGGTTCGAAAAAGGTGACTCGTTTCGAGATATGAGAGTGGCACGAATATGAATCACCAGTGGCTGTGACCATTAAATGATGTCTCCACAGGATCCAATGGAAGTATGTGGGAGATTGGATAGACGTGATTGCAAATCGCAGACAGCATTTCTACCAGGAAGCGTAATGCTATCAGCGACTCGTGTTTGTCTGAAGACTCAAGACCACTTTTTATGCATGTTGACGGTAACATAGTTGCTACGATCGCGTTTTTAATAGCACAGTCCTTAAGCAAAAGATATGGTGTGGGTTGTAGAATCCCTCTGCGGCTATCTTCAAGTGCCGGCTCTCAATAGCCTTTCTCGAAAAGCACATTGTCTTCCCTCCACGGATTACCATTTGACCTACCTAGTGAGTGTAATCTGACTACTGAAAAAATTACTCGTTAAGCAAATCAAGTTAATTACTTAGCCTATCAAATTGATATCAATGATATACCGAGTAGTGGGCGGAAGAGTTGGCTAGGACACCACGGAATGATTCGTGACTGGCGTTTCTTTTTCCTCCTCTTTTTCCGTTGTGGTGTTACCTTTTAACGGAATTAATCCCCCACCTACACTGGGCGAGACAGGCTCTCGTGGTTTGTTTCGTAATTGCTACTATGCTGTAGCACTGCACTGATAAAATGGGACCTGCCACAGTGTACAAAACAGCTACGTCCTCTCGAATTATAGCTTATTGTAAAATGAATGTGTTTTTCCGACATGTGAGCCAGTGGCATGAAAGATTGTATTCTCTAACGTTATTTCACGTTTCTGAGACGTTTGTAATACACACGTGCATGACAGCTTATTTATGAACACTGAACACGGGAGACACACTGAGGTCGTGTAATATGTTCACCAAGCTGAAAGAAATTGCTTAATTTAGATTTTTATTCTTTGGGGTGTAAATTCTCGCTTTTTCTTTACTCCAATGACGGTTTCGAGATAACGAGGACATTCTGCGGTGATCAGTAATTTTTGCAGCGAAATAGTCGACTTTTTTCTGATTTTACGCAGGGCGTACATGTCTCTGCTGATCATTTGTGAATGGTGGCGGTACACTTTATTGGACGTCACAAAATAATGAGATGCGAATTATATCCTGCAGTTGAACATAAGAACTATACCCATTTTGCACATAAAATTAAAAGATAGGCGTGGACGCTTCTCGAGGAGAACGCACGTTCAATTACCGCCCAGTCAGCAGTCTTTTGTGACGACGATTTTCCCCAGTATGTGTTACATTGCGACCCTCTCATTACGAATGCTGGTTTATTCACGACAATTTTAAAGTGTAATTAGAACTGTGATGCATCTTTTTTCCAGCAGTTGTGGTAGTGGCTTCGGGTTAAAGACAGTACCGTACACACCCGACATTTTTCCCGCCAGCTTGTAGGTGAAGGGTAGAGTTGAGTGTGTTTGTTACTAGTTTCCAGTGGTATTGCGAAATTTTTCCCCAGCAGGATAAAACCAATTTTATGGTATCGTCAGTTTTGGAGCTGTATTGTGATTTTAGCCCATCCTTATGTAGTGCTACATGTAATTGGGCCCAATCTTTATAATCAATTAAGTAATTAGGATCTGTCTTTACTTCATTTTCCCAACCAAAATTAATAAAGTACACTAACCTGACCTTCCTCTCCTGCATCTAGACAGTTTCCATGCGTTGGGGATGCACATGGGCTTCCCATCCAGTAGAACCAAGGTTTGAGTCCAGAAAGGGCACCGTTATTTTTAATTTCCAGCCAATCCCAAGCGCCTCTGGTGATGTAATTGTGTTTTGGGGGTTCACTTCGGCTTTCCGACGAGGAGGACAAGGATTCGAGTCCCGGAAAGGACACCACCAATTTTAATTTCCCGCTAATTCCCGGGTGGGGGTGGGGTTTGACGTCAGCAAGCCTTGGGACAAAGAAATCCCATCAAAATTCGAAATTTCCGCCAAAATTTGAAATTCCCACTAATAGGATAGGTAGGGGGGTAGGGGGGGTATAGAGCGGGCTGGGTGTCACATGCAGGGTGAGAAAATCTCATGAAGTCATCTGGGGCGGGGGTGGTCGGGGGTTGGGGGGATTATTTGATCAATTTAATTTATTGGCATATCAGTATAATATCAAAACTGGAGTGGTGCCGTAATTTCCCTTCTAATGATGAAATGCATTGGGAAGAATAAGACACATCACTAGAATGTCTTAAGGGGAAAGAAGGGCCCTGGAGTAGCCGACATTACCACAGAATTATTGACGTCCTTGGGAGAACCAGCCATGACAAAACTATTCCACCTGGTTTGCAATAAATATGAGACAGGCGAAATGCCCTGAGTACAAAAAGAATGCCATAATTCCAAATCCAGAAAAAGAAGGTGCTGATAGGTAATAATATTGTCGAACTATCAGTTAATAAGCTATGGCATCAAAATACAGACATCAATTATGTATATAAGAAGAGAAAAAACTGGTAGAGGCTGATCACGGGAAAGATCAGTCTGGGTTCAGGAGGAAATATAGGAAGATGCGAGACAGTACTGACTCTTAGACTTAGTTAAAGAAACACTAACCAACATTTATAACTTTTGTATATTTAGAGAAAGTTTTGGCAATGTTGACTGAAACACAATCTTTGAAGTTCTGAAAATAGCAGGGGAGAGCGAAAAGCTATTTACAGCATGTGCAGAAACCAGACTGCAGTTATAAGATTCAAAGGCTATGAAAGGGAAGCAGCAGTTGAGAAGGGAGTTAGACACGATTGTAGCTTATCCGTGTTATTCAATCTGTACATTGAGCAAGTAGTAAAGGATACCAAATAAAAATTTGGAGAAGGAATTAATGTTCAGCGAGAAAAACTTTGAGGTTTACCGATGGTGTTGTAAATCTCTCGGAGAGAGCAAAGGTCTTGGAAGAGCATTTGAACAGAATGGAAGAAAACATAAAATAAAACATCAGTTATGGAACGTAGTCGAATTAAATAAAACGATGCTGAGATAATTAAAATAGGAAATGAGGCACTAAAAATAGTAAATGGGTTTTGCTGTTTGGGCAGTAAAATAACTGATGATAGCCGATATTGTGATGGGGCGAAACTGCTTTCGTCTGTCTACGACTTTGGGGTCTTTGAGTCCTCTGGGAAAAGGCTCATCAAACTGGAACGGTTTATTACATAAATGAGTAAAAGGTTTATCTCTTCTCTGCCACGGGTTTATTGGATAATACACAACTGCAAAGTATTTCTTGATCCACTAATGAGCAGACTGTTTTCTTGAGGTACAGTGTTCATCTTTAACAACACTGCTCGTTCATCTGACAGTTTAACAACTCACTGGTCCTATACTACGACAATAATTGCTGTAGCTGAGGTCTCGAACTGGTGGGCTGAGCACTTACATGCTCAGCACTATGTTGACATCAGTGCGACGGCACTACCGTGTCTTCAGGAACGCCTTCAATATGACGTTGCAGATTGCAGCAAGCCCTCGGTAATGTCTGTGGTATCGATTCGAGTTGCCAACTTTGGGGTGGCACAGCATTCTTTGGATGATACCACTGCTGAAATAGAGAGAATATGAAATGCAGACTATCAATAGCAGAACAAACGTTTCCGCAAAAGAAATTTGTTAACATTGAATATAAATTTAGGTGTTGTCTTTTCTGAACGTATTGGTCTGGACTGTAGTCTTATAAGGAATTGGAACATGGAAGGTAAATAGTATAGAAGAAGGGAACAGAAGATCTAGAAATGTGATGCTACAGAAGATTATTGAAAGTTAAATGAATACCTTGGGTAAGTAATGAGGAGGTACTGAGTCGAATTGCACAATTTAACTAACAGAAGGGATGGTCTGAGAGGACACGTCCTGAAGTATCACCGAATAGTTAATTTTGTAGTGGATAGAAGTGTACGTAATGAAGATTGTGTAGAGGTAGACAAAGGCTTAAGCTGGAGATGTTCAGTGTGTTGTAGGTTGCCGTAGCTACACAAAGGTGAAGAAATTTGCACTTTATGTACTAGTGTGGAGAGCTGCAGCAAACCAATCATCAGTGTGAAGACCGCAACAACCACCTCATATCATTTCATCAGTTTAATGAAGAAAAGCGTTAGATCATCTTAATGTAGCGTGTGGTTATGAAGTTAATTGGTGACATGTTGTTTCATCGATGTTGAAACTGAAAATAAATATCAAACGATGTTCAGGCAAGTGAACAGTCGTAGTACTCATGTTCTGCAAGTAAATGGACACTAGTTAGTTCCAGGGCTATCATGTGACGAAGTCCCTGACATGACTAAAGAGAAAAATAAATCTTATTGGTGTTATTCTAGCGACATGTCAGTCAGATCATGATTTGCTCTAGTAATGCGTGAGTGGTCTCCACTTGAAACAATATCTAAGCCCATATCTCGCTTTCTCGAAGTCAACATAGTGGTGTTGCCACAAAGGCCACGTCAAAATTCGGCTGTTTCTATGTTGTTCGTACTATCTTTCTGTGGAAAACGTAATTCTATTAAAAAGGAATGCTTCTGTTAGTGAGAAAAGTGGCAAAAAGTTTGCAAAACGCGGCCTTTTGTCCCCCAGTAGTTTTGAACCCGAGAAGGTGTAGGTCCACTCTTTATCCAAAACCTGTCGCTAGAAAAATAGGTTTTCTAGTCCATGGTGTGGAGCAAGCTTACTCAGAAACTCACTTGCCCTCCATATGCGTTTCAGGAGTTGCTGTGGATCCTTGGCTTTGTAGAGCTTCTGTTTAACATTTCTCTTTCCTTTTCAACAGTGGCATGTCTGAGGAATCTATGGTCCACCGTCTACAGTATCCGAAATGTGTAATGTCAAAATTATTCCTGCAGTAAACGATCTGAGACCTAGTATTTTGAGATTAGGAACCAATGATTGGAAATAAATGTTTCAGGTGATACGAGGTGTAATTCATGCATGAGAGAAGTGTTTAAGAACTTGTGTAGACTAGGCATACTGCTCAAGAAAACATGGTGGCAGTCTTGAAACTTTTATTATATTCCCTACCACCAGGTCACTCAGCTGTTTGAAAACAGCTTGTTTCGTGACTAACAACTGTCAGCCGCATCCAAGTTGGTGATGCTACTGTGAAAAAATTATGCACAGTCATCAGTGATGTGTCCAATTCTGACTGGTTTTCGAATTTGGAGCGTTAAGAAACAAAAGCAAAACGAGGATACTGGAATGTAGTCGAATTAGGTCGGCTGATGCTGAGGGAATTAGATTAGGAAATGAGTCACTTAAAATAGTAAAGGAGTTTTGCTATTTGGGGAGCAAAATAACTGATGATGGTCGAAGTAGAGAGGATATAAAATGTAGACTGGCAATGGCAAGGAAAGCGTTTCTGAAGAAGAGAAATTTGTTAACATCGAGTATAGATTTAAGTGTCAGGAAGACGTTTCTGAAAGTATTTGTATGGAGTGTAGCCATGTATGGAAGTGAAACATGAGGATAAATAGTTTAGACAAGAAGAGAATAGAAGCTTTCTAATTATGGTGCTACAGAAGAATGCTGAAGATTAGATGGGTAGGTCACATAACTAATGATGAGATATTGAGTAGAATTGGGGAGAAGAGGAGTTTGTGGCAAAACTTGACTAGAAGAAGGGATCGGTTGGTAGGACATGTTCTTAGGCATCAAGGGATCACCAATTTTGTATTGGAGGGCAGTGTGGAGGGAAAAAATCGTAGAGGGAGACCAAGAGATGAATACACTAAGCAGATTCAGAAGGATGTAGGCTGCAGTAGGTACTGGGAGCTGAAGAAGCTTGCACAGGATAGAGTAGCATGGGGAGCTGCATGAAACCAGTCTCAGGACTGAAGACCACAACAACAACAAGAAAATGGTCGCAGACATCATTACTCGTTTTACCGTGATGATACTTACATGATGTCGACTGTTTAGATGGAGCCTGACACATCATGGTAACTCATTGTTCACAAATTGCTAACTAAAATCATTACTTGTGGCCGGTATGTATATCATTTTCCCAATTCAGTGTGGGTAGCACTGTGAAAAAAAAGTGTGTTACCAATGCATTGCAGTTAGCTGTTAGGGAACCTAATGTTAGAATCTTTGTTAGTGTAAACGATCTACTGTTCGAATCAATGGAATAATGTAGGATGTACTCCAACTGCTACAACTAAGCTCACTGCGTTACACAGATTACACATTTTGATTCACATTGTAGCTGGGTGATGGTTTAATAGGAAGGCTATTAGTGTTCGATTATCATCTTCAGGCTCCTTTATACTGAACTGTGTTGTAATCTCTGACTATCCTATCGGAAGGTTTGCATCCTTCATTTACGTGGGTTGAATGAAAAGTAATGCTTCCACCTTCGTTTCGGATGGGATATTTTAATAAATCAGACGCAGAAATAATCCTTAGAATATGATCTTGATTCATCAATATTCTTTTTTCCACATAATCACCAGTCAATTGGATACATTTCTCCCAATGATGATCAGGTTTTCTGAAGCTGTCACGGAAGAAGTCGACACTCTGTTTCCTCAAACACAGTCCCACAGTTTTTTTTATTTATTTAAATCTCAAGTTCCGTTGGACCAAATTGAGGAGCAAATCTCCAAGGTCATAGAACGTGTCAGTACATTAACTTGCAACATAAAAAGTAATAACAGATAAAAATAAATGTTCATGAACCTGAAAGAAAATCAGTCCATAAGTTTAAGCAACCGCTATCAGCAATACAGTGAGAATCATCTTAATTTTTCAAGGAACTCCTCGACAGAATAGGAGTGACCCATGAGGAAGCTCTTCAGTTTCGATTTGAAAGCGTTTGGATTACTGCTAAGATTTTTGAATTCGAGTGGCAGCTGCTTGAAAAGGCATGCAGCAGTATACTGCACACCTTTTTGCACAAGGGTTAAGGAAGTCCGATCCAAATGGAGGTTTGATTTCTGCCGAGTATTAACCGAGTGAAAGCTGCTAATTGTTGGAAATAAACTAATATTGGTAACAGGAAACAACAATAAGGAATATACACATTGAGAGGCCAATGCCAAAATACCCAGACTCGTGAAAAGAGGTCGACAAGAGGTTCGTGAACTCACTCTACTTATTGCGCGAACCGCCCGTTTCTGAGCCAAAAATATCCTTCTAGAATGGGAAGAGTTACCCCGAAACATAATACCACACGACATAAGTGAATGAAAATAAGCAAAGTAGACTAATTTACGTGTCGAAATATCACTCACTTTCGATACCGTTCGAATAGTGAAAATGGCAGTATTAAGTCTTTGAACAAGATCCTTGCTTTCCCCGACAGCTTACTATCTATCTGAACACCTAGGAATTTGAACTGTTCAGTTTCACTAATCATATGCCCGTTCTGTGAGATTAAAACGTCAGGTTTTGTTGAATTGTGTGTTAGGAACTGTAAAAACTGAGTCTTACTGTGATTCAACGTTAGTTTATTTTCTACAAGCCATGAACTGAGGTCATGTACTGCTCTACTTGAAACCGAGTTAATGTTGCACACAACATCCTTTACTACCAAGCTAGTGTCGTCAGCAAACAGAAATATTTTAGAGTTACCTGTAATACTAGAGGGCATATCATTTATATAAATAAGTAACAGGAGCGGCCCCAGCACTGATCCCTGGGGCACCCCCCACTTGACAGTACCCCACTCAGATCCCACATGACAGCCGTTATCAACATTGTGAATAATGACCTTTTGCTGCCTGTTGCTAAAGTAAGAGGTGAACCAATTGTGAGCTACTCCCCTTATTCCGTAATGGTCCAACTCCTGGAGCAATATTTTGCGATCAACACAGTCAAATGCCTTTGTTAAATCAAAAAATACGCCAAGCGTTCGAAACTTTTTGTTTAGCCCATCCAGTACATCACAGAGAAAAGAGAATATAGCATTTTCAGTTGTCAAACGACTTCTAAAGCCGAACTGTACATTTGATAGCAAATCGTGTGATATAAAATGATCAATTAACTTTACATACACAGCCTTTTCGATAACTTTTGCAAATACTGATGGCATAGAAATAGGTCTAAAATTATCTACATTATCCCTTTCTCCCTTTTTATAAAGCGGCTTTACTACTGAGTACTTTAATCGCTCAGGAAACTGACCATTCGTAAAGGAAAAGTTACAAATATGGCTAAATACAGGGCTAACATGTGCAGCACAGTACTTTAATATTCTACTAGACACTCCATCATAACCATGAGAGTCCTTAGTCTTCAGTGATATGATTATTGTCTCAATCTCCCTCTTGTTTGTATCACAGAGGAGTATTTCAGACGTCAATCTAGGAAAGGCATTTGCAAAGAAATTTATATGATTTCCTGTAGATACTAAATTTTTATTTAACTCACCAGCAATGCTCAGAAAATGGTTGTTAAATACTGTACATATATCTTATTTACCAGTAACAGAAATATTATTACTGCAAACTGATTTGATATCGTCAACCTTGTGCTGCTGACCAGACACTTCCTTCTATGGCTTTAATTTTATCCTGTGAATTAGCTATTCTATTTGCATACCACATAGTTTTTGCCTTGCTAATAACATTTCTCTCAACGTCTTCATCAGAAGCATAATGATGTCCCCGCAGATCGTCTTTCATTATCGGGAACAGATGGAAGTCAGACGGTGATAGATCTGGACTTTATGGAGGATGCCGTGCGCTTTTATTTCAGGAGTCAGCATCCGCGGTACCCATCGTGCACAGATCTTCCGATGGCCAAGCAAATCAATAATGTGCCCCACACGTTCTTGTGAAATGCCGATCGCGCTTGCAATTTCTCTCTGAGTGATACGACGATCGTCCTGAATCGATCTGTCAACATTTTGCTTGTGAAACTCGGTGATTGCTGTCACAGGACGTCCAACTCTTTGTTTGTCTCGCAGGTCAGATGTTCCCGCCTCAACATCTTCAAACTTTGTCGCCCAACATCGCACAGTACTCACATCAACACAGTCATCATCATACACTGCTTTCATTCTCTGGTGACTCTTCTTTGGGGTGACACCTTCTGCTGTCAAGAATTCAATGACTGCACGTTGCTTAAATCGCATTGACCGACCGTCTGCGCAGGATTCCATACTTTACACATTAACAACACAACCGTTCAATGCTAATGCTTCCCGCCAAGTGAAGCTGTAGGGAAGAGGCTACAGGACAAGCCAGTACCTGCCGCATACCAATGCTGCCAACTGTTGAAGAGTTACGAAGGTAGAAGCATTACTTTTCAGTCAACCCTCGTATTATTATTTGACGAATCATCTTGCGTATGAGATTCCAGGCATGCATGCGAATACCTATCAGTGTAGTCACTTGCCCAGGCTAGCACGGAGTGGTATGGATACCTCCAGTAAATAGTAGAACGAGAGGCTTATTACAGCTGGGCATGTATCAGCTGTCGTTGTCCAGGAGCGGTGTGTGCCATGCCACAGTCAACTGCGTACAAAGGTCCTGGAGAATCGTCACACATTGGTGTGGCACTGCATCACTTGTGGTTCCAGTAGTGGAGCATTCGGAATTGACTGCAGATAGCAACCGGCTGGTGGGAGCACGATGTTGTGTGGTACTTTACAAGCAGCTCGGCAGCTCACTCGAGCCCGCCCTGTGTAGCGGCTAGCAGACTTTGCGACCAGCGCTGCCGAGGCAGTCTTGGCGCACAGGACACTATCAGTTGTCATCTTATCTGGAGACCAGAGAAAGGGGCTGATCCCAGTGTGGTTTTTGTTTAAATAATAAAGACACGCCTGTTCCTATCCTATTCCTGCTATACATGATAGAGACAAACATATAGTTTTAAAGTTAGGAAAGGTCTGCTCTTGCATTTTAACCTTAGGATGACAGTTGTTTTAAACAGTGATTTCAGAAAGGTGGGGGAAATTGTATAAACATAGCACATGTTGAACTGTAACATCATAGGAGTGGGACAGTTTAATTTCCCACCGTTTTATACTTATCGCAAGCGACCTGACAACCATGCAGCCTCTGCTTAGTATCTCCAGGTCAGTCATCTTGGAATGTCGTCTTGGACTGTGATATCATTAAGTCCGTGCTTGTATTCCCCATTTTGTGTAGTGACATCATAGAGCCTGCACTCGTGTACCTTATCCTGAATAGTGATGTCATAGAGCCTGTGCTGTTATTCACAGGTCCACCAATTTGGATATTGTACTTAGCACAGGTTACTTACTTCCCCATCTTGGATTTTCAACCAATAGGATAACTGTCCGTCTTTGGTTTTCTGCCAGTTTACTTTTAGGTCAACTGGAATAGGACAGCCATTTTTTTAATAACCCATCAACTCTTGAATTTCCTACCCTTTCAGACATATAGAAATTGGCCTATGCCAGAGGGGGCCGGCTGAAGAAATCTGGCAACAGTACACAACGTCATAGGGGAAGACGGAAATCTGTCAGTAGTACAGCCTGTGCTAAAACCCATACAGCTACATTACTGATGTGTTCATATTTCGTGCATACGACATGAAGAAAATTACTTACTGTGAACAGTCATTTTACGCTTTCGTTAGTGTCTCTGATTATTTCACGTGGCGGCGTTGGAAGTGCGCTGTAAACTCAACGCTGTTAGAGTAATGCCACCACATAATTGGTCTTCCCAAAATATAGTAACTGAACGCTTTAAGATTCGTTGTGAAACAGCTGTGAACTGCTGAGTTGATGATATGTGTAAATTATGCATCGGTGTTTGCTGTTCCCAGTTTCTAACAAAACGTTCATCAGCAGTTGACTGTAGTACATCAGTGGGGGGACCAATTACTGACTATTTGTTGCATGTTTTTGATCGCCGTGGTACCGTACAGCTTATTTTTTAAATGATAAAGGCTGGAATTGAAATGTAGATAAGGGATAAAGTCATTGTTAACTAACATATTTTCTACGGTACAAGTACTGATGCTTCCAGGTTCTTTATTTTATTTTATTTTTAATTTATATGCATTTACAATGCACAAAATATACTGGGTCGCTTTTCGTCTTAGGATCCTCTTTTAACAGTATGATGTAAATTTTGTCTGATTCAACTGACTGGCGAGATAAACATATACAGGGTGTCCGAAAAGTCTTTCCCTGATTACATAAATTGATAACTCAGGCTAGAAGTAAGATACAAATAAGAAACTGGTGTCTAATCGTTTACAAAGTTTTTTTCACACATCAGTAAACTTCCACATGAGCACATCTAGGCGATATTCAGTTTCCGTCCACACATTATCCAACATCACTGGAGGGATCGATTCAACGACTGTGGTTATCCGTTGCCACAGGGTTTCAAGACCTGGTACACGTGTTCGGTAGACCTCGTCCTTGGCGTAACCCCATAAAAAGAAGTCTAATGGGGTTATGTCAGGAGAGCGTGGAGGCCAAACCGTTGGCCCATCACGACCAATCCATCGCCCAGGAAAGGTCATATCGGGATAGGCACGGACGTCCAAACCCCAATGCTGAAACAAGACATCGGGGTGATAATGAGGCAGCTGAGGAACAGCAAACAGTTACAACATGTCCAGATACACTGCAGATGTGATGGTAGCCTCAGCGAAGAAGAATGGCCTGATAATTCGATCGTGCAATAGCGCGCACCAAACATTCACCTTTGGACTGCCTCTGTTGCATTCCATGACCTCGCCAGGGGGTTGTGAACCCCAAATGCGCACATTATGGCTATTTACTACTCCACTGACAAAAAAGGCCGCTTCGTCGGGAAAGGCAGTTCGTCTGAGATAACCATCATCGTCCTCAGTGCTTGATAGCATATCGACCGCAAAGTCAAATCGACGTTACTCTCATTGGGCAACAAGGCCTGAGCGATTTGCACTTTGTATGCACGAAACAATAAATGATTGTGTAAAATGTCATGGAGAGAGCTTTTTGGCATCTGTAATTCACGTGAGGCCGTGCGCACCGATTTCTTCGGAATTCTCAGGAAAGACTGCCTTGAGCTTCCACCCTGTCTGCTGAGGTTCTTGGTCAACCAGACCTCGGAAGGTCAGCAACCGATCCTGTGTTCTTGAACTTCTCATACCATACCTTAATGCCTTTGACATTATGTGGATTCCTTCCAAATGTTGTCTGGAAGTGTCTCTGCACTGTGGTTGGTGATCGTGTCTCATGGTACCTCAGGACACACTGTGCCTTCTCCTGATTGGTTAACATGGCTTCTTGGGCACTGCACCTCATCGACTACTTACGTACTGCGAACCTAAAACAGAAAAAAAACATTCATAGCTGTAAACAATTCGACAAGTTTCATATTTGCATCTTACTTCTAGCCTGAGTTTCAATTTGTGTAATCAGGGAAAGTCATTTCGGGTACCCTGTACAAATGCTGAACAAAAAAAATAGCTCCCCTTTGGAACAGATCCACAAAATTGGTAGATAATGGAACGAAAGAACGCCGGCCGCCGTGGTCTAGCGGTTCTAGGCGCTCAGTCCGGAACCGCGCGACTGCTACGGTCGCAGGTTCGAATCCTGCCTCGGGCATGGATGTGTGTGATGTCCTTAGGTTAGTTAGGTTTAAGTAGTTCTAAGTTCTAGGGGACTGATGACCACTGGTGCTAAGTCCCGTAGTTCTCAGAGCCATTTGAAACATTTGAACGAAAGAACGAATTTTTAATTTTCACGAGGTAACTGTCTTCGACTATAACCCATTATTGATGTAAAATACACTAAATACTATCGATATTTTTCATATTTGCTTCAGTTTTTCCAGAAAACCTGGCGCCACGACCCAATAGTCCCGTAGGATATGAAATCATAACATTTTCTGAGATTTTAATCAGTGGTCGAATGGTTTTTATACCACCGCATAGCAGCTTGGAAGATTTTTAATAACTGTTGCATTTTAGGCCGGGATATTTTATAACCAGCGGAAAAATGCTCCTAGCGGAGCGCAAATAAAGTTGAATATGCTCCTGTTTAAAAGACTCTACCTGAAAAGTGTCGTACCAGCTACTTCATTCTACGTTACTCAGCACCATTAAAAATTTTCCCAAAACTTCGGCATGAAAACATATTCACGGCCTGTGAAATTTAAAATTTCACGCTCTTTTTAACATGCAACTCTTCTTTGAGTTCCACAAGCTCCCCTCTCTGTAATTCTCTCATACCCACTAGTCCATCGCTAAATGTCGCTCATACCCATCCATTCCCACTTGCCTATCCTCACACACTTATTCAGCCCAGCTCATTGTCATTATCTCTTTGTGTGTGTCTCTGTCACTGCCTGTCTCCCACCGACAGTCTGACGGCTACTGTTACTACTACCCCTACTACTACTACTACTACTACTACTACTACTACTACTACCTCTTTCTTCTCTCAAAGCCACTGTCTCCCCCTTGTTGTCTCTCACTGCTACTACTTCTTCTTCTTCTTCTTCTTCTTCCTCTTCCTCTTTCTTCTCTCACTGTCACTGTCTCCCCCTTGTTGTCTCTCACTGCTACTATCTCATTCATTCCTTCATTTTCTCACTGTCACTATGTCTCTCTCTTCCTTGTTGCTATTGTCACAGACTCTTCCATTATTACTGGCTCCCACCCACTTCCAAATTCTGCTTCTCTTTATTCCCGTCCTTTTGGCACTGTTTCCTGTCTTTTCCTAGCACTGTTCTTTCACTGCAGCTATGTTCCACTACCATTGCATCCCCCTCTTTCTCTCACACTGACATTGTCTCCTTCGTTGTTTCTCTATCATAACCATTGTCTACTGTCTTCCAGTACTTAATACTTTTCTGTCTCTTCCCCAGTGCCACTGTCTCCTTCTCTATCAGCATGAAAAAGAGGGAGTATGTTCACGTGCCAAAATTTTTGGGAAACTTTTTTAAGGTGCTACCCAGGTAGAATGTGGCAGCTGGTATCCCACGTGTCAGTCAGAGTCTTTTATTTTAAACAGGAACGTATTCGCCTTTTTGTGCTCCGATTGGAGGAAACGAATAAAGATATCAAGAAAAACTTCAGAGTTGTTCGAGATAGGGATCTTAGCAATATATCATAAAAAAATATTCCCATTTGCTGTGCATAGCCGTCTTGGAATCTGCGACTCGATTTTGGTACTCAGAAGCAAAATTACACCAGTTTGCAATGCGTAACCGTCTTGGAATGTGCGGCCCAGGTTTGATACTCGAAACAATGTTTTTGGAATATTTATCAATAACGGATAAAGAGTTTTGAAAACTGGAAGGTGGCAATCTTAGATAAATGCTTAGAGAATATAACGTTAAAATTTGAGCAGTTTGCTGCAGTTATTCATTGCTAAGATTTCGCCTCACGTCGGTTTTTACGTGTACATGCAAAGTTACGTTGACCCACTGTACCTCAGAAACGGATAAAGATATTAAGAAAATTTTCAAGTTTGCTCGAGATCGGAATTTTAGGAATATACCATGAAAATTTCAGCTATTTGTTGTGGATACGCGTATTGGAATCAGCGCCTAGATTTTGGTACGAAAAAAGCGGTTTAAACCTTTTTTGATCGGCCTTATGAGCTAATGGTGCCTTCATAAACCAATTAAGGCCCACCGTAGGCGACATAAAATGCAAAAAGAACCAAACGATTTGCTCCATTTGCTTAAGGAGGAGGAAGTATGTAATATTCATACTATGATCCTGAACTGTAGAACAGTGACACTAAGACGATTCTTCTGCTGAGTATACAAAAGGGCCCTATCACAAGGGCTATCCAAATCAGTTAACCCTGCCTTTCTGTCGTCATTAGAACCCGTGGTATGAGCCCCGAAAAATCCCGGTTTTATGCACGGCGTTTTGGAACATATTAGGTAGCTCATGCTGTCATTTGCGGAGCGGTATACTTTAAATAAGATATGAAATTGTCTTTTACCTGAAGTATGTACTTCTCGCGTGTGCATATATCATTTTCAGAGTAAGAGAATAGACCCAGCGAAGACAGTGAAGCCTTCTGGACAACAGAATATTCTGATAGAATTATCACTTTCTTTCTTCTTTTTCGATCAAGGAAAAGGCAGGTGAAACCTTCTGGACAACAGAATATTCTGATAGAATTATCACTTTCTTTCTTCTTTTTCGAATCGAGAAAAAGGCAATGCTGTCCTATTTCTTCATTCACATTACTTATATCATTTGATGACAGTTTTCTGGAGCTGTCCCCGTGTGTAACATGACAGAATATGAATTTATTTGCAGTTTTAATTAATGGTCGTACATATAACTCCTTTAGTATACCCTCATTTCTAATGCGAATCAACTTGCACATTGAATTTTGCAATTACGTTGAAAGCCCTCCAGTTTTCCGCTTGAAATCGGCTTTCAACTTCTAATGATCTATCGCTTGTTAAATAACACGAAGTAGATTTAGGGAAATAAAGCCCTTTTAACAGTAAAATTTGAATAGTACCACAGTTCTAAGAATCAAACTCAGTGTAATGCAGAAGTGAAGGAATAAAGTGTGATCCGATGCCTCACGGCCGGCCGGTTGAGGCCAAATACTCCGTGAGTCCGAGGGGCTGAAGACTGAATTGTGCTTTACTTCATTTGAAACTAATCGTGTTCGATGATGACGGAAAGATGAGAAACGGAAAGCGTGGAAAGAAATTTCTTTAGAAATTTTTAATTCCGATGTGTGCTTAAAAGAAAGAAGGAAGGAAGGAAGATTGGATTTAACGTCCCGTCGACGATGAACTCATTAGACGGAGCACAAGCTCCGCTTTTGTCGATGATGGGGAAGGAAATTGGCCGTGCGCTTTCAATGGTACCATTCCGAAATATGCAAGAAGCGAATTAGGGAAATCTGGATGGCCGGACGCGGGTTTAAACCGTCGTCCTCCCGAATGCGAGTCCAGTGTGCTAACCACTTCGCCTCCTCGCTCGGTATGTGTGCCCAGTCATCCATACTCGTTTCGACGTGTATCTGAGATTTTTTTTTAAGTTGTTTGCTTGTTTGGCTTCTACATTTACGTCTATAATTCGGAAGCCGCCTTTTCTCGAGATCTGTGTAGAAGGAAGGAATATAAGGCTGACTTTTTCAGAAACTACGCTCTCGGAACTTTAACGATTGACCACACCTTGATGCGGAATTCCTCTCTTGCAATGTTTGCCACTGGAGTTCATTGAGCATTCCCGTGACGCTTGACGCATCGTCGCTTATTAAATGAACCTGTATCGGAACGTGGTGGTCTTCTTTGGATCTTCTCAGTTTTCGCTATCAGTCCTATCTGGTATGGATCTTAGACTGACGAGCGTTATTTAAGTATTGAAGTATTGTCGAAGGATGTTTTGTAAGCTTTCGCTGAATACTAGCCGTACAGCCAGCTAACGTGACGTAATGTATTTTTGTGTAACACATGGATTTACAGATATAACATTTAATTAATAGAATCACTAATGGAGCAACAGGCCTCTGACTTTTTAAATGTACATATGCTGCTAGAAATACTGACGAACATTATTTAAGTATTCAATTATTGGTCGAAGGACTGATTTGTAAGCTCCCGCTGAATACTAGCCTTATCGCCAGCTAACATAACATTATGTATTTTTATGAAACACATGAATTTACGGATACAATTTAAATTAATAAAATCTCTAACTAAGTAGCAGGCGTCTGACCGGTTAAATGTGCATATATTGATACAAAAGATATGAGGATGTATATGTGGTGTCTGTTATTTCTAATACTATTTTGATCCAGCAGCCATTATGAATTAAGACACAAACGAATCACAGACATGGGTTGCGAGTGAGCATTGATTGAAATCAGTGAGAAAAGCTGAAAATTTGTGCCGGACCAGGATTCGAACCCAGATCTCCTGCTTAGTAGGCGGATGCTCTGACCACAAAGCTATCTTTTTTTCTGCGACGGTGTGCTGTTTTATATTGAATTTTTGTGGGGTACCAACAAAAAGAAATAAAACAAAATCACAGCCATCCCTACGGGGGCACCGCCACTTGTGTCTCTGCCTCTTCAGGCGTTGCCATCCTAACTATAAGTAACCCCCATCTAAAATGTGAAGAAATTATACTATACGGGACTAACGTGTGTGTGCCAACCCACAAAATATACGATGAAAGGAATTGGGGGAAGGGTATTTCTAGTATAGTGCGGATGGCTTTTTTTTCGTTATGTACAGTATGGACATATAGATATCAATGTGCGAACAGTCATGGATAGTCAAGCCTGGAAAACTAAAACACAATGAAGACACCATCGAAGATGGTAAACATAAATAATATGAAAAGAAAGCTACCACTTCGTAGTCAGGCTTCCCAGCAACTGCGCCCACTGATAAAGATATTTCAATGTATGATCGTTTGCCCTTCGTTCTGACCTCATCTACCAATGCCTGGAACATTCCAACTACGCGGCGGGCTGTGAAAGGCACTCCATAGGTAGTTTGCGAAGCATCATCGATATCTGGTATGCCTGGCAAAAGCATGATGTCTTTCTTGCAAATAGAGCCAGAAGTCAAGTAAATTCTTGTGTCCTCACGATAGAGGTAAAGGACCGCATGTCCACGTATCCACGTGACGGAATTGGTCCGAGTGTTCGGGTAAAATTTCTCATCCGGAAACAATAACCTGCGGCAGATACATGCTCCGGCGTAACTCGCAAGAGATAAGCCAGCATCTGCCGCACTAGGTGCCAACCCCCACCTCTCAACAGCTGAGGCGGTGCTCGTCAGAATTTACTGTGTTACAACCCAAACAATTGGGGGAGTCTGCCATGTGGATATTGTAGAGACGTTCTTGCGTCAGCAGCTTCCCATTAACGACTACATACCATTTGGAAACAACATCGGAATCAAGCATGGCATCGTGTACAGTCTTCCACACTACGTACCACCGTACATCAGGATATTTTGGTTCGACCACATTAAGGGGGCGGCGTTGCAGCATGTCGTGATACAGGCGTCGAGTTGTGGCCATTCGTGGTGTCGTGAGTGCTACACTGGAATAACTTTGTTCTAAATAGAAACGTCCTATATAAAAGAGTGGCGCTGGGATGTCCTGTAGCGGCAGGTCGTAGCGCCATCAGAAGCAAACTAGTGAGGCTTCTAGGACAGCAGACATAAATGTCAGGGCAACGGCCCTGTCGTGTACATTAACTAGGCCGAGACCACCTTTTTCCTTGGGGAGGGTAAGAGATACGTATCTGATCTTCAGTAACATACCAGCGCTGACGAAGTATCCCAGCGCTGCCGTAATGCTACGCGAGAAGGGGTTCGGAATGAGTTGCGTTTGGGCGACATGCGGTATGCGGGACGCTAGGTATGCATTGGCATAATGCGCCCGCTGGACTATGTTGAGGGACCGCAAGCGCTTATTTGCAATTCCGGCCCGAATTTGGTTAAGAAGTCGTCGACAATTGAGCGTCGTCGCGCGACGCATGTCGTTCATGAAATCTAAGCCCAAGCAGCGGACAGTATCACTGAAGCGTAAGGGGGCAATGTGTTCCTGCGATAGCCCTATTCCGAAGCTCAAGGCTACGGACTTATCAACGTTGTTTTGGCTACCAGAAGCCTTACCGTAGGTTGCAATCCAGTCCAAAGCCGCCGCCATATCGGCAGCTCCACGTATGAGGATCATCAAATCATCCGCATATGCGGTGCAGCGATAGATGGAGTCGCCAAACTGTACCCATGTGAGCCTGTCTCGGAGACCACACGACAAAGGTTCTAAGGCTAGTGCAAATAACAATATAGACAATGGACATCCCTGTCGTACTGATCGGCGGATCGGCATGGGTACCGTCATACTTCCATGAACAAGAACTCTAGAAGTAGCACCATGTAGAAGGCGTGTCAACACTGTGATAAAGGGATAGGGTATTCCATGCGAGCCGGCCGGTGTGGCCTTGCTGTTCTAGGCACTCCAGTCTGGAACCGCGTGACCGCTACGGTCGCAGGTTCAAATCCTGCCTCAGGCATGGATGTGTCTGATGTCCTTAGGTTAGTCAGGTTTAAGTAGTTCTAAGTTCTAGGGGACTGATGACCACAGATGTTAAGTCCTATAGTGCTCAGAGCCATTTGAACCATTTTATTCCATGTGCCGTAGAACGGCCGTGAGGAAAGTGTGGCTCACACGGTGAAAAGCCTAGCTAAAGTTGATAGACACCAGGGCTGCCGGCAAACGTCTCACCCGTGCAAGGGAGATGAGATGTCTGTAACGACATAACGCAGTTCTGATGTTGTTGGGTCTCCCCCAAGGACGTCTGATCGCTGGACAGGACGTGCAATAGTGTGCCGCGAATACGTTCTGATAGTAGCTCGAAAAGATCTTGAAGTCGCTGTTCAATAACGTGAAGGGCCGATAATCGCGGACATAATTCCGTCACTTTGGCTTATGGATGGGTACAATCAGTCCTTCCAAGAACGGTGCAGGCACGGTATACCTGGGGACATCAATTCCTGACCAGTTTCAATACAGCGGGGTGCCAACGGTTGTTTAAAAAATGGCTCTGAGCACTATGGGACTCAACATCTTAGGTCATCAGTCCCCTAGAACTTAGAACTACTTAAACCTAACTAACCTAAGGACATCACACACATCCATGCCCGAGGCAGGATTCGAACCTGCGACCGTAGCAGTCCCGCGGTTCCGGACTGCAGCGCCTAGAAACGCACGGCCACCGCGGCCGGCAGTTGTTTAAAGGCTCGATAGAACTCTAATGGTAGTCCGTCGATTCCTGGTGATTTATGGTGAGCACCTTTACCACTGGCGACGAGCACTTCCTCTTCTGTCACTTCTCCCAATAAAGTCGGTACCACGTCTGGTGGAACTGTACCGTGGACATGTGCAGAAACGGTGTCTAACGTCGCCAAATCAGGAAGCACTGCTGATAAAGGTGAGCGTAATGCCCATAGAAGGCTTCTGCTATATCTGCTTGTTCTACCATGTGTCGACCGTCGTCCGTTATCATGTCGGTCACCAGCGCCCTACGGCGCTTCCTCCTCTGTAAGAACACGTGGTACGTAGATGGCCTTTCTGATTGTAGCATGTCTGCAGCACGCGACCGTATAATGGCACCCTGTAAATGATGACGTGCTAAGGTGACGAGCTGCGCTTTCGCGCGATTGACAATGATCTGCCTGTCAGGCGAGGGCTCCATAGCATGACATTCCCGGAGGACGGTGTAATAAATGTTTTCCATGCTCCTCCTCCATGCCGCCGCTTCCCGGCCGTAAACCATGAAGCCACGCCTAAGAGCAGGCTTTGCATATTCAATCCACCAACTGAGGGTCGATCGGTAACGACCACGACGCTGTAAGGACGCGTTCCACGACTCTTCGATAGCACCTTTACATGCCGGCTCGTCCAGATGGGCGACGTTCAGTTTCCAGGGGGGGTTACTGCGCCACACACGTGCAGGTTGGAGGGCAGTGATGCAAATATAGGCTGTGTGGTCGGTGAGTGCAGTGGGCCAGAGTTCTGCTGTGGGTGTAACCAGGAGCTGGGCCATGGATGTGGCGCCACATGTCGAGCAGGTGGAGGGCACGCACTAGCATTTCCAGTTCCGCACACGGGACGTGATGTGGCTGCTGATCAGACGGAGATAAAGTACAGTTAAAATCTCCTCCGATCACCATATCGTCTATGCGGTCCATACAGAAACGCGTAATATCTTCCGAAAACAAAGCGGGCCCGATCTCTCCATCTCTCTGATCCTGAAGGGGCATATACATTGATGAGTCGTACACCGTTGACAGTTAGGCCATGGCTCTTGCACTCGTTGGGTACAGTACGTCTGTAGCCGCCAAGCCTTCCCGTAGCAGGACAGCCACACCACAATCGGCAGAAGAGGCGTGGGAGATGTGGGTGGTGTATCCGTAGAAGTCAGGGAAACTAGCGACACATACTTCGGTAAGAGGGCCACGTCGATGTCCGCCGCATCGAGCATGCGTTGTAGCATTGTCAGTTTGTGTGGCGCCCTTATCGCATTGATATTGATTGTGGCAAGGCGAAACGTTTGCTGCCTAGCCTCTTCACCTAGGGTAGACGCCATGGCAATCGACGATAACCGCAAGAGATGCCGGTCCCACCGAACTTATGAGTCTTTCACTCTAGGAGTGGCTTCCCCAATGCCACCCCCTTTCCTGTCACCCGTGCCCTCTCCAGGAAGTTCCTCAACATCGTCCGACCACAGTTCGTGCAACACGATGCTGTGTAGCTGATCGGCACCTAAATCTCTCTCACACACGCTGCCTTTGGAAGAGATGGACGCGACCTGCTGCATCTGTGGTGCAAGAAGTAACTGGGCACTCGTAGTATGGGCAAGCGAACCGTCTACACCACTTAGATCATCAGCAGGCGCAGCTTCCATGCCGTCTGACAAGATGTCATCATCTTGACCGGCCATGTGTAGGAACAATCGTCAGAAGGGGCCGCCGACGTCGCTTGCTTCGTCGAGGCGAACGTTGGTTTCGAACGTGGACATCCGTTTCCGAATGCGGGAGGCAATCCAGCGTCGTATCACCGTCCGATTGAAAAGCGGCGGTCTGGACAGTGTTCGCGTCCACGTCCATCTCGTCCTGAATGTTATGTTATGTCTGGATTCCGTGGGACTGTTGCTGCTGCGGAGGGGGCGACATCTGGGTTGGCATCGGGGGTCCTTCCTCTTCCTCCCTTGGTCCTTCTGACGTCGATGAATGTGCCCCATCGCCCGTTGGATCCTCATCTATGGGTCGCATCGTCGTCTGAGAGTACGTGAGAGGCAGGATTGTCGTCCCCGTCGGAGAAACGGAGTCTGCCACTGGTGTCTGCGTAATTCTACTTTGTAAGCAGCCTTCCTGCCCACATCCGGAACAGGTACGTGGTTGACTGTCGTACATTATGGTTGCACGACAGCCACCGATGTTCAAATAAAACGGCACATGTTTCTTGAGCTCAAGTGTAATTTAGCGCACACTATTGTAGACCTTATACGTCGAAAAAGTTTGCCACTTTTCTGCAACGTGGCTGATGACAGTGCCATATGGTCAGAAGGCGTCCTTGACGACTTCCTCTGGGACCTCGAAGGGGAGCTCAAAAACCTTTAAAGTCCTGCATGATCCACCGTCACTGCACCGATATGCCTGTCAGAATGTTTAAATCCGAGACCTCGGCACTGATCATTTAAACATAAACCATGCTCGCCGTTATAGAAAAATTTATTCCGACGACAGTCGCCGGATCTAAACGTAGATCGTCGCGTGTGACTGTTCTATTTCATAGGCTCGAGGACGCGCGTGATCTGGTTGGAAGGTAATTCTGATCGTACCGTGGCACCATGTATGTGCCATAGTCGCACTGAACTTGGAACAAATACAACTCGCGCGAGAAGGTAAACACAAGGAAGCGCTCACGGTCGCGCACGGCGGATAGCAGCGTACGTCCTCGCCCCACCGCTTCCGAAAGCAGACTGTTATCCGTAAGATGAGAAGGCCAACGATCTCTTCAGTGCATATACACACGATGCTCGAACTCTTATGAGAATCGGGCACAACGTTAGTAATTTGAGAGTTTGGGTCTGACGGGAGGCGTGCTAGGATAGTCCGTGCTGACGCAGTGACCACTGTGTCCGAATGGCTTAGTTGTCAGAGCATCTTTCTAGTTAGCAGGAGGCCCGTACTCGAATCCTGGTCCGGGACAAATTTACAACTTAATTCAGAATGTTGGTTTGAGACTGTCACATACCGTTGACGCTTTGTACAGCATTGTTTCGTGAAAGATTTCGTGATTTTAGGAAGTTCATCAGTAGCTGTGTATGCATTTTGTGTGTGTGTATGGGGGAGGGTTCTACAATCAAGCTCATAAATTAAGAATAATTGCAGAATGTGGTGCCACACAACGTGGCACTACACAAAACTGGCGCTAATACACATGTGCTACAAAATGCCACTGTTTCCTGCGCATGTACCCCGATATCATTCTTCAACCAGTGCCTTTCGGTACTCCTGAAGTGTCGTGGGAGTTTGAAGACGTGCAGCAATACGTCGACCGAGAGCATCCCAGACGTGCTCGATAGGGTTTAGGGTCAAATGGCTCTGAGCACTATGGGACTTAACATCTGAGGTCATCAGTCCCCTAGAACTTAGAACTACTTAAACCTAACTAACCTAAGGACATCACACACATCCATGCACGAGGCGGGATTCGAACCTGCGACCGTAGCGGTCGCGCGGTACCAGACTGAAGCGCCTAGAACCGCTCGGCCACACCCGCCGGCGATGAAGTTTAGGTCTTGAGAACAGGCAGGCCACTCCATTCACCTGATATTTTCTGTTTCAAAGTACTCCTCCACGATGGCAGCTCGGTGGGGCTGTGCGTTATCATCCATCAGGAGGAAGGTGGGACCCACTGCACCCCTGAAAAGGCGGACATACTGGTGCAAAATGACGTCCCGATACACCTGACCTGTTACAGTTCCTCTGTCAAAGGGGTGTACGTGCTCCAATCATAATCCCACCCCACACCATCAAACCACGACCACCATACAGGTCCCTTTCAAGGACATTAAGGGGTTGGTATCTTGTTCCTGGTTCACGCCAGATGAAAACCTGGCGAGAATCACTGTTCACACTATACCTGGACTCGTCCTTCAACATAACCTGGGAGCACTGTTCCAGTGACCATGTACTGTGTTCTTGACACCAGGCTTTACAGGCTCTCCTATGACCAGGGGTCAGTGGAATGCACTTTGCAGGTCTCCGGACGAATAAACCATATCAGTTCAGTTGTGTGTTGACTGTATGTCTGGAGACAACTGTTCCAGTGGCTGTAGTAAGGTCCCGAGCAAGGCTACCTGCAGTACTCCGTGGCCGTGCGCGGGTACTGATGGTGAGATATCGGTCTTATTGTGGTGTTGTACACTGTGGACGTCCCGTACTGTAGTGCCTGGACACGTTTCCTGTCTGCTGGAATCGTTGCCATAATCTTGAGATCACACTTTGTGGCACACGGAGGGCCCGTGCTACCCTGCTGTGTTTCACCAGCCTCCAGTCGCCTTAGTATTTTACTCTTCATAACGTCATTAGTATGTGTTCTTTGAGCCATTTTCAACATACAGTCACCATTAGCACGTCTGAAAAAGTCTGCACACTTACTCGCTGCACTGTACTTTGACAGCCACCAACACACCTCTGCGTATGTGGACTGCTGCCAGCGCCACCGTGCGACGACCGCAGGTCAAATGCACCGCATGGTCATACCCCGAGGTGATTTAAAGGCCCAAACCACCCGCCAGAACGTTGTTTCACCATGTATCAGCATTATCCTTAATTTATGAGCGTGGGTGTAGTTTACACTCCCATGTTTCGATATCATTTTAACTTGTACCACTTATGATGGCTGTACTGGCAAACATCAGAGGTATAATTTCTTTCCGTTTGGTGTGTTTTGTTTAGCAGGCGCGGTTCCGGCGCGGTGTACATGATGGGCGACCACACGCTGGCCGTCCCCATGGAGCTGTTCGCGGTAAACCGGCGCCGCCTGTGCGACCGCCTGCGGAAGAACACGAGGGTGCCCGAGGACGCGGCCGTGGTGCTGCAGGGCGGCGACGAGATCCCCCACTACGCCAGCGACACCGTCCATCTCTTCCAACAGGTCAGCCGCCACCGCCTGCTTCTTTCTTTTCTATCCTGTTCACACTAAGCTCAATGGTGGTAGTGAAGTAGCTTGTGTGTGGCAGTCGGTTGTGTTGATTCAGTGCAGTGAGGTGGGTCCGTGTGGAGACGTGACACCGTGACCCCGCCGTTAATGAAATTAGCCGATTTGTTTGAGTATCAACGCGGACTGTCCAACGTGTGAAGAAGCACTGGGATAACACGTGCAGTCATGTAACACGACATAAACACAGCGGCTGTGCAAAGATCCTAAAGGACATCAACCGGAGACGAGTGGCACGCCGTATCAGTGACAGTAGATTTCAAACTCAGCAGGAATCGCTGCTGTCAGTGAATCCGCGGCCATCTCGACTTTTTTCCTGGCGAATATTCCGAAGAGAACTGCATGGAATGGACTTCCTGGAGTCGGGTATCTAGCAAATGACCATCGCTCACCAGGACTCGCTAAGTTGCACATCTTCGGACAAACGACACAGAACGTGAACAATAGATGACTGGAGAAGTGTAGTGTGGTCCGACGTCTCTTTTTATACACATATAATGCAAAGTTTGTACTGCACCGACAGCCTGTTAATGTGCGTAGCCCACAGTTTGTGGAGGATTTAGTTCAGGCTGGAAGGCGACTGTGCTGTTTTGTTGTTGTTTTTCATACCATGTCGTGGGCCCACTTATTCAGGTTACCGTGATGATGATCCACGATGTTCATTTCGGGGTCTTTGGTGACAAAGTGTAGCTCTTTCCTTTGCGTTTACGAGGAGTACGCCGTCGACACTACCGTCTTGTGAGATGACGATAGCTTTTTTTCAGAGCCATGCACGCCTGCTGTTCCTGCTTTGTCGGAAACTTGAGCACCCTACTGCTCCTCCATTGGCGCGCTACATTATTCGGTGTTAATACGTGGTCAAATCATGAATGAATGGCTTGAGCTGGATATCTCATACCTGAAGAAACATGTGGAGCCCAATACCAAGGTTAAAAGCGGTACATGGTATTAGCATGATTTCTCCTGTGAATGATTAATTTTTTGTCTGGTGTGGTTTTGTTTCGTGCTTACTCTTCATGACCAACCTTACAGCTAATCCACCGTGGATCGGTGCAGCATTGAAAGCTAAAAGTGACGAGGAGGCCAAGTGTTGAATTCCTCATTAAAAGTGTATTTACGGATGTGGATATTAGTTCGCCAGTGACTGCAGAACTTACAAGTGATGAATATTGAAATACTGAAGGATAAAAGTCTGCTCATAGCGAACAAGACCCTGACGAAACATCTTTTACATTTTACTTAGTATACACTGCGGAATAATAGCCTCTTTTTTTTGCCCACAGTTATCGACGATGTTTAGCGTAGCGATTGTTGTTCTTTTTGTTCACTCCTCTTATAATTTGCACCCCACCCACTTAATCAATTTTGGCATTTTGGAAGCGCGTTCCGTCGCCTCATGCGTCAAGTGCCACTGTTTCCCTCCCTCACCGGTAATGAATCGAATGACATTAAGAATAAGCCGTTGCGCATGACAGCTACGACCTTACCTTGGACTTCTCTCCATGCATGTGCGATGAGGTAACGACGATTTAGAACCTCAATGTGCCTAGATCTAATCACATGGCATGTATAGCTCCCACATCGGTTGCGCTGTATTTTGTATTGTCTCGTAATACAACGACGTAGTGTGAAGTTGACACTGAAACGTATCCCTTACGCGGAGTTTGTACCCGTCTAGCTGCTGCGTATGTGACTGTTGTGTCTCGTTTTATTACTACCAACACAGGGTAATATATGGGTGACCATAAAGTCGCCACCATCAGCCATGTGACACCCACTGCTGGATGAAGGCCATCAGATGACATTTATACACGGTGTCGCTCCTAGATGTCGTCAGGCTCATTTCTCTGGTGTTTCAGCAGATATTTGCAACTTCGTTTATGATTTGTGTAGCGGGAGTCAGCCCAACCCAAACATATATATTGCTCATCACTTGTTTCATGTGACGCAGTGTCGACGGAAAGCGTCGGTTTGTTTCCCGAAACAAACAAAATGATTTTTGAAGCGGAAATTCGATAGAGCGGTCCCACATCAGGGCAGTGCAACATTTGTTTTATCGGTGTGTATTAACAGGGGCCGGAAAACACGAAGAATAACCATTACTCCAGCAACGACGACACTGCCCTGGCCGGCACTGACTGCTGCCGCCAAACATGCAGCGCTACTGAGTCTCTGCTGGATTGCTGTTTACTCTTCGTGTTTTACGGTTCCTGTTAATACACACTGATGAAACAAATATTGCACTGCGCTGATCTGGAACCGTCCTGTCAAGTTTCCGCTTTAAAAATCGTTTTGTTTGCTACGGGAAAGAAACCGACGCTTTCCGTCGGCACAGGCCGTTCTATAAAAGACGTGATCAGCACTGTCTGGGCTGACTCCAACTACACAGTGCAAAAACTAAATTGCAAATATCTGCCGAAACACCAGAGAATTGCGCCTGACGATTCGTTAGAGAGACACCGTGTACATATTACGGTCTTCAGTTCGACGCATACATGTTCCTCCCGCATGTCATTTTTATTACAGTCATAATTACGTCTTCCATTCCCATCTGTTTCTTGTTATACAGATCGTGCGTGACGTCATTATCCTGAAATCAAACATCTCGATCAGCCTACTACTGGGACATCTATTTGCAGGCGACTTTCGGAATACTGTTCAGTTTATCTTAATTGTAATTTTTTCTTCAAAACTTTCTTTATTACAATGGTATAATGTTGTGCAACGTTTGATTGCACCGAAAGATATGTAGAAAGAAGTAATATTTCGTTTCGCAGGAACCTAAACTAGTATAAAAATATGAAAATGGAAACTCACTTCTCGAGATTACACCAGTGAACATACAGGCTGAAGCTAAGGAGTAACTTTGTTACCAAGAAAATTCAAATAGCGTTCTGTTTGAGAGTATTTAGTTGCGCCTAAATATTACGAATTGAATGGTCCTTATACCTCGTAAAACTACACGCGGAAATTTGTGAAACACACTACTGGGAAAAAAAACGCATCATTGTAGCATTACATGACGACAAAATCAGACCCAATGTAACGCACATGTCTCAGAAAAGGCTGCCCATATAGTCGCATCAGTACACACTGTGGCTCTCTCGGGCGACAACTCAGGCGTGTATTCTCGCATGGAAACGTTCTTAGAGGCGCCAAATGACTTCCTACGATAGGTTATCCGAAGCATTTCACGCCTTTTGTTCCTATTCGGCAATGGTTCTTGCAGGCCCTGGAGAAGGAGTAAGTTCCCACTTCGTCATGTCCCATACATGTTCAATTGGCGAGAGATGTCGTGATGTTGCTGAGTAGGGCAGTAGTTCTACATCAGGAACAGCATGTTGCGTCGCAGCAACCGTATATGGACATACATTGTCCAGCTGAAAAAGCACTTCGCCTCCCTGTCGAAGAAATGGCAGTACCGCGAGGATAACAACCAGTGCAGTTTAGTAACACCAAATGCGAGCACGAGTTGTAACTGATGCCCCCTCCACATCATGAGATCTGTGAGTCGTGGGCGAATGCAGTCTGGAACGGGCAGGTCACCAGGTCTACGCCATACTCTTGTACGTCCATCACTCGCTCACACACAGAACATACACTATGCGATCAAAAGAATCCGGACACCCCCAAAAACATAAGTTTTTCATATTAGGTGCATTGTGCTGCCGACGACTGCCAAGTACTCCATATCATTGACCTCAGTAGTCATTAGACATCGTGAGAGAGCAGAATGGGGCGTTCCGCGAAACTCACGGACTTTGAACGTGGTCAGGTGATTGGGTGTCACTTGCGTGATACGTCTGTACGCGAGATTTCCACACTCCTAAACATCCCTAGGCCGACTGTTTCTGATGTGATAGTGAAGTGGAAACGTAAAGGGACACGTACAACACAAAAGCGCACAGGCCGACCTCGTCTGTTGACTGACAGAGACCGCCGACAGTTGAAGAGAGTCGTAATGTGTAATAGACAGACATCTATCCAGACCATCACACAGTAATTCCAAACTGCATCAGGATCCACTGCAAGTACTATGACAGTTAGGCAGGAGGTGAGAAAACTTGGATTTCATGGTCGAGTGGCTGCTCATAAGCCACACATCACACCGGTGAATGCCAAACGACGCCTCGCTTGGTGTAAGGAGCTTAAACATTGGACGATTGAACATCGAAAAAACGTTGTGTTGAGTGGCGAATCAAGGTACACAATGTGGCGATCCTATGGCAGGGTGTGGCGAATGCCCAGTGAACGTCATTTGGCAGCGTATGTAGTGCCAACAGTAAAATTCGGAAGCGGTGGTGTTACGGTGTGGTCGTGTTTTTCATGGAGGGGCTTGCACCCCTAGTTGTTTTGCGTGGCACTATCACAGCAGAGGCCTACAATGATGTTTTAAGCACCTTCTTGCTGTCCACTGTTGAAGAGCAATTCGGGGATGGCGATTGCATCTGTCAACACGATCGAGCACCTGTTTATAACGTACAGCCTGTGACGGAGTGGTTACACGACAATAACATCCCTGTAATGGACTGATCTGCACAGAGTCCTGACCTGAATCCTATAGAACACGTTTGGGATGTTTTGGAACGCTGACTTCGTGCTATGCCTTACCTCTCCTCGGTGCAGCATTCCATGAAGAATTGGCTGCCATTCCCCAAGAAACCTTCCGGCACCTGATTGAACTTATTCCTGCGAGAGTGGAATCTGTCATCAAGGCTCTGGGTGGGCCAACACCATATTGAATTCCAGCATTACCGTCATTCCAGTCAGGTGTCCGGATACTTTTGATCACCATCACTGAAGACAACAGAGAGCCATACCACTCTCCAGTCACCTCTTCCACGACACCAGAGTAGTCATGCTTGGCGGTGTCGTGGTGTGAATCGTAGCCTGGGTAGAGGCACACGTTTTCTTATTCCTTCTGCAAGTAGACAGTTACCAGTGATCCCTGACGACACGCAGGTGTAATATGTGCCCTGATTTCATCTCCGGGTGATTTTCAGTGTCCTACGCGGACGTTGGAACTTGGTCTACACGTGTGAGAATGTTCCGCAGACCACTGTTGAAGCCGGCCGCGGTGGCCGAGCGGTTATAAGCGCTCCAGTCCGGAACCGCGCTGCTGCTACTGTCGCAGGTTCGAATCCTGCCTCGGGCATGGATGTGTGTGATGTCCTTAGTTAGGTTTAAGTAGTTCTAAGTTCTAGGGGACTGACGACCTCAGCAGTTAAGTCCCATAGTGCTCAGAGCCATTTGAACCACTGTTGAAAGTTGCGACACACCACTGATACATTGTACCCAACATATGTAGTAATCCGAAACGCCCATCCAGCTTCCCCGAGGCCCCCAGTGAGAACCCATTCAAATGGCTGAAGCTGTTAACCAAGAGTGTGTACTCATTTGTGTTGAATTGTTGTTCATGAAAGTTCAAACACTGTTCACCTCTAATGTTAGCACTTTTGCTGCCTCAAAAGACAAAACACAAAATGCGCAGACAGGTCTCCTGAGCATCGTTTGATCGCCGATGACCGTGACAAGTGCTACAGTCACTTGAAGCCATTCATTGCGCATATATTATATCCTGCTGTCACTGAATACTGTCATTAAGGGTGCTGCATTTTAAGCCAAATGACTACGCAAAGCTTTGTAGCAAGCATATTTCAAAATCCTTGCAGAGAGATGCCCATGAGTCGAAATTTAGGGTTTGTGTTGATTCTCAAATGTAAAACCCGACGAACGAGAAGATTTTGAGACGACAGAATGTTGACCTCTAACTCACTACCAGAGTTTTCTGATATCGTATGTGTCTTACCTTGACATTGCTTCAGCATCTGCTCTGGATTGAGCAAACGTCGTAAAACATAAACCCTTATTTTGCGTAATAGCCGGACATTATGGACAGAATTGGATGTCACTTTTATGACAAAATAACAGAACATTTCAAAAGTATTGATGAGGTATCTGCAAACTAATATTTAATGATTTACTCTTGTTGAGGCAGTGAACTAAATGCCTCGCACTCCAAGAAGAACATTAATTCACTGAAGAATTGTAATTCTGTCATTTGAAAAAAGAAAGAACTGTCAGTAAAGTGTTTCAAACTGTTTGTTACCCTTTCAGCTGGTCAAATGTAAAAATTATAGCCATCGGCACATAGACAGTTACTGATTATTCTCTAAAATCACGAAATGTTCCACGAAACAACGTTGTACGTAGTGGTAACGTTATGTGATACTCAGTGTCAAAACACTTACTGTGCTTACCATTCAACTCCTATTTCCATATTATTTCTATCAATATATGTACAGTAATATTGCCTTAATAGTGGGAATTTCGGAGAAATAAAGTTAACTGTACTGCTACATAGTCAATACTTGTAGAAGTAATTCAGTTGTAAAAATCAGTGATTGACTTCAGCCATAAACGAGAAAAACTGTAACTGTCGGCTCCACGTCGCATAATGCGCAACCGCAGAAACTCTGCTTTTTGCCCTCCGTGATCTGACTTAGATGTTGGTCTCAAACCTTAACACTCAAGTTCGCGGTCTGTATGTGTCTCTGGACTAATGCAGGGATGGCCAATCTTCGCTGACCCGCGGACCTGAGTGACATACATCCTTAAACTCGCTAGCCAACTCGTCACGACACGACGGCACTGCATCTAGCGCATAAGATCAGTCATGACGTCAATGATTATGGAGAAACGCACACATATGACTGGTGCCCATTTTCCGACACGCCACGCTATCAAATTATGCTTCAAAACACTTGCTTTTGAGAGAGTACATTCATTTTATGTTCATCTGGAATTTCATCTAATGGCTGGATTGAAACCATTCGCGGACCGGATGTGGCTCGCAGGCCGTCTGTTGCCCACCCATGGTCCAACGTTTCTTGATCAATTTATTTTGTTTTTCTGTCTATACTAGTAATTCTCAATATACACCTATTTTTACTCTTCTGTTTATTTCCTTGGTTGTTCGTTCAGTTTTTTCAACGGCCCTAAATAAAAAAAAAACACATCAGCTCATCCTGTGACGTCATTGTTAATTTGTCTTTATTTTTTTGTAGGTGGGCTGTACATTATCTTTGTCTTATTCTAACTGATATTCAGGTCTACCATGAAACTTGCTCTATTAAGTTCCTCCATGCGTTGTTGATATTTTTACAGATGGGAAGCTGCAGAGTCTCCGGTTTTTGACTGTGGGTCTCCGAACCAATCAGCCACATTAGAGGTGAATGCCCCCCCCCCCCCCCCCCCCCAGAAGATATTTGAACTCGTTCGCGCAGATCCGGGAGTAATTTTTTCGTCTTCGGCACGTTACTGTCGGCAAATCCTAGACTGAATTAAAAAGTTGTGTTTTTAAACAAGTGCATTCTTATATTTAAAATGTTTAATGAAAAAGTTTTTCACTAGTTTACTGTTTTATTTAATAAGAAGTGCTGTATGTTGTCTCGAGTCTTTGTTTCCTGATACTAGTATGACCTACCCCCCCCCCCCTACCCCCCCCTACCCCCCCCCCCCCCCCCCCCCCACACACACACACACACACAGCTCAGATCCTGGGTACGCCCTTGTGAATGCCCCTTGCATCCCTACTAGTGGAGTTGGAACTACCTCATGATTTTGTATTGTCATATAAAAATGGCTGTGAGTACTAAGGGACTTAACTTCTGAGGTCATCAGTCCCCTAGAACTTAGAACTACTTAAACCTAACTAACCTAAGGACATCACACACATCCATGCCCGAGGCAGGATTCGAACTTGCGACCGTAGCGCACGCGCAGTTCCAGACTGTAGCGCCTAGAACCGCTCGGCCACTCCAGCCGGATGTATTGTCATATTCTTGTTATGTATGGTAATACTAATGTTATATACCTTTATTTTTCAACTGTGTGTGAGCCATACAAATAAATAAATAATATTATCTCCAGTATTGTATCGTGTTTATACAAAATTTTCGTGAACCACCTAAACGTCGCGCCCAGAAGGAAGTGGCGCAGCACTAACAGTTGGCGGTTAAGTCAGTCTCTTGCCCACCAGCTCTCGCTGAATGCGTGAATTAAGATGGCCTTCTACAAAAACAAGAGACTTCCCTAGAGCAACAAATTCCGAATATAGCGTGTGCGAACTCGTATCACAGCAATGATGACGGAGTGTAGAAACAGAAATTCGTGGTAAAGACGTTATGGGCTTTACTTTGAAGCTACTTCGACCAGGGAGGAAACGGACGCTAGACAATTTAACGCAGCTGGAAGCATGTGGGCAGGCTCGGGCGGCTTCTGCGGAAATGCCGATGCGCTGTATGGTCGTTTGTTTGTGCTTGTGTCAGGGGAACGGCGACACACGTCGCACCCGACTCAGCAGCTCCGTTTACAGACCCGGATATGCTGGAGGCCACAGCGTCTGCAGAAAGAACCGAAAGCGTGCGGCGGCGACAGTGAAATCGTATTCCGCCGGCTAGCTCCGTGCGAGCCCCAGTGACTGCAGAGCGGGCGGAAATTCTAGAGGTGTGACACAGGGATTCGTATTGGGTCCATTGTTATTATACAGGGTGTTTCATAATTAATGGCGTAAACGCATACAGTTGAAAGGACACGATACTAGAAGTAAAAAAGTCTCAGTAAACGTAGGGTCGAAAACGAATACCTTAAGAGCTACGGGCAATTTTTCATCTTCGATACTGTGAAACAAATCTCTTCTACTGCAAGTTCTTTGCTTTCCATATTTTGGAAACTGGTAGTATGGACCAAAACAAGAAAAAAAAACTCCAGTAAACATGTGTCCTAAAATGCATTCCTTAAGAGCTATGAGTACTTGTTCATCTTTGCTACTTTGAAACAGAACTCTTCTAATGATCGGATAAAACACAAAACGTGCAATTCAATACTGTTCAAGTCCTGACCACACCGTCAGAAATAATGGTTGACTGTAAATCAGATCATGAAACAGCCTCACAACAAACTGACGGTCAACGACAGTTTGGAAACAAAAGTATCGTTCATAAATATCGTTCTAGAAGGAGAAATGACTTACACTAAAATTGAACAATGGTGTGTCATGGACATCCTACGTCCTCATGTGATATCTCTCTGTGACGGTATCGTGATGCCATTTTTCAACAGCTCAGTGTTCGTCCACACACACGCTTGTCTAGTAAACTGTCTGCATGACGATCGAGATCTCCCGTGGTCAACAAGATCCCCAAATCCGCCCCCAATAGAATATGTGTGGGACCAGCTCGGGGCTCATACTTCCAATTTCTGTGTAACACCAAATACCCTTTCAACCCGTGAAGTATCATTTCATATATTCCTCTCTTTCTGGGTGGTTCACTTTTTTTGCCAAACAGTGTAGAATTCCTTATGCGCTGGTTATCGATGACACTGATTTACTTTTTCTCCGCCGACCGACGTATGGGCCAATAGGGCAGTCTATGTACCTGTTGACACTTTTCCATGACGTTGAAGTTGTCGCCTATCGTGCGGCTTTCTTCCTCGTGGTTCCGTGACCCAACATGACGACAGTGTCTTTGGTTGATTAAGTGGGTATTCGACCATACTTAATACAGAACACTTATATGTGTCACACTGTTGCTGAGCCTTACGTTTAATGCTGAAGACAGTTCATTTGACTTGCACATATATTGCAGACGGAACTCTCCAAAGGTGAACGGTTCAATTAATATTTTGTGGAGACCTCTACTCGACCACATTACGTCCTAATTCCAATACCTCTAAAGGACACGGCTCCACTGCCCGAAAGATTGTTGTAGCGACTCAAACGTTTTCAGCTACTTTCCAGTCCAGAGCTCTCGCGCCAGTTCATAACTGATGAGAAGAAGGAAGCTTTGGCAAGTGTGCGGATAAACAAAGCGACTGATTTTGATGACACGTGTCCACAGTTATTGCAAAACGCGGGCCCGAAAACTAAGCAGAGGCTGTTACAGCTGTATAATGTGATTTTGACTACTGGAAAACTGCCATTAAAATTTAAGGCTGCAAAAAGCAATAGCTACCAAAAAACATGGTAAAGATGGCAACGAACATCACATTACTTACTGTATCACTACTTAGTTTAATTTATAAGCTGTTGTTGTTGTTGTTGTGGTCTTTAGTCCTGAGACAGGTTTGATACAGCTCTCCATGCTACCCTATCGTGTGCAAGCTTCTTCATCTCCCAGTACGTACTGCAACGTACATCCTTCCGAATCTGCTTAGTGTATTCGTCTATTGGTCTCCCTCTACGATTTTTACCCTCCACGCTGCCCTCCAATGCTAAATTTGTGATCCCTTGATGCCTCAGAACATGTCCTACCAACCGATCCCTTCTTCTTGTCAAGTTGTGCCACAAACTCCTTTTCTCCCCAATCCGATTCAATACTTCCTCATTAGTTATGTGATCTACCCACCTAATCTTCAGCATTCTTCTGTAGCACCACAATTCGAAAGCTTCTATTCTCTTCTTCTCCAAACTATTTATCGTCCATGATTCACTTCCACACATGGCTGCACTCCATACAAATACTTTCATAAATGACTTCCTGACACTTAAATCTATACTCGATGTTAACAAATTTCTCTTCTTCAGAAACGCTTTCCTTGCCATTGCCAGTCTACATTTTATATCCTCTCTACTTCGACCATCGTCAGTTATTTTGCTCCCCAAATAGCAGAACTACTTTACTACTTTAAGTGTCTCATTTCCTAATCTAATTCCCTCAGCATCACCCGACTTAATTCGGCTACATTTCATGATCCTCGTTTTGCTTTTGTTGATATTCATCTTATATCCTCCTTTCAAGACACTGTCCATTCCGTTCAACTGCTCTTCCAAGTCCTTTGCTGTCTCTGACAGAATTACAATGTACTACAAAGAATATTGCTAAATCCAACCATTAATTGTCAGAGTAACTCCTCTCTAACAAACCGGTTTCTGGAAGAATCGCAGCTTCTGTGACCAGGTATTGACATTAAGATCTTTTATTGAAGCAGATTACCAACGTAAACTAAAGACTGCAGTAGCATTTGTTGTCTTACGGCCGCATTTGATACCGTATGGCGCCAGTCTGCTACTTAAATTTGCGCAAATCGTATCACGGAAGATTCTGGTAATCTAATGAGTGCAACATGCGATTCCAAGAATTCCTTGGAGAGAAAGGCTAAATGATGGTAAACTGCAGGATTCTGTGCTATCACTAACCCTTTTTAATCTTCATACTGCCGGCCGCGGTGGTCTCGCGGTTCTAGGCGCGCAGTCCGGAACCGTGCGACTGCTACGGTCGCAGGTTCGAATCCTGCCTCGGGCATGGATGTGTGTGATGTCCTTAGGTTAGTTAGGTTTAAGTAGTTCTAAGTTCTAGGGGACTAGTGACCACAGCAGTTGAGTCCCATAGTGCTCAGAGCCATTTGAACAATCTTCATACTGTCAATATGCCCAACACTAATGGCAAAAAGATCCAATTTGTTGACGATCTAGCACTGGCTTATCAAGCAGGAAACCTGGAAGAGTGTGAAGGACTTTTTACCATAGATTTACACATGATGGGCGATTTCTTCAAAAACTGAAGATTGAGGCCAAATCCATCTCGAACAGAGGTAAACGCTTACCATCCTAATAACCGTGGGGTGAATCTCTAGTTAAATGTGGCCTTCGAAAACGATCCCCTAGCACAGAGACTTCACAACAGTTATAACTTTGAAATGAATCTCGTGCATCTTGTAAACTCCCTTGGGTGACAGATTTCACAGTACAGTGCCCACTTATTATTTCTAAATTGTATTTGTTATTGATCTATGCATCACTGCGGCGTCTTTTTTACGTTTACTGACACTTTCCGTGAGAACTGCGTTTCTGTATTGTGAACATTTTTAAACATGGTTGTAACTGGTGTCGTTAGGTATTCAGAGGGTAGGCTGCTGCCTATGATACGATCAGCCCTTGCTTCTCTCGACGTACATTCCCACACGAACCACCTGTTATTCCAGTCACTGCTCCCTTGCCGGCTGGTGTGGCCGAGCGGTTCTAGGCGCTACAGTCTGGAACCGCGCGACCGCTACGGTCGCAGGTTCGAATCCTGCCTCGGGCATGAAAGTGTGATATGTCCTTAGGTTAGTTAGGTTTAAGTAGTTCTCAGTTCTAGGGCACTGATGACTTCAGATGTTAAGTCCCATAGTGCTCAGAGCCAGAGCCCCTGCTGCCTACCGCTGTACTGGTGTTAAGTAGTTCGCCCTGCGCGCAACTTTTACGTTCTGCGCGCTGAAGTCGACTTCGTCCTGAGTAATAAGTTTTTAAAAAGTGATAGAAAAGGAAAGTGTCGTTCCTAATGGAAATGTCACAATGTCCTTGAAAAAGTCACCCAATGTGACCACACCTGACCATCGTCTCAGTGAAAGTAGTTCCCTCCAATAAACAAACGATTGTTTAAAGGATCGAAATCCCATGTATAAAATAGCTTCAAACGTCTGATTAACACATTTTTAAAGTAATATGCTAAATGTTTGCCGTTAAGCACGTACGCGAGAAAAGGTTTAGAAAATGTTCGAAAGTATGGTTGAAGTTTGTTGAAATCCACTAAGTGCTTTCATTATGAGAGACTGGATGAATGTATTGCGGGTAATATGCGCTCAATTTTAAGCGAAAGCAAGTTTTTGACGCATATCAATGTTTATGACGTCATACCGACTGAACTAAGTGTCGTACAGTGATATGATTTTGTAGGTACATTCAGTGGTGTTGTGGATATTGTAAAATAATTGTGTTGCGAATAAAGTCGGTAGTACAGAAGTAATAAATGAAAACGTCATACCTCATACTGAAATTTTACTGTGCGCCATTTTAAGGATAGGGTAGTTTTTCGCTCATCTCAATGTGTATGGTGCCACATCTGTTGATCTTGTGTCGTACAATGATAAAATTGTGCAGGTACGTTCTAAGGTATATGTGGATACTGCCTGCAAAATGAGTTGCGAATGGAGTAAGTAGTAAAAAAGTAAAAAATCGAAACGACATACCCGATGCTGAAGTTTTATTGCATGAACGACGAAAATATAGTAAGCGATAAACTTTTTTCCTGGCGTTATTTTGTGGTTGTTGTAAGCGAGAAAAAGTTGACAAAATATTTGAAATTATATGTAAAGTTTGTTGGCAGTCGCTAAGATTTCTCATTGTCAAATAATGGATGCTAAGTGCTCTCATTCTCAAATACTAGATAATTTAAGTCCGGGTGCTTGCGCGCCATTAGTTACTCTGCCTCAAGACAAACACACAATTTTTAACAGTAATTCCTGTCTTATTGTGTTAGACTTGCAGTATAAGATTATACCTGTTAAGGAATAGAGTATGACAGCATTTTAAATTCGGTCAATAACCACGCGAAATACTGAAAATGAAATTTTTGTTGCCCCTTGAAGCCGTTAGAGAGGCAACCTGCAGCTGAAATCGGGTTCCGAGAAACCGGTTTAGTAATGTCGAACCTGCACTGAGGTGGCAGAAGACATTGTATACCTGCTAATATCGTGTCGGACCTGCTGTTGTCAGGTGTACTGCAGTAACTTAACAAGTCATCGTTAAGTCCTCTGCAGAAATATTGATCCATGCTGCCTCTATAGCCGTCCATAATTCCGAATGTGTTCCCGATGTAGGATTCTATGCTGGAACTGGTCTCTCGTTTACGTCCCATTAATGTTCGATGGGGTTCACGTCGGGTGATCTGGGTCGCCAAACCGTTTGCTCGAATTGTCCAGAATGTCCTTCAAACCAATCACGTACAAGTACGCCCCAGTGGTACGGCGCATTGTCATCCACATCGTTGTTTGGGAATATTAAGCCCATGAGTGGCTGCAAATAATCAACGAGAAGCTGAACCTAATCATTTCCAGTTACTGATCGTTCCATAACATATAAACACAGTCATACCATTATTGAGCCACTACCAGCTTGCACAGTGCCTTGTTGACAAATTGAGACCATGGCTTCGTGGGAACAGCGCCACACTCGAATCCTACCGTCAATTCTTACCATCTGAAATCGGGACTTATCTGACCAGACCACGATTTTCCAGTTGTCTAGGATCCAACCGATATGGTCACGAGCCCAGTAGAGGCGCCACAGGCGGTGTCGTGCTGTTAGCAAAGGCACTCGCGTCGGTTGTCTGCTGCCGTAGAGCATTGACGCCAAATGCCTGTCAGCGCTGACAAGTGTACGGAAACGCTGCTGCTCTCAGTTGGTAAGTGAAGGCCGGCCTATTTAATTGCCTAACGATTTCCAAACTGGAATGTCCCGTGCTGCTTCTGGCTCCAACTACCATTCCACGTTCAAAGTCTGTGAATTCCCGTCATGCAGCCAGAATCGAGTCGGAAACCTTTTCACACGAATGACCTGGGTACAAATGACAGTTCCGCCAATAAACTGCCGTTTTATACCTTGTGTATGCGATACTACCGTCACTGCATATATGGATATCGGTATCCCGTGACTTTTGTCACCCCAGCGAGGCAGTGTGATTGCCTAGCAGAGCTACAGCCTGTGTCAGATGGCTGGACGGAGTGAGACAGCGAGAGGCGACGTGACGAGACGAGACGGCGGCGCTGCGACGATCGATGCCTAGGCGGGCGGCTGTCGACAATAGGAAGCGGCGGCGGTAAACAGCGGTCAAGGACCCCGCGTAGCGGCGGCGGGCGGCCGACACGGTCCGCTGCGTGGCGCCCGCTCCCCCCCTCGTCTGTCTGGCCTGCGCGATCCGGCAGCAACGCGCCGCAAACCTATACAGGGTGAATGTGAAGTGTGGGAACAAACCTCAGGAGGCGAAGCCATAACAGGAAAACGAAAAAAATTGTTATCATTATACAATGATGATTCAGAACGGTGTGCGGACATTTGCCACGCCGGACATTTGCCACGATTTTACCTGCTCCGAAGGGCTGGGTCCCTTGTCTCCCCCCCCCCCCCCTCCTCCTCCTCCTCCTCCTCCTCCTCCTCCTCCTCATCGCTTACTGAGCCTTTCCGCTGGTTTTCTTAACATAGAACCAGAATCTCTTTGCATTTTCCGCCACATTTCTAGAGAGAGATTTTTTGTGGAAACTATTAAATGCATCTCGCATTGAAATGGTCACCAAATTTCGAGCCTCAGTAAAACTTCGCCAATCTGGGAGATTTTGCGTTCGTCTAAATTACACTTGCCTTTTTCGGTGCTCCTGCAGCAGCTTTCTGTCGTGTTTTATGTACCATGGGGGATCAGTTCCGTCTCTTATTAATTTATTTGGTATGAATCTTTCGTGTGCTGTTGATACTATTTCTTTGAAATTAAGCCACATGTGGTCTTCACTTACATGGTTTCGGAGGATTGGAGACTGTCTCTTAGAAAGACGTCAACCGAATTTTTGGTTGCTTTTATAAATAGATATATTTCGCGTTTAGTCTTGGTGAATTTCTTTGTTACGGATTTGAGCCTCGCTACGACTGTGTGTTCACTAATTCCTGTATACGTTGTGATGCTCAGGATTATTTGTGGCTAAGAATTCAAGTGTGTTTTCGTAACCATTTGCAATTTGAATGGCCTCGTGAACTAATTGTTCAAAATAATCTTATAAAAAGTATTTAGAACAATTACGGAAGTTGTTTTCTATCTACAATTTTTCTATCTACAATAGGATCTAAAAATGTATTTTTGTCAACATACGGAAGGTAGATTGAAGTCACTGCCAACTATAAATGTATGAGAAGGCTACATATTTGTGGTGAGACTCAAGTTTTCTTTGAACTGTTCAGCAATTGTTTCATCTCAGACCGGGGATCCGTAAAAGGAGCCAGTTATTAATTTGAAACTTCCTGGCAGATTAAAACTGTGTGCTCGACCGAAACTCGAACTCGGGACCTGTACCTTTCGCGGGCAAGTGCTTCGGTAGCTCAGATGGTAGAGCACTTGCCCGCGAAAGGCAAAGGTCCCGAGTTCGAGTCTCGGTCGGGCACACAGTTTTAATCTGCCAGGAAGTTTCATATCAGCGCACACTCCGCTGCAGAGTGAAAATCTCATTCTGGAGTTATTAATTTATTCCGGTTGTCGAATATAACTTCTGTCCATACTAAGTCACAGGAACTATCTGCCTCAGTTTCGCTTATGAGCTGAAACACACATTACATTATTTTTCCTTAAATTATGCTTCTTGTTTCTGTTGTAGTGCAGATCATTACAATTATGGCTGTTCCCTCCAAAACCTAGGATGCTTTCTATGTGACCCTGTAAATACCAGAGCTAAACAATGTATAACAATAACGTACGTTACAAGCATAGCGTTCTGCATTACATCATTTTCTTATTTCTAACATTTTAAAAATGTACGTCGACTTTAGATGACATGTCAATCATAGATGTTCTTATCTCTGTTTAGTGAACGTATATTCAGTCTTGCCCTTCAAATGGCTCTGAGCACTATGGGACTTAACTTCTGAGGTTGTCAGTCCCCTAGAACTTAGAACTACTTAAACCTAACTAACCTAAGCACAGCACAGACATCCATGCCCGAGGCAGGATTCGAACCTGCGACCGCAGCGTTCGCGCGGTTCCAGACTGTAGCGCCTAGAACCGCTCGGCCACCTCGGCCAGCTTCAGACATGTTTTGAACTTTGTCCCCCTACACATTATTAACTAATGTTTCATCGCAAAGGATAGCGCATTTTAGAGAGTAAATTAATATGCAGTATGTCGTTCTTATTTTCAAACATTCACATACCCATTTCTTCTTTCCTTATTGTCTTTTGGGCATGCAGTTGTAGTAATTAAAGTAGGCACAAATGCAGTGATCAAAAAGAAATGATTAGCGTACATTCACATTCTCTTTACATCGTTCCTTTCTTGTTGCTCCCATGGTGATGGACAGTTTCTATCGAAATCAGTATGCCTGAAAGGAAGGTACCGTACAGACAGAGGGATCTATATCTATACTTGGCAGAACTAATTACATACTGACATAATCGTCGGTATTGCATTCGTTTCCCAAAAGTTATAAAAATTTCGATTTCGGAAAAGAATCTCTGTATTTCGCCAAGATGTCGAAGAAGAAGGTCCCTTGCGTACTGGTTGTGTCGAGTAAGATGTGGAGTCGGCGGTTTGAAAGCGGACAGAAGTAGTACGAGGAAGGGCGTCCCGTATCTGAGGGATCGCTACCTGGCGAAGGGGCAAGTGTGGCAAATGTCCGGCGTGGCAAATGTCCGGCATTCATTCAGAACACTATGGATATTGCCAACCACGAAAGGGAATTCCGCTTGGTGGCGTTGCGGGCACGTGACGCCATAAGGAAAGCACATAGCCAGAGTGGAGACGAAAGGGGCATCATTCTAACAATACGGACCGCAACTGTAAAAAATACAATGAAATAAGCGATTATAACAAAAAGCAGATTGTTATGTCCCGGCGTCTGGGAATAAGCACCTGGGAAACGGCGAAGCTGGTCCGTGGTTCGCATGCTACTGTCGTGAGCGAATGTGCGAAGCGCATGAGAGGAGGTTCCTGTATGGTTGTTCATCCAGAAATTAACACTTTGTCCTCATAGGCAAATTCCAAAGGTAGCTTAAGTTGGAGGATCTATGAGGCACATCCAGAAAGTAAGAACACAACAATTGTTAAAAATCTAAAAATTAATGTATGTTAAAAATCTAAAAATCAATGTATTTTAATCAAACTTACATAGTTGTTCCAAAATACAGGGTGTCGCACGAAATGTGTTACCATTTTGTTTTTGAATATGAACTTTATTGTCAATAGAATCTGAAAGGAACATATACTACAATGAAGAGCCGTCCATGGAGATTTGTTCTAACTCAGCACATGCTCAATATGTCCACCATTTCGTTTCCTAACTTCCTTCAAACGAACACTGAAGTTAGTGATTACGCTACGGCATGTCTTCCGTAATTTTACTGCAAGCTTGAAGAATAAGTCTTCTGAGCTCCATTAAATTTCACAGCTTCTTGCTACTGCCTTGCCCTTTAACGCGCAGTGGTTCATGCAAGCTGGAGCAAGGCCACATACTGCAAACACTGTGTTGGAGTTTTTACACGAGCATTTCGACATGCGGATCATTTCACTCAGGTTTCCAGGTCGCTTCAATGACGGACAAAATTGGCCGCAGACCTCAATCCATGTGACTTTTATCTTGTAGGGGTACCTAAAGGAAAAAATTTTCCCGAAACGTCCACATGATTTAATGGAGCTCAGAAGACTTATTCTTCAAGCTTGCAGTGAAATTACGGAAGACATGTGCCGTAGCGTAATCACTAACTTCAGTGTTCGTTTGAAGGAAGTTAGGAAACGAAATGGTGGACATATTGAACATGTGCTGAGTTAGAAAAAATCTCCATGGACGGCTCTTCATTGTAGTATATGTTCCTTTCAGATTCTATAGACAGTAAAGTTTATATTCAAAAACAAAATGGTAACACATTTAGTGCGCCACCCTGTAAGTTTTTTTTTCCACATAATCGCCAATGAGATCAATGCACTTTTGGAACTTTTTGTATACTCTCGTTGAATACTGCCCACTCCACTTCCTGAAGCCACCTCGTCGTTCGAAAATAGCTGTCCACCCCATATTTACTTCAGTTTATTGAAAAAGAGGGTACGAGGTCGGCAGATTAGGGTACGTGAGTCACAATTTCCCATCCAAAAGACACGACCAGATCATGAGTCAGCTGGGCGGTATATGGGCTCTGGCATTGATATGAAGGAGTGACACACCACGAGTCAGCATTCCCCTCCTTTTGTCTTTGATTGTTTTCTCAGTGTCTGTAGGGTCTCACAGTATGCAGCAGCATTAATGGCAGTCCTTTTGGGCATGAAACAGACCAACAAGAGCTCTTTCCGGTCCCAGAACCGGGACACCATGATTTTCCTATGTGAAGATAGCATTTTGAAATTTCTGGAGGATGGAGAATGCGTATGGCACCACTGCAGGGACGGTCTTTTTCACTCGGGAATATAGTGACACCTACATTTCGGCCCCTGTCGCAATTGAGCCGAGAAAGGATTCACCTCCTGTCTGGAAGCATTTAATAAATTCACACGCAGCCGATACGCGATTTTCGCGGTGTTCCGGAGTGAACATTTTTTGCACCCACCGTGCACACAACTTCTTAAACTCATCCTTCTTGAGCAGGCCGTAGTGGCCGAGTGGTTGTAGGCGCTACAGTCTGGAACCGCGCGACCGCTACGGTCGCAGGTTCGAATCCTGCCTCGGGCATGGATGCGTGTGATGTCCTTAGGTTAATTAGGTTTAAGAAGTTCTAAGTTCTAGGGGACTGATGACCTCAGATGTCAAGTCCCATAGTGCTCAGAGCCATTTGAACCATTTTTTCATCCTTCTGACATGAGTTTACCCGGGAGACTTCTTGGAATGTGTGAAAAACTTTCCTTACTGAAGTCACGAGTCACACGTCGATCTTAGCGAATTTCTTCAAACTGCTGCACAAGCTCTTCTGAAATGACAGACGGTCTCCCACGCTTCCTCCGTCGTGAATGTCGGTACGGCCTAGCTTAAACTATCAAATCCACTTGGTAACATTCTGACGATTTATTATCTCGGATCCGTAGGGCATCTACAAGCTGCCGATGTATACCGGCCGCCGATTCGTTACGCAAACTGATAAACTGAACGAAACTAATTTCACATTTGTTGCGTGTGGAGCAAACGGAGGACGCACTGGATGACGTGCTATAATGTTGGTACGACATTTCGTAACAGACTGAGGCGCTCAGTGGCTTCATTCGACCGTTACGAACCCCTCTATACGTCACAGGTTCCAACACTGGAAAAAAAAATCACTCTGCCTTACACATTCCTTATATTCTTACTTTCTGGATGTACCTCGTATCACAGTGTTGTATAGTCAGTGATTTCCATTGTGCCATTTGCAGATAACCGTTAAGGCAAACTTTATTCTTTGTTGTTGTTCTGTTTCGGTTAATGCGTGTAATGACAACTCTTTTACTGTGATTTCATGTTCGAGTCAGTGAAGTCTTGTTTCGTTACTGACATCTCATATTCAGTTCTACATCCACACTATCTGATCAAAAGTGTCCGGACACCTATCAGTGGTCATTAATATGGGATGTGTCCACCCTTTATTTTTATGACTGCTCGAAACCTGCTGAGAAGCTTTCAATAATGAGGTGTCTGAATCTATGTGGAGGAAGGTAGTGATGTGGAGAAGGCAGTGATGTTGGATTGAGGAGGGGGGAGGGGGGTGTTAGAGCGAAGTCGACGTTCGGATTCGCCACAAACATGTTCCATTAGGTTCAGACAGACCCTCCGGGCAGACTAGTTAATTTCAGAAATGTTATCGTCCACAAACTGTTCCGTCACAGGTGTTGCTTTGACATAGTGCATTGTCACATTGATACAGACAACCATCGTCCCCCAATTGTTCATCTACACTACTGAGTATACAACGCTATAAAATATTTTCATATCCTACTGCATTTAGCGTTTCCTCGATCCCAATAAAGGGCTCCCCTACCATAACACCACCTCTTCCGTACACGTGATGGCAGATAACGTCCTCCAGGCATCCGCGAAACCCAAATCCCTCCATTGGATTGTCACAGAGTGTAATGTGGTCCATTGTCCGAACTCTCTCGTTTCCAGTCACCCCCTGCCCAGTGGCGTCGATCTTTGCGCCCCGTCGAGCGATGCTGAGCACTGACTGCAGAAATGTGTGGCTCAGCCATTCGACCGTTGTACCCGTTCTGTTTAACTCGCTAAGCACACTTATTGTTCTAGCTGGACTGCTGGTAGTTCTTTGGAACTCACGAGTGATTCCTTCCACAGCTTTCACGCGATATTTTACAACCACCCTCCGTAATGCTCGACGATCCACGTACGTCGTCAGTACGTGAGGCGTGAGGTTTACCTGGCCTTTCTTCACCTGTGCTTGTGCCTTCGCATTTCCGCATCATAGTCATGTCACCAACAGTCGACATGGGCAGCTTTAGAGGGCTGAAATATCCTTGACGGATTTGTTACTCAGGCGACAACCAGTATCTAGTCCACGTTCGAAGTCACTGAGGTGCCTTGACGACCCATACTGCTGTTACTGGTGCTCTACTGAAAACACAGTATTCCCCGCCTCATTTTATACTGGCGGGTCCTCCTCAATGGCCAATTCTGCATTGCATAGGAGTGTTCAGATACTTTTGATCAGATAATATGTAGTCCACAACGCGCCTTACAGTGACGGTAGAAGACCAGTAAGCACGGCAGTTCGGTTGACGACGGAAGTCATTAGAGCGGAGCCCCGGACTGGGTAAGGCGATTCGCCGCTTACCCTCAAAGGAACTATCCTGGCATCTTGCTTAGCGATTCAGCAAAATCGAGGAAAACCTAAATAATGTAACGCGGTCATTGGGATTTACGACTTAAATGCTCTTCCTAATCAGGATTAATAAACATGGGCACATGGGACCCCCACCGCCGTGTTGCAATGAAAGTTGTATACCAACACATAGTACGAGTACTTTACTTTCGTGTGCACAACTTTGAAATTGAAATTAAGGAGAAAAACGTTTGGTTTACAATAACTGGAAGGTTGACTTATGTACAGCCAACGAAATTACCGCAGTGGTAACACCGCTTCCCGTCAGATCACCGAATTAAGCGCTGTCGGGCTTCGCTAGCACTTGGGAGGGTGACCGTCCGGCCTGCCGAGCGCTGTTGGCAAGCGGGGTGCACTCAGCCTTTGTGAGGCGAATTACTTGCTCGAGGCCGGCCGGAGTGGTCGAGCGGTTCTAGGCGCTTCAGTCTGGAACCACACGACCCCTCCTGTCGCATATTCGAATTCTGCCTCGGGCATGAATGTGTGTGATGTCATTAGGTTAGTTAGGTTTAAGTGGTTCTAAGTTCTAGGGGACTGATGACCTCAGCAGTTAAGTCTCATAGTGCTCAGAGCCATTTGAACCATCTTTTTTGTCCAAATCATACTACGAGAAGTATAAGTAGGAAAGATTGCTGGGATGTGCCTCGACATCTGTGCGAACTGGAAGAGTACCAGCCAGTCCTAGAGACCATAAATATCTGTATACTGGCTCGCTAGCCACCCTCTGTTCGATGCCAAACGCACTGCGCGGACGTTTTCCTCGCGCAGACTGCTCATCTTCCTTGTCTCCTCAGTTCTCTCTTGCTTAGCGTCGACCGTGACGCTGTTTCCGCGTCTTTCGCCTCCCGCGGCCAGTTTGGACGGTGCGTGTCCGGCGGAAGCGGAGGAACACTGCGATTTCCTTAGCGGCGTTACGCAAGCTGTGTGGCACGATAGGCGTCCCGGCGGAACGCTCTCTGGGCGAGTTACTACCGCGAGAAAGTGGCGCCCCTGGGAAATGTTGCCCGAGACCTCAGGAAAGATGTGGCTTTCCCTTTGTTTGCAGAAAAAAGGGATTGTACGTAACGCCTCGGTCGAAAAATAGCCCAAGAAACCGATCCTAAGTGCAAGGATTATTTTTCCCTTCATGTGGCGACATCATATTCGTATTGGGATTCAAAATTCCCGTCTAGACAACTGCATTCAAACTGTCACTGCTGTCGTTACCCAGTGTAGCGGATACCTCCATCACCTTTACGTAAGTGTGACGGGCGTTCTGTTACAGCTGTTGCTGTTCCTCGGTTTCACTGACACTCCTTTGCTTTTCGAGTGTCGTTGCAAGCAAATAGGCTTAAAGTTGCAGTGTATTATCATCCACATTTCAGTCTTGCGCCATCTCCCAAAGTCACGCCCAGATGAATACTAATAGCTTTCCTTCAGTAAACTCAAGATCGGGTTACTATTTTTAATAGCTTCGTTGAGTAAGGTAGGGCTTTGGATAGGGATCGAGATTGGCACTGGGATACAAATTTCCATCTAAACTCCCTGATGTAGGCCTTACGTGTTTCCCTTAAATCAGTTCAGAGGATGATGTCAACAGTAGTGCCCCGTCCTTCCTCCCAAGCTTATCACTTGAGGGGACTGATGACCTCAGATGTTAAGTCCCATAGTGCTTAGAGCCATTTGAACCATTTATCACTTGAACGGCCATCCTTTTTCTAGTGATATTTCGAAGGCATAAGTCTTTTACCTTCCTCCCTTATGTGCAATATTATGCTTGTAGGAGGAAAGATGCAGCCATATTCGTTCGGACTCTCCGACTTTACTACAACATTTCAGCGGAGCTCTTTATTTTCGGCGCTACACTCTTGTGTTAGCCTCTTCACTAGTCGATTGTGATGCGTTTTTTAATGAAAAATTGTCTCCTCTGCACTCAATTCTGTGTTGATATCATTATTGGTAAGTATCTTTGCAAAAAGGAAATATTTTTAACCATTAGCATGTCTCTTTCATGGAGTTTGACGTTAGCGTAGTGTGCAGCCAACTAGAATGCTTTTTCTAAAGTGTTGCTCAGCTATTATATTTGATGATTCCTGTATTTTCTCTCGTGGGATCACAGATTAAAAATGTAATTGAATTACGAAAATTTTTCTCATTTCGTGTCGAATTTAATTGTTATTGTCAAATGTTGCTTTGTGTCCTCAATGTCATATAAACACTTAACTGGATATTTAGTATCAGTTGTGTCATCAGAAATAACACGCTTTTCGAATTAAACATCTTAATCACTCGGCACATCTTCAGTAGTGTGTTCACGTTGCGTGGAGGACACAGAACAAGATCTGAAAAGCAATAAAATCGTTAATTTCGACGTCAGTAAGCGATAAACTTTTCTTAATTGCATCCTGTTGCTACACAGGAGAAAATACGGAAATAACCGGGACCCGTAAAAAAAAAATTGACTGCATATGTCCTTTACATAAAAAGAGAAACGCATCTGGGATCGTGAATAATAATATCGCACAACGAAAAAGGCGTTTTCTTCATAAGCAAATGTTTGATACTGTTCGGTTACGTCACTCAGCATAAACAGATCGATTAACATGATACCGTAGTGAAACTGTGCACCAAATTCAAATCCCAATCTGATTTCTCTTAAGTATTCTTCCACATATCAATTCGACCAAGTGCTGAAATGTTTCTTTTAATGCGGCAGTTTATTCTGATACCCATTTCACTTCCGAGCTAATGCTTTTCAAGATGTCAGGTTGTATGAGATGCAGAGCTAGCAAAAAATTGTATAATAGAATGTGTTCTGCAAATATATGCAATTAATACAACTGTAAGTAAACTAGGAAAATTTTCGACCTGGAGAAACGAACTTTAGCACTGTCCAGCTTGATACCGTTTCGTATGGACTAGAAAGACAGTTGTGGATATCACTGAATTTGAATATGTAAGAGTCCGAATTACGAAAAAAGAAAAGAAACCTACAAAATGATGGAAGGGAAATGGCCATGGAACCATCTACACGTACATTTGTACTCCGCAGGCCATCTTATGGTGTGTGGAGGAGGTACTTGGTGTTCCACTGTCAGCTTCCCCCCTTCCTGTTCCAATCACGAATGGTTCGCGAGAAGAATAATTTTTATGAAGCCTCCTTGTGAGTTCGAAACTCTCCAATTTTACCTTCATGGTTTATTCGTGGCATGTACGTAGAAGGAAGAATTATACTGGTAGGCCCTACTAGGAAAGTCTGTTCAGTGAAGCACATCGTGACGCCGAACGCGTGTCTAGAGCGTCTGCCATTACAGGTAGATGATACTTTGGCTCTTACTAACGTAACGAAAAGCACTGCTCATGTATGGATATTCTCTACTTCCTCTGTCAATCCTAACTGGTACGGATCCCAGACTGACGAGTAGTATTTAGGTTTTGATCGATCGATGGTTTTGTAAGCTACACTATGTGATCAAAAGTATCAGGATACTCCCAAAAACATAAATTTTTCATATTAGGTCCATTATGCTGCCACCTACTGCCAGGTACTCCATATCATTGACCTTAGTACATTAGACATCGTGAGAGAGCAGAATGGGGCGCTCCGCGGAACTCACGGACTTTGAACAGAGTCAGGTGAGTGTCTGTACGCGAGATTTCCACACTCCTAAACATCCCTAGGTCCACTGTTTCCGATGTGATAGTGAAGTGGAAACGTGAAGGGACACGTACAGCACAAAAGCGTACAACCGGCCGGAGTGACCGAGCGGTTCTAGGCGCTAAAGTCTGGTACCGCGCGACCGCTACGGTCACAGGTTCGAATCCTGCATCGGGCATGGATGTGTGTGATGTCCTTAGGTTAGTTAGGTTTAAGTAGATCTAAGTTTTAGGGGACTGATGACCTCAGATGTTAAGTCTCATAGTGCTCAGAACCATTTGAACCATTATGAACAAAAGCGTACAGGCCGACCTCGTCTGTTGACTGACAGAGACCGCCGACAGTTGAAGAGGTTGTAATGTGTAATAGGCAGACATCTGTCCAGACCATCACACAGGAATTCCAAACTCAATCAGGATCCACTGCAAGTACAATGACTGTTAGGCGAGAGGTGAGAAAATTTGGATTTCATGGTCGAGCGGCTGCTCATAAGCCACACATGACGCCGGTAAAAGCCAAACGACTCCTCGCTTGGTGTAAGTAGCGTAAACATTGGACGATTGAACAGTGGAAAAATGTTGTGTGGAGTGATGAATCACGGTACACAATGTGGCGATCCGATGTCATGGTGTGGGTATGGCGAATGCCCAGTGAACGTCATCTGCCAGTGTGTGTAGTGGCAACAGTAAAATTCGGAGGCGGTGGTGTTATGTGTGGTCGTGTTTTTATGGAGGGGGCTTGCACCCCTTGTTGTTTTGCGTGGCACTATCACAGTAGAGGCCTACAATGATGTTTTAAGCACCTTCTTGTTTCCCACTGTGGAAGAGTAATTAGGGGATGGCGATTGCATCTTTCAACACGATCGAGAACCTGTTCATAATGCATGGCCTGTGGCGGAGTGGTTACACGAAATTACATCCCTGTAATGGACTGGCCTGCACAGGGTCTTGACCTGAATCCTATTGAACACGTTTGGGATGTTTTGGAACGCCGACTTAGGGCCAGGCCTCACTCACCGACATCGATACCTCTCCTCAGTGCAGCACTCCGTGAAGAATGGGCTGCCATTTCCCAAGAAACCTAAAGCGGGAGCTACACTTTCTGAGGGTACTTCCAGTGAATGATTCCTCTATGACTCTCCTATTGTACATTAATCTCCCATGATTTGCAGCTTGAAAACAGCAAATTCTCATGTGATAAATAAGCTAGAAGTGTCTCGTCCTGTTATATGTCAAAAGTAATCTCCTAGGACACGAACACACAAAAATGTTTATTTCAGTACCCAACTCACATAATGGGATTTATACCTACATTGTTTTTTAGTGTGACTACATGATTCAGAAGTGTAATAGAGAGGGTAACATGCTTGTACTGGAAGGTCATAGAAACTTTACCTATTAGCCGAGCACTGTACTGATTTTGCCACTTACAATTATTACCATCTGCGAAGACTGGGACATCAGCTGGTGTGCCCTATGAAATGCGTCTGCCGTAAACCGTTTGCTGAAGCACAATCGATTAGCCGTTCTAATTGCTTCCTCAGAAATAGTTGACGGCTCCTAGCTCACGGTAACCACCGGTAAACTTTGGAGACTCCGTTAGTGGCAGGTAGCCTTTCGGTGCTGCCTTCGTTGTTTGGTCCCCGAGAAGCAGCGCACGTGTTAATGAGCGAGCCGTCGCTGTTAGTGGGCCGACACCCGGGCGCGCTAACCAGCGGACCTCAGCGGGGTCGCTGCGCCTCTTACTCCCAGAAGCAGCCACCAGCGCCGCTCCTTAGCTGTGCGCGCTCTCCGCACTAGAGACGTCTGGTTTTAGCTTTATAAACAACAGTTCGGCGCACACATTCTATCCACGCTCTTCTGACCAGTATTGAAATTGAATAGATTTGAACTTTCTGTGTGCCTTCCTTGGGACACAACTAAGTTATCAACACTCTCGCAGACACGTATGACTACGTTGCGCATTTCACAGCTTTAAGAAATTTTGAACTGAGTATTACTGGGTTTTGTTTTTAATATGGGCACACGTGAGATGTGCTGTCAGTAGAGTTCTAGGTTATAAAGGATGACCTATTTATCTTGACCACGCATAACAACGTATGGTACGGAAGTAAAATAAAAATAAGTAACAAGCAAATGTTGTTTAACAACCACGGAGCATCACTGCCTATCTTGTAACTTTGTTCGTTACGAACATATGTACAGCAATGCGGTTTTTTATAAAATAGCTCTTCATTTGTGTACTTCGTATTCATACAGATCTTCAACGGAAGACGATTGACAGAAAGACCAATGTAAATTTTCCTTGTGTTTTTGTTCGTTTACTGTCAACTGCAGCAAGAGGACGGGCTACGTTACTCAGTTCCTGTAATGTGTGATGGTGCAAAAAAACCAAAGTCAGTTTTGTGTTGTGCTTTTAATAACGTCTTGTTTACGTGAATGGTAGACTGCGATACGTTTTTGAACAACTCTTGACGAAAGGAAGCAGATTAGCGAATAAAAAAATATAGCACGCTATTTAAAAAAGATGTAATGGCGCTGATTTCTTCTGAACAAACGAAGTTATAAGGAAAGCAATCTAGCTTGTTAATGTCCCCCTAATTGCTGAGTACCATTTGCTTTGATACATTTTTTGTTGTGCTTCTGGACAAAATCTATTTGGGGTAATCACGTTAAATGGGACGATCTGTATTCTGAATCGGCCGAGACAAATGAAATAGCGGCTTCAGTAAGGCAACAGAAAATTTCTTGCGCCATCGCCGCCCAAACTTGCCAGGTCTCTGATCTGCTCTTCGACGGGACGTTTTCTGGAAACGCGGAGAGAGCGCTAGAGAAAGGTACATTTGCGTTAGCACTCCACAAGCGACTGAACAGTGCACAGCGGGGAGTTACATCGTATCGATATTACCAGTCCTTTCTCCTATTTCATTCGCGTACTGAGCGAAGGAAAAATGACTATCTATATGTCTCTGTATGCTCCCTAATCCCTCTCATCTTCCCCAGTGATTCCTACACAAGTGTTAGTGGCAGATAATGGTCGCACAGTTTTCTTCAAAGACTGGTTCTCTAAATGTACCCACTAGGGTTTCGCGATAACTGCCTCGTCTTTCTTTCAGGGATACTTATTTAACTTCCGCAAGCATTTCTGTTACTCATTCTTAGGGGTTATCCTAGCAGCGTGTCTCCGGGTTCGATGTGTTTTCTCATGCTTGCCTGACAAGAACTCCAAACACTACAAAAATGCCATACAATTGCTCGCACTAGCGTCGTTTGTACGATTCCCTTTACAGATGCATTGAACTTCCAACGAATCTAACTCTCCATTCGCCATCCCTACTACTGTCTTTTCGTTATCGTCGCATTTCGTATCGCTTCTTAGCATTATCCTAATACCTCTCAAGATGTTCACCACTAATCTTGTTATGAGACACTGTATGGTTCTTTCTCGTTGTTTTTAAGCATTTTCTTACATTTATCAATATTTAAAGAGAACTGACATTCATTACACCAAACGGGAGTTTCGTCCAAGTCACTCTGCAATAGACAACATCATCGTCAGCGAACGTTCTTACAGTGATGTTGATCATACCAGACAAATCCTTTTTGTATAGTCAAAACGTTAGAGGCTATATTACGCTTCCTTAGAGAGAAAGAAAGAAAAAGAGAGAGAGAGATAGGAAGAGGCTGAATAAGGTTATTGTATGTTGCCGCGCACAACGTATTTGTCGGTGAGTCATTCCTCTGGCTGTACTCGGTAACTTGCGTGAGTGGGTCATCGATATTTACACATCCGGCGCGTGCGTTGTTTTTTCTATTTAATCTCGAACTGAATGCTGTTTTCACCACCAGGAGATGGCAACAAAGAAACCGTAAGAAGCTGAGTAAGCAGATATTAGACAGAGAGGAGTCAACGGGTTGCTTGCGACATAGCTGCGCAGCAAACAGCTGCGCAGCAAACAGCTGGCAGAGAACCGCCGAGTGCAGTTTACATTCAGTCGCGAGGTACCTTGTGTTAATCATTGTGTTGCATTACTTGAAATGTTTCGTAGTTATGAAAATATTGTGCAGCAATCAAAAATGATCTGAAGGGAGTCAAACAGTTGTAATATGTTGATACCATTTTCTGTGATCATGCGTTGATCTGTTACTTCTGTCAAAAGTGACCTAACTCATTCAACACAAAACGAGATAAATGTATATTATTTTGAGGAGGCAATGATTACACCTTGTAAAAATTATTGTAAAAGTCACAACTATATTTATCAATTTATTACGCAAAAGTTCCAGTCATAAACAGACTAACCCCGGGTGCATTAACCAATTTATTACGCAACCATTTTTAACATCTGGTCTGTTTATGACCAAAACTGGTTGTATAATAAATTGATTGATTCAGCTGTGGGTAACTATGACTTTTCAAGAAAAAAATTGGGTAATTTTTGCAGCACTTCCCAGGAGAGTTCTAACGAACCCCTTTTGGACCTTAACCGTCTCTGCAAGAATCTGTCTTTCTTAATCGGATTACCGCGGAGCAGGGGTCTCCAAAATACGGCCTGTTGAGGGATTTAATCCAGCCCGTGCTTGAGCGAAACTTTTTTGCAATAGCACGCGATTCCTCCCGTTCGCTAACTCTAGAAGAGAGGTCGCTAGAAGCATTGCCTTCACTTGTTCATAAATAGCAGAGATTCTTCGAGGAGCGCTCTGCCTGCAGCTGACTGTGTTTTCCTGGCTGTCATTGTTGTGCTGTTTATCTCAAGTCTCTTTCTTTCGAATACGTGTGCAATATGTCCATTGAACTAAACAGAGAAAAGTGAATAATGAGTGTTGTATCTTCAGTACAAGTGGGTCGTGAAATATTTAGTTACGGCAACATAAACAGAACAAACTGGTGTGTAAAGGTTTTCAGAAATTACCACAACCAGTCGCCTTTCGAAATAGATGAATTTCTGTAAACCATGACCGGTTTCGAGCTGCCTAGCAGCTCATCGTCAGATGGTACATATATACATTCACTGTTTTCCTTTAGTAGCTTTTTGAGTTTGTTGTTGGTCTCTGGCAAGATAGAAAACGACACGAAATAAGCGCTACATGTGGTACAGTTTCGCCGGCCTGGATGGCGGAGCGGTTCTAGGCGCTACAGTCTGTAACCGCGCGGCAACTACGGTCGCAGGTTCGAATCCTGCCTCGGGCATGGATGTGTGTGATGTCCTTAAGTTAGTTAGGTTTAATTAGTTCTAAGTTCTAGGGGACTGATGACCTCAGCAGTTAAGTCCCATAGTGCTCAGAGCCATTTGAACGATTTCGTACAGTTTCGCGAAATATTTACAATATAAGTTCTACTCAAAGGTGTTACAGTTAACAGATTCTGCAGATATATGTTTGTTATGTGTAGCACTATGGAAAACGTTTTCGAAAACCGGTCACGGTTTATTGAAATACATCTATTTAAAAAGGCTACTGGTTGTGGTAAATTTTGAAAATCTTTTCATATTATAGTCGCAGTGTTCCACATCCACAATGGATAAAAGTTTTAAATTAATGTGTGTTATCTGTAACGAAGTTATTGTTCTTGTTGTTAAGGAATACTACGAAAAGAAACATGGTACACCGTTTGATAAATTAAATGAAAAGGTACGTGAACATAAACTCGAAACATTGAGACATGGACTTCGTTTTCAGCAAAACATCTTTGGGAAACATGTTAAGGAAAGTGTAGTTATTACGATAGTAAGTTAACGAATTGCCAATGAAATAGCTAAAACAAAGCAAGCTATACACTGGTAGCGATTGCAGAAAGCATGCATTTAATTCCAGCTGGAAAACTATTTTGTGACAAAACCGGACAATGTAAGACATTTACTCTCTCAACAAATACTGTGGCGCGACTAGCTGAAACTATTTATCATCAGTTACAGGCATGTAAGTTTACTTGGTACTTGCTCGCGTTGGACGAATCTATATTCATCTCTGGTAGTGCTGAACTAGCGGATCTGATTTTTTTGCATGGTACAAAAACCGATGAGGATATATTTCAGGGGATATAATTAATTTTAGCTGAAAATCGCTACGGTCGCAGGTTCGAATTCTGCCTCGGGCATGAATGTGTGTGATGTCCTTAGGTTAGTTAGGTTTAAATAGTGCTAAGTTCTAGGGGACTGGTGACCTCTGATTTAAGTCCCATAGTGCTCTGAGCCATTTGAACCATTTTTGATGACCATCCTCCACCACATCGGTGGTACTTTCTTTTTTACAAGAAATGACGTAGCTTTTCTGGCTTATTGTTTTCTGACTGTGTTATTTAAAAACATATTGAAAAGCACTGTATGTGGAAGACCCTCGACACTCTGGAAAGTTTCGCATTGATTATACTTATAAAGGCAAGGCAGAGATTTCGAAATCAGCCTTTAAATTATAAGACATTTCCAGGGTGCAAGCGTGGACTCTAACCATAATTGTCCCCTGGCATTGAATGTCAACTTCAGATTGAAACGGATGAAGCTGCGGGCGAATGGGTAGCTTTGAGAGATGAAACAATGGAGACAGCAGAGGATCAAATATACGCTACAAGCAAAATAAGCCTCCGACTTAAAGAGAGTGTAATAATTCCAATTCCGAAGAAAACAGGTGTTGACAGGTGTGATTATAGAACTATCGTTTAATAACGTTGGTTGTAAAACGCTGACGAGAATTATTTACAGCTGAATGGAAAAACTGATAGACGTTGACTCGGGGGAAGATGAGTTTGGCTTCCAGAAATGTGTAGGAATAGCTGAGGCATTACTGTCCCTCAGTCTTATTATAGAAGAGAAGTAGAAAAGGGAAATCTATATTTATAGTATTTGTAGATTTGGAGAAAGCTTTTGACATGTTGACTGGAACAAACTGTTTGAAATTGTGATGGTAGCAGGAATGAAGAACAGCAAGCAAAAGGTTGTAAACAACTTGCACTGAAGAATTGATTGACACGAAAGGGACGCATTAACTGAGAGGGCTGTGAGACAGGGCCGTTTCCTACCCCGATGTTATTCAATCTGTACACTGAGCAAGCCGTGAAGGAAACCAGGGAGAAAAGTTGAAAGGGAATTAAAGTTCAGGAAGAAGAAATAAAAACTATGAGGTTTACGCCAAGGCAAAGGACTTCAAAAAATGGTTGAACAGAATCGACAATGTCTTGAAAAGAGATCAGTAGACAAGTTTTGCTACTTGGGCAGCAAACTACCGACTAAGTGATGATGGCCAAAGTAGAGATGACATAAAATGCAGACTGACTATAGCAAGGAAAGCATCTCTTAAAACCAGGAATTTGTTAATATTGCAGTTGGATTTAAGTGCTGCTTAGTTGTTTGGTTGATTTGGGAGAGGGGACAAAACAAGGATGGGGAATGAAATCTGCTGTGATCTTTCAAAGGAACCATCACAGCATTTGCCTGAAGCGATTAGGGGAAATCACGAAAAACCTAAACCAGGATGGCCGGACGCGGGTTTTAACTGTCGCCCTCCTTAATGCGTGTCCAGTGTGCTGACCAGCTGACCACTGCACCACCTCGCTCGGTAAATTTAAGTGTTAAGAAGCCTTCCCTGAAGACAGCTGTCCCCAGTGCAGCCTTTTACGAAAGTGAAGAAGAGAATAGCAGCTTTTGAAAACTGGTGCTGTAGGAGCATCAAGGAATCGTAAAATTGGTAATAGATGCAAGTGTGTGTGTGTGTGTGGGGGGGGGGGGGGAGGGGGGGTAGAGGAAGCTCAAGGAATGAACACAGTACAAATGTTCAAACAGGTGTAGGTTGCAATAGTTATTCGGAGATGATATTTCATAAATTTAGTACAGCTGCAAGATCGTCACCAATGTCTTTTTCTTCAGGCGTTGTTAAAAATAAGTATTACAAGCCTCGAGGGCCAAAATGGTGATCGTAATACTAACGTTGAATACGTTTGTCTCCTTGAAAGCCTACGGCGAGAATCCATGTAAAGTTGTGAGCGATGGAGTCGTAGTCAGTACGACGTATGGAAGTTTGGGTCGGTCGCGACAAGCGGGAAATCTTGGTCCGAGTCCCGGTTCAGATGGCTCTGAGCACTATGGGACTTAACTTCTGAGGTCATCAGTCCCCTAGAACTACTTAAACCTAACTAACCGGAGGACATCACAAACATCCATGCCCGAGGCAGGATTCGAACCTGCGACCGTAGCGGTCGCGCGGTTCCAGACTCTAGTGCCTAGAACCGCTCGGCCACACCGTCCGGCGTTGAGCGTGTATTATCTGCTCTAGTTCTTCAGTATTCAATTAACTTATCATTGTAGCTGTGGAACTCTTTGACAAGAGGGGTCTGAAAATGACCGGGGGCAAGCCAGTTGGAAATCTGCATAGTCACATCAGTGCAGATTGGCGTATAAATATCGTGAAAGAAGAGTAATGACTCCGTCAGTGGCTGCTGCAAGAATGATGTAGTTATATCTATACGAGGCCGAGTAGAATCAGTGGGGAGGCGTATTGTGGAAGAACTGGCAAAACATTTGAAATAAATAAGTGAGCCAAGTTAATCGATGTACAATGACTACAGAATAGGAAATTTGGGGGATCGTTTGAGAGCGTTCTGAAGAAAAATACCCACGAGAAGCACGGTGTGTGCAGCAAAGCGTGCCAGCAGCCACAATATGTGATTCGTTAACACGCGGCAATTGGGGCATTGTAGTATAATGGCATTCCCGGGCACGGTGTCAAATCCGTCGGGACTGTTACGTAAAGACAGGCGCAGCGGCCGAGAGTCGCGAAAAGTCGGTAGCTACCTGGCGCGCTCTCCCCGCCTATTTTGAAGGCAGGCGACCTGAATTCTGGCAAAGCAGAGCCCGCTCGTCTGACTCGCGAGTGACTGACGCACGCGAAATCGATCCGGCAGGCCGGCCGGCCAGCAGATTGGCCGGCGTCGGGTCGCGTGGTTTCATAATGTGGCTAGGTGCGTGCGGCGTCAACGTACAAACAGCTGCCGGCGACCGGTTCACTCACCCGTGCGTCGATGTGTGCGAGCGCGCTCGTGCCACCGTTTCGCTTATCTACCCTCGCCGCATTCTGCAACCGCACAGGCCAGTCACGCAGAAGAAAGCTTGCGTGCTCATTCTGTCTATCTGCCTTACATTTCTACTCATCCTGTCTTATCGAATAAACCATTAACATTTGTAAACATTGCAACATCAAGAATTAAAACTGACTTCGCAATGATCTCTCGTACTACACTGAAGAGCCAAATAAACTGGTACAACTGCCTACCATCGTGTAGGGGCCCCGCGAGCATCCAGAAGTGCCGCAACACGACGTGGCATGGACTCGACTAATGCCTGAAGTAGTGCTGGAGGTAAACTGACACCATGAATCCTGCAGGAGTATCCACAAATCCGTAAGAGTACTAGAGGGTGGAGACCTCTTGTGAACAAGGTGTTGCTAGGCAGCCCAGATATGCTCAATAATCTTCATGTTTGGGGAGTTTGGTAGCCAGCGGAAGTATATAATTCAGAAGAGTGTTCCTGGAGCCACTCTGTAGCAGTTGTGGACGTCTGGGGTGTCGCATTGTCCTGCTGGAATTGCCCAAGTTCATCGGAATACACAGTGGACATGAATGGATGCAGCTGATCGAACAGGATGCTTATGTACGTGTCACCTTTCAGAGTCGTATCTAGACTATCATGAGTCCCATATCATTGGCCCAGGCGAGGCATAAAACTTTGTGTAGTGCAGTCATCAAGGGTACACGAGTGTGCCTTCGGCTCCGAAAGCCCATATCGATGTTTCGTTGAATGGTTCGCACGCTGACACTTGTTGGTGGACCATCATTGAAATATGCAGCAATTTGCGGAAGGGTTGCACTTCTGACACGCTGAAGGATTCTCTTCAGTCGTCGTAGGATCGTTTTCCGACCGCAGCGATGTCAGAGATTTGATGTTTTACCAGATTCCTGATTCCCACGATATACTCGTGAAATGGTAGTACGGGATAATCCCCAGATCATCGCTACCTCGGAGATGCTATATCCCATCGCTCGTACGCCGACTACAACACCACGATCAAACTCACTTCAATCTAGATAACTTGCCATTGTAATAGCAGTAACCGATCTACAGGGTGTTTCAAAATTGACCGGTATATTTGAAACGGCAATAAAAACTAAACGAGCAGCAGGACCAAGATGGACCGAGAATGGATATAGATTAAAGAAAACATCAAAAATTGAAGAATATTCTAACATAGAGATAGACATGAGGAAAAGACGCCTTAAATTCTATGGCCACATAATGAGACTTCCTGAACACAGATTAACAAAAAGAATTGTGAAATACGTAGATTCTCTTGTTAATGGAGGAGAATGGATCCAAAAAGTTAAAAAAGATTTGGAATTAGCAAAAATTACTAAAGAAGAAATAGCTGCAAGGAACAATTTTAGAATAAAAGTTGAAAAGTGGGAGGTTAAACCAGAGACAAAAGCACCGAGAACCGGAACAAAATGGAGCGAAGAAAGAAGAACTAAATTTTCGCAAACAATGGTAAACGGGTGGGCAAATAAAAAGAACCAGAAGACCAAGAAGAACGGAAAGTGAACCAGCTTTACTTAGCGTCTTCCACATGGGAGCTTTACGACTAATAATAATAATAATAATAATAATAATAATAATGGCGTGTGACGAGGGCCTCCCGTCGGGTAGCCCGCTCGCGTGGTGCAAGTCTTTCGATTTGTCGCGACTTCGGCGACTTGCGCGTCGATGGGGATGAAATGATGATGATTAGGACAACACAACGCACAGTCCCTGAGCGGAGAAAATCTCTGACCCAGCCGGGAATCAAACCCGGGCTCTTAGGATTGACAGTCCATCGCGCTGACTACTCAGCTATTGGGGGCGGACTGATTTAGCGATGAAGCCCACTTTCATTTGGATGGGTTCGTCAATAAGCAAAGTTGGGGACTGAGAATCCGCATTTCGCGATCGAGAAATCTCTTCTCCTTCAACTGCTGACTGTGTGGTGTGCAAAGTCCAGTCAATTGATAATCGGTGCGATACACCTTGATGGCATAGTGACTGTTGAACGGTACGTGAAAGTTTTGTAAGATGATTTCATCTTCATTATGCAAAGTGACCCTGATTTCGACAAGATGTGGTTCATGTAAGACGGAACTCGACCCCATCAAAGCAGGAGAGTATTCGATGTCCCGGAGGAGCACATTGGGCACCGCATTCTGGCTCTGGGGTTCCCCGAGGCCACTGACATGTTCCTCTATTGGCGGCCCCCATATTATCCGGATCTGAACACATAAGGCGCCTTCTTGTGCGTCCATATTAAAGACATTGTGTACAGCAACAACCCAAACACCGTCGCTTAAGTGAAAACAGCCATTCAGGACGTCATCGACAGCATCCATGTTCAGCAGGTCATGCAGAATTTCGCTAGTCATCTGCACCACCTATGATGGCCGGCATATCGAACATGTCATAACCTAAATCCGAATATTTGTAGTGACGTTTACATGTTGAATAAAGTTTGGGCACGCCATAGTTTGTAACTAATTTACGTTTTTTTTTCAGGTAGTTCAATAACTGTCACCCTGTAATTGATATGTAGAGGCATTTTCGTACTTGCAGGTCAAGGTGATGGGGTTGGGGAAGGTTGTTCGTAGTCAGTTCTGTCGTTCGAAATGGCCTTACATGTAAATCTTCTTTCATATTATCTTTTCAGTTCAGTTTTCTATTTTTTATTTTGTATGACATTGTGATTGTGATTATTAACATTATTGAAGTAAATTATCATTTAAGTAATCTTGTATGCGTAAAACTCGGATAACAAAGGGCCTGAAAGGCCCTAATCTGACCAGGTTAAGTAAATAAATAACCCAGTTTCTTAAATGAATTTTGTACCTCACACACGCCTGTTATTAGAATTACACGGGTGCTCATGAGCTCTGACACTGGCCATCACACTTGGCATTTGTCCGATACAGCGCTCAACACTGCAGGCTACTATAGTAGCTTGCTATCTCCAGCGTAATACGAATGCGACAATCACTTTAGAATAGCTTGAAGCGAGAATCATTCGTAATCCCAATACTATACCACTCAACACGCCAGAGAAGACCCATTGAAGCCCACGGTGTTCCTGTCTTCTGATCAACGGAAGGCGACGCAACGGTAAGCACGCAGCCAGCTGAGCTCGCGAACGGTGTCGAACTTTCGATGCCGACAGGGCTATAGCGAGCGATCCATTGCTTACGTATCACTGCGAAGAAGATGGAGCTATGTGGTCAGCCCGGGCCCAACGAGATACTTCCCGTGGACCCCGCGTCATCCTATGCGGACGTCGAATCACGTGGTCCAGTGCCCGCTCCTCGCTGCTTACGGCCCCCTTCTGTCCTTTAGTTCCACAGACGCTTCACTGTCGTAGCACTGTACGTACGTGAATATCACGGTTGCAAACCCACTTACCAGGGACCGATTCTTAACCCCATTCGAGCCTACACACATGCAGATATTGCGCCCTTCGACGCCTTTGATGATGGTGGTGGTGGTGGTGGTGGTGGTGATAGGATTGTGTGGGTGCACCAGTGCTAAAATAAAGTGAGGCGACTGTGGTAAAAGCGGCTGAAGTATTTCAGACGGGTCTTCACTACTGAACATGGTGTAACATTGACCTGAGGGGAAACTTTTTTCGCCGGAACACACTCATAAGAAGACAATTGTGAAGGTGTCCAGGGTTCAACCCTCTGTTGGCATTGTTACCTTTGTTTATCGCTTCCTTCGCTTCTGATAATGATTCTTTTTACCTTAAAACTACCAAATTGTACTTTGGTTCAGACTCCACGCTACAGTGTAAGTCCCACTGTAAGTGGCTGTACAAGTAAAGTCAGAGAATGGAGGAAGACAAGGTCATCCCACCTGTAATAGGATCGTGCCCGGTAACGCACTGTGGTCGTCAAATCAACGTTCGAGTAGATTAAATTGTACGTTTATAAACTGTACATCCTGGACAGAGCAATTTGACGTATGAGATTTGAGAACATTGTTTGTAAAAACGTCTTGAGCGAAACGGAGTTGTGGTATACTGAATGTTAATACTAGTAATGGCAATGTTATTGTTTCATTTCGACGGCCATGTGCTTTCCCGTATGTTTTTAAATAACGTCGGTACAACAGACTGTAACATCAATCTTCAATCTTCATACTTTCGAAATAAACCTCGAACTCACCCCCCCCCCCCCCCCCTTCCCCACCAGCGACCCCGCCCCAAATTATTTGAAACACTCGGCAGTGGAAAATTACCACAACCCTACGTTTTCAGATTAACTTAAAATGTATGTATTTGACTTTCATGACATCTCAGGATGCATTATCTCCCTCGCTCCTCATTCATTGAGACTACATTCGCTGAAGTGGCGTAAAGAGACAATGCAAGTGAACCAACAGCGACAGGGAAACGTGTTGCGGATAGCAGTTGACGACATCCAGGCGCGAAATGCGAGCTAAGAATATCCCGCGCCCACCATAAACAAAACTAGTGCCAAATTAGCTTTGAAGTCATCAGTCTGTTACCGTCCAGCGTGTGACTGTCGCGATGTTTTGCAAGTCTGCTGCTGTTATTGGTTATACTGAAAACGAAGACAATTTTTTGATGCTAAATCGGCTCTTAAGATTTACTGACACCATCGTGGCTTAGTTTCTGCAATTACAAGACAAACGGAACGTTGTGGCACATTTATTAACACACACGTGAGGCGCGTTCGGGAAGAGCGGTTTTACAGATCAACTCCCGCTTTCCATATTTAGGTTTCATTTGTTTCTTTCAATCACGTAAGGGCTTATGCTGAAATGGTTTCTTCGAAACGAATATACCTGTAGTCCTTCCCTGTTCTCCAACTCGAAAGTGTTCTATATTTTAGATATCTCGTTGTGGAACGTTAAGCCCTTAACTCTTGTCCCTCCGTTTCTTTTTCGGGACCGTAGGATTTACAACCTCTTTTACAGCCTATAAAGTAGCCAACGAAAGCATTTGGAATAGGTACAGTCATCTGTAGTATATAAGCAGAGCGTTGTTTGATACGGTGCCAAGATACTTGAATAATTTATTATAGAAATTACAACATGATCCTCATGATCCAGTAGCAGCATTAGATACGGTCCCCTTCTACTACTGAACGCCCTATTCAGTCCATCTCTTCTTCTGTAAGGTCGGCATTGAAGCTCTTTATATTGTAACCTATTTTCTGGCATCCTAATAACATGTAGGTGCCATTTACATTAGTATGTTTGTATGTCACGTACCATTTATTCTGCATTCCATGATCATCTTATATTTGTAAACAATTTTCCGTCCCCAGAACTGATAGCATGTAAATCCCTAACAGGGATTGAGAGGGGTACTGCCTAATTCTGTGCACAGAAACTATCGGTGGGTGATGATAGGATACGGAGAAACGGTTTCTGGACAGCTGAATGAACAAGTAAATTCCAAGTGTTAAAGACACTGTTATAGTGAGTGAACATGACACTTGCGGAAAGAACGGTGTCCAATTTTCGCAGATGGTCTGTTAAGAGAACACAAATGACAAGAGCTGCTCGTTATTTTCTTTGAATAACCGCCGGGAGAAGAGAGCTGCTTCGAGTATCTTATACGCGGCGCTGAGCAGTACTAGATCTGAAACTTGCTGGCAGATTAAATCTGTGTGCCGGACCGAGACTCGAACTCGGGAGTCCATAAATAATATGAACAACAGTGGAGACAGGTTGCAGCCTTGTCTTACCCCTGAAACTACTCTGAACCACGAACTTAATTTACCGTCAACTCTAACTGCTGCCTGACTATCCATGTAAAGACCTTTAATTGCTTGCAAAAGTTTGCCTCCTATTCCATAATCTCGTAGAACAGACAATAACTTTCTCCTAGGAACCCGGTCATATGCCTTTTCTAGATCTATAAAGCATAGATACAGTTCCCTGTTCCACTCATAACACTTCTCCATTATTTGCCGTAAGCTAAAGATCTGGTCCTGACAACCTCTAAGAAGCCTAAACCCACACTGATTTTCATCCAATTGGTCCTCAACTAATGCTCGCACTTTCCTTTCAACAATACCTGAGAAGATTTTACCCACAACGCTGATTGAAGAGATACCTCGGTAGTTGTTACAATCTTTTCTGTTTCCATGTTTAAAGATTGGCGTGATTACTGCTTTTGTCCAGTCTGATGGAACCTGTCCCGACTCCCAGGCCATTTCAATTATCCTGTGTAGCCATTTAAGACCCGATGTTCCACTGTATTTGATGAGTTCCGACTTAATTTCATCCACCCCACCAACTTTATTGCACTACAATCTATTGACCATTTTCTCCACTTCCTCAAATGTGATTTTATTTCCATCCTCATTCCTATCCCATTCTACCTCGAAATCTGAAACATTGCTGATCGTATTTTCACCTACATTGAGCAACTCTTCAAAATATTCCCTCCATCTGCCCAAGGCATCCACAGGATTCACCAGCAGTTTTCCTGACCTGTCCAAAATACTTGTCATTTCCTTCTTACCTCCCTTTCGAAGACTGCTAATTACACTCCAGAATGGTTTTCCAGCAGCTTGACCCATAGTCTCCAACCTGTTTTCAAAGTCTTCCCAAGATTTCTTCTTGGATGCTGCAATTATCTGTTTGGCTTTGTTTCTTTCTTCAACATAACTTTCTCTGTGTACCTGAGTTCTAGTATGTAGCCATTTTTGATACGCCTTCTTTTTCCTTTTACAGGGTGCCTTGACTGTGTCATTCTACCAAGCTGTGTGCTTCATCCTACTTTTACACATTACTGTTCCAAGACATTCTTTAGCCACTTCTAGTACTGTGTCCCTGTACCTTGTCCATTCCTTTTCCAATGACTGTAATTGACTACATTCAACTAACTGGTACCTTTCTTAGAGCGCTGTTATGTACTTGAGCCTGATTTCCTTATCCTGAAGTTTCTCCACTCTTATCCTCCTACATATGGACCTGACCACCTGCACTTTCGGCCTCACAATCCCAATTTCACTGCAGATTAAATAATGATCAGTGTCATCAAAGAATCCCCTGAATACACGTGTGTCCCTCTCAGCCTTCCTGAATTCCTGATCTGTTATTATATAGTCAATGACAGATCTCGTTCCCCTGCCTTCCCAAGTATACTGGTGAATGTTCTTATGTTTAAAAAAGGAATTTGTGATTACTAAGCCCATACTGGCACAGAATTCCAAGAGTTGTTTCCCGTTCCTGTTGGCCTCCATATCCTCTCCAAATTTACCTGTAACCTTTTCATACCCTTCTGTTCGATTTCCAATCCTGGCATTAAAATCACCCATGAGCAGAACAGTGTCCTTGTCCTTTACTCTAACAACTACATCAGTGAGTGCCTCATAAAAACTATCCATCTTATCTTGATTCCCTTCACAATGCGAATATACTGACACAATCCTAATTTTCTTGCTAGACACTATCAAATCTATCCACATCAGTCGTTCGTTTACATACCTTACTGCAACTACGCTGGGTTCCATTTCTTTCCTAATGTAAATCCCTACATATACTTAGCAATTTTCTCTCTCTCTCTCTCTCTCTCTCTCTCTCTCTCTCTCTCTGGTGTGTGTGTGTGTGTGTGTGTGTGTGTGTGTGTGTGTGTGTGTGTGTGTGTGTGTGTGTACACGTGGTACACCATATCTAGAGTGGAGCGCTGTGTAAGCACGTAGTCGACTTCACGAGCTTGTAGCTACAGGGAAATGGCCCAGTTGAAAGGACAGAGAAGCAAGACGAGGCAACGTCTGCAGCGATGGCAGCCAGCCCACGACAGGTGTATCGACCAGCCGCAGGCAACGTCGCACCGTTGCGTGTCAAAAGCCCCGTGTCTGCAGTCTGCTGACAAAGCGCCCGCTTCCGCATTTGATAGCTCACCGTCACGCGCGACGTCATTATGTTTCACTCATGTCAAGTGCGACCAGAATTAGCTTTTTATCTGCCTCTCCTTCACACGGTTTAACTGTGCTGTTCCCGAACTATGTGTTTTCGGCATGATGGATCAAATTATTCCTCAATCTTGACTTTCTGCACCAGTTAGTATCATATCTCTTAAGGCCCCTAACCGTGGTGAATGCCGGCATGGTTCCTTTGAAAAGGACACACTCGAATTGCTCTCCTGTTCTTTCCCAGTGTGAGCTTGTACTCCCATTTCTAATGTCAAAGACATGTTAAACACCAATTTTCCTTCCGATCTTTAAGTTTCTTATCTCTTGTTCCCTAAGGGCTCTTACCTTGTCTTCCTTAAACATTCTACTTCTTCTTCCTTTAGCCGGCCACGGTGGCCGTGCGGTTCTAGGCGCTACAGTCTGGAACCGAGCGACTGCGACGGTCGCAGGTTCGAATCCTGCCTCGAGCATGGATGTGTGCGATGTCCTTAGGTTAGTTAGGTTTAATTAGTTCTAAGTTCTAGGCGACAGATAACCTCAGAAGTTAAGTCGCATAGTGCTCAGAGCCATTTGAACCATCTTCTTCCTTTAATCTCCAACAGTAGCTGTCTGTTTCCAACTCATTCAATATCTCTTCGTGGTGCAGTACTTTCATAGCCGGTCTGATGCATTCCTTTCTGACTTTGTCCTTATAATGTGATACGTTCAGTTCAATATTTTTGAGTAAACGAGTGTTTATCGGAATGTATGTATTGTATACATTACTGCTACCCCAGAAACATTCTCCTAATCGCCGCCATACAATCGTGTATCATTGCTTTTTTCGTAAAACACCTCTGTGATTTCTTAAATATACCAATTCCTCCTGAATTATCATCTAGATATTTATCTGGACTGAAGAGCAGTGTAACCCAATGTTAGTGGCCCCACGGCGATTGGATTGGCGAAGCCGGATCTGTAATTTTTCGTACTCCAAACGAGTTCTCTCGAAGGACGATTTATGTTTGTTTGTATCGAGTGGCAGGTATTGCTAAGTGTTCTGTACATATAACAGCACTTGTAGATGACTGTCATTTGTCGATGTCTGTAATAATTATTATTCCAAATACCTCTTCCAACTATACGTTCCAATAACATTGCTCAACATCAGTTTCACTGCTGTCTATAACTACTGTGGATGACATACACTAGATATCTGCTGAAAAATAGTAACAGTAGAAGTTCTTACCACGTCATATTTGAGAGACACACTCCGTTAATCGCGGTACATAGGTGAAACCTGCAAGTTCTTTGACAGCTGCGGAGGGCATTGTAGTGTATGGTAATCTACTGCTTCCGGATTGGAGGAAATTGGCCTCTTGTTATGATGGAGCATCGTCGGTGAGAAGCGCCGTCGTATAACCGCCAGCGTCACTGCAGTGCTGCCTCGTTGCGTGACGGACAGTTCTACGGCTGCGACACCGCTCAGATGTTCCATTCACCAGGGGTCTTTCTTTTCCGACTTCTTCAATTGTTGACATCCAGATTTTTTGCTGTGTTCCTTCCCCGTCTTCGGTAGCAGCGTCCCATGGTGTCTCTCTACCCTAGCCAGCCAGTGTGCAATGCTCATGTGATCGTGTTCTAAAAAATGTAAAGGAACAAGGGTTAGATTGTTATTATTTCCCTATCTACCCTATTTTGATATGCTGTCTATGACATTACACCCAGTGTTCCATGTACATACATATACATATACGGTTAACTAGTACCCCGCCGACAAAGTTGAAGGGGTTGTTAAGGGATACCTACTAAGTACACTACTGACCATTAAAATTGCTACACCAAGAAGAAATGCAGATGATAAACGGGTATTCTTTGGACAAATATATTATACTAGAACTGACATGTGATTACATTTTCACTCAATTTGGGTGCATATATCCTGAGAAATCAATACCCAGAACAACCACCTCTGGCCGTAATAACGGCCTTGATACGCCTGGGCATTGAGTCAAACTGAGCTTGGATGGCATGTACAGGTACAGCTGCCCATGCAGCTTCAACATCATACCACAGTTCATCAAGAGTAGTGACTGGCGTATTGTGACGAGCCAGTTGCTCGCCTGATGACTCAGGATGATGTCTGTCAACTGATCCCTTCTTTCAGTTAAGTTGTGCCATAATAACTTTATTTCCCAATTCGATCCAGCAGCTCTTTATTAGTTATCTAATCTTCCAATCTATTTTTAGTCTTTTGTTCGCCTTTTCTAACGATGATTTTGTGTGATCATACCATTTCATATTGTTACTTTAGTGTTACTACCCATACTCACACTATGTGATGCGCTCAAGATATTTACCACTTAATTTGTAATCGGATACTATTGGGCTCGTTCTCTTTGTTTCACACGTTATCGTACATTTTTCGACATTACGTGGACATTTTGACAAATTCCTACTACAGTTCTTTACGATAGTCCAACGGCAATACTTTCTCGTAGACAACAACATCACAGCGAACAGTCTGTTAGTGCTGTTGATCCTGTCTGATAAGTAGTTTGTGTGTATTGAGAACATCTGTGGTCCTTTTACGGTACCTTGATAGGCACCCTATCTTATTTTTGTTTCTGTAGAACATGCGCAGTCCAGAATAACGTTTTGGTTTATATTTGTCAAGCATTCGTCATGTCAGTTACATCTGCGAAGATGATCTGTCTCATACAAGAGGAGGCTTCACCTTACAACTCATCGATTTCGACCAGCTTCGTCTTACCAGTCGGGGAACATTCAATGTAACTCCTTTAAGCTCGTTTACATCATTTTCGAAAAAAAACAGAAAGTAAAAAAAGAAGTTAAAGGAAATGACGTAGGATCAGTTACCGGCCACGTTACAACACTAGAAAACAAGGATTTTTTAAAAAATTACGTATCCTGTCCGAAAAAGTGATTTCTGTAGGTTGCATGTACTTTCTAACTGGGGCGGCTGCCAAGTGCACTCAAGTCACAGTCAGCCCTCTATGAACAATCGATCGAATCGCACATTTTGCAATATTTTTTACTCTTTGACAAGAGGGTGGAAGCTGTCGCTTTTGGAGGGAGAAGAAGAGGTATTAGTGGAAGTGAAGCTGTGCGAGTAGGTTGTGAGTCGTGCTTGGATGGCTTCTTGACTGAGCCCTTGCCCACAAAAGGCAAAGGTCGTGGGATCAGGTACCAGGGCGGCATACAATTTTAATCTTATTTAATTTTATCAATAAAATATTGCACTACATATAATTTGGAACCATGTGCACCGAAGTTAACCGTGATCTACACACAGACTTTATACAACATGAACACCGCCTCGGTTCATTTTATCGATGGGGTTTCCCTCCTATATATATGCAACTGGCCGAAATCACTTATCTTAGATTTCACGGAAACCATTAGCTTTTGGCCTGATATATCTAAATATAATTTCCTTATTTTTAAGTATTCTAACGATTCTATCCGGTCTTGCGTCATAACCTTTAACGCCGGCTTTTCTTCGAAAGCGAAAGCATTGTCACCTAAGACCTTTCCCAAGAAGCTACTTTCGAGCGGCCCTCGAGTCGTATGCTGAAGCTCGTGGAAACCGGTGCGTATCATGGGTACCACGGAGTGTTGTTGGCACAGTCTTCAAAGCCCATTCAGTAACTGCGTTGAGCATCTGCTGCATCTGAAAATAATCGTCATTCCAAAATAATTAGTTCAGACCCATCTTTCACTCGCCGGTAATATTCGGTAACTTGACTTCTCCCAGTTCGATGCCTGTAGATATCACAGAGACCACGATACGTAAAAAAAAGTATTTGTCGTCAAGAGAGATCCAGGTGCCGCGTTCGCAATTTATTTATGGCCTGTATTCTTACGATATTCGGCGCTTGGTAATGTTTTCTCGTCAGCCATAAATAGTCTACTCTTTCCGCATCTGTAGATCCAGCGGACGTGATCCATATATTACCTACAACGCCTCAGCTGACGTAATACAAAAGCAGCTGTCGACAGAAGTGGTATTCCAAGTAAAACACAGTTAACTGGCGGGGCAGTAGCCTGTATGCCAAGCACTTACAGATACTCCTTATTACAGTAACGAGGGATCATTATGTGCTGATCAGAGTGGAAATCAGCGAATCTGACATTTTTGAAGTTCTATTTATGACAGAGTTATCACCTCTGGAAGGCATTATCTTACGAGAACTCAACTATAATCGTGTAAATTAAGGGGACGTGAATGAAAGAGGCAGGAAATATACCACGAACGTTGGGATTTGAAGCGCTTACGTTTGCACTGTGAAGACAGGGATGACGGCTGGGGAGTCTTGGTGTCTGGATTGACAATCTCGCTGTAATTGCGAACGCTAAAAGGAGAGTAAAATGTCTCTTTGCTGCTTTTTGCACAGTGTTCCGTAGGTATCATAGATTCCTTGATTCGGAACTGGCAGCGACAGTCCAGGCCATCGTAAATTTAATTGGAAATGCTGTTATAAGAAAGGGAGATGATCATTACGCCTCACCCCTCCCCTCCCCTCCCTTCCCCTCCCCTGAGCTTCCATCCCCTAGTCTTTGGCAAATTTTTATTGTGCACTTCATGTTGTTGACCTCGAGCGAGTGAATGTTCATTTTCTCGCGTAACTTGTAATCTTTCCTATATCTCAACGAGCAGAAGTAATTAAAACACTTCAAATTACACTGAGAAACTTGCCGAATATTCCCTCTGTAGAATACTACGCGGTTGATTTTAAAAGTCTGTTACCGAGTGTCGAACAGCCTTTGAAACGAAACATTGACTATGCAGAAAAACTGCTGGCAGCTGTGCTATTTTAGCAACACCAATACGTCCTCCATTTCGCATAGACAATACGTTTTTACTCATTCTGAAGGTACCATTACTTTTTACGACTTGGGTTGGGGACAGTGCTGCACACGGTTTCCGAGGCGTGAGCAGCCTCCTGCCAGCGAGCTGCAATTGATCCGATGGTACCGGCTCGTTATTTATTTCAGGGTTGGAAACCCCCGTGTTGCGGTTGGGTCGCGGCGCACTATCGACCCGCCTGCCGCGGGGTCGACTTCTCGCAACTCGCAGCGCCGTGTCGCGTCGTACGGCGGCGCACGGCTCGCTAATTGATCGCCCCTGCCGGTGGCAGCGTGGCGTGGGCGGCGGGCCTGCTGGCTGCCTGCAGCTCCGCTCCGTTCTGCTCCTCTCGCCTCGTTAAGCTCCACTTGACAGCTTCCATCGCTCTTTGTTCCATTAGTGCCGCTTTCACTCCTACTGTTGTTTCGGCGTCGGGAAATCTGCCCGTTTCCCGCCGGTTCTCGCCATCTTGCCCCGCATCTGCAGCTTTAAAATCTTGAGTACTTCTTCACATCCGTTGTCAACAAGGCTCCTGCAGGACATAGTCCGAGCCGCACCATCACAGATCAAAAACACAGCCTCGGACTTGTTGATTGCTGTTGTAGTTGTACGATTGAAAAACAGATGGTAACCCTCATCTCCTTAATTTTCTATTAAGCGTTTCTGAGAAGAAATCCTCACCAACAGAAGGATTTATTTAAACAATACATTATCACAACCGTAGATTTGTAAGTGTACGAGTCTATCAGCGACATACGCCATAGTGTAGGAAAAGAAAACGAAAAATGAGTAAGCGTAATGTGACACCATACCCCAGTAGCCAAGGTCGATAACACACGCCTGTGCGGTAGTGTCCGACACGGAGGCACCTGGTTCAAATCCTGCTGGTGGAGGAGATTGTGACCGCCAATATTTGGCCCGCAATGGGAGGGGAGCTGGTGACGTAAAATTCTGATCACCAGACAGATTAAATTCCATACTCTTCTGCAGCGTTGTCAAGTAGATTTGTGACTGTGCTGATGGTAATCCGTCCGGCGGACGGGGCTTTAAGCCCGGTAATCTCCTTGGCGCTATGTAAGAGTAGGAGGCTATATGCTGGTACCAGGTTCCACTCGCTCCCTTCCCTCATCATTATATGGGCTATTTCAAAATGATTTCTCCTATTTCCTATGACTTGTCTTCTACATGCGTGAAGCTAGGTACTTGGGTTTTTTTTCTTAAATGACATATATTCGTTATAGTATTATTATTGCTGCCTCGGGTACTAAGCATATTGTAATGTTCCATTGCTAACGATGCTGTTATATGTGAGGGCCTGAGGGCTGTAAACGTGAACGGTGATAAAAATGTAAGTAAATTTATTTGAGTATATATTTCCGCCTGTAAAACATGGTTCAAATGGCTCTAAGCGCTATGGGACTTTCATCTTAGGTCATCAGTCCCCTAGAATTAGAACTACGTAAACCTAAATAACCTAAGGACATCACACACACCCATGCCCGAGGCAGGATTCGAACCTGCGACCGTAGCAACAGTGCGGTTCCACACTGAAGCGCCTAGACCCGCCTGTACAGACTCAAGCAGTTTCGTAACACTAAATATCTAGTGAATATTGCGAAGTCTCAGTTTGTCGTTCTGGCGAATGGATAGTCTGTGACTGACGTTGAAGTTTACGAAGAAGTTGTTGTTGTTGTTGTGGTCTTCAGTCCTGAGACTGGTTTGATGCAGCTCTCCATGCTAATCTATCCTGTGCAAGCTCCTTCGTCTCCCAGTACCTACTGGAACCTACGTCCTTCTGAATCTGCTTAGTGTATTCATCTCTTGGTCTCCCTCTAAGATTTTTACCCTCCACGCTGTTCTCGAATGCTAAATTTGTGATCCCTTGATGCCTCAGGACATGTCCTACCAACCGATCCCTTCTTCGAGTCAAGTTGTGCCACAAACTCCTCTCCACCCCAATCCTCATTAGTTACGTGATCTACCCACCTAATCTTCAACATTTTTCTGTAGCACCACATTTCGAAAGCTTCTATTCTCTTCTTGTCCAAACTATTTATTGTCCATATTTCACTTCCATACATGGCTACACTCCATACAAATACTTTCAGAAACGACTTGCTGAGATTTAAATCTATACTCGATGTTAACAAGTTTCTCTTCTTCAGAAACGCCTTCCTTGCCATTGCCAGTCTACATTTTATATCCTCTCTACTTCGACCATCATCAGTTATTTTGCTTCCCAAATAGCAAAACTCTTTCATTACTGTAAGTGTCTCATTTCCTAGTCTAATTCCCTCAGCATCACCCGACTTAATTCGACTACATTTCATTATCCTCGTTTTACTGTTGTTGATGTTCATCTTATATCCTCCTTTCAAGACACTGTCTTGAACCGTCTTGACACTGGACCGCCCAGATGAACCAAGGGGCTATCAACAGTGTCACGTCGACGACCGTCAGCGAACGTTGCTGCGTATGGGTCCCCATAGCAGGCAGCTGGTTCATGCAACCACAGTTGTTCATCGACGACGAAGGCTGGAATCTTCACGGCAAAAGCTCTACTGGACGTACTCTCAGTGACGACAGGTGGCCTTATAAGATGAATCACGTTTTGTGCTCCACCAGACAGATGGCCCTTGGCGTGTACGGCGTGGTAAGCCTGAAAGTCTGCACGCGTTATGGTCTCGGGCGTGTTTGCGTGGCATTCTCTGGGTGATCTTGTCATTCTGGAAGGCACAGTGGACCAACACAAATCTGCATCTAACCTAGGGGACCGTGTCCATCCGTACATGCAGTTTGTTTTCCCTCGGCCCGATGGCATCTGCCAGCAGGACAGTGCAACATGTCACACAGCTCGTAGTGTACGTCCGTGTTTCGAAGAGTATTAAAATGAGTGTACCGTACTTTCCTGGCCACCAGACTCCCCGGATTTAAACCCTGTCGAGGATCTGTGGGACCAGCTCGAGAGGGCTGTTCGTGCCATGGATCGACAGCGGAGAGTCTCAGCGCAGCTGGTCACGACACGGCTCGGCATGGCTCCACATCCCTTTCAGCACCTTCCAGAACATCGTTGACTCTTGCTGCACGTCTCGCAGTGGTATGCGCTGCAAAAGGTGGCTATTCAGACTTTTGACAAGTGGTCACATTAATGTGACTGGACAGTGTATGTTCTAACAATGGCCTCAAAAGTTGTATACTGTATGCCGGGTGTCTCTTCTAAGTCAGGTGCATTTTATATGGTGTTTTGCCAGCTATTTTCAATTTCATTTTACAGTGTGTTAGTAGAGTCTGGTTTCAAAATAATTAGAATAATTATATATCTTATAAAGTGTTTCATGCGACGTCCAGTGACAACAGAGAACGTTAACATGTTTCTCGCTATAAACAGTTTTTTTGTGGGACCTGTGTAGATTCGTCCGCCTCGTCTTCCTTACCTGCCTTGCCCCGTCTACTGTGCCTCACCATGTCTCGCTCTCTGTCTGCTACCATCATGCAGCAGCGCTACTCAGCCGTCTCAGCCGTTGGTTGAAAACTCGTTCTTCGTGTTTTGTTAACACATACTGGTAAACCGGATATCGCACTACACTAATTAGAGGCTGGCTGTGAATTTTCTGCAGGTTATACTCGGTAAATGCGTCTTCGTAATTTTTATGTAATAAAATTGTTTTTAATTTGTTGGCACTTTTTTAGGGATAAAATCAATGAGCGATGGCAAAATTCCTTGTTTATGCGAAGGAATGAATTATTATGGTTTGTGGTGAGTCACGTAATGAAGTATTGCAACATTGTGCTGGTCTGCTAGTTCCTTGCTTCAGATATTGTTACAGTCAGTAGCGTAAAGTTTATAACCAGAAACAACAAATAATCCTACATAGCACACAGACGGATCAATTTTTTGTTTTGTTTAACTACATGGCGGATGTCGCAGATGACAGGAACCTGAGGGAATGTGAAACTTTTGTGTGTTCCAAGACCGGATTTGTCCGTCCAGGTAGTACTGTATAGGTAGGAACCACTGCAACACTGGCTGAAAATCGTAGTCACTTAGAACTGCAGCAACAGTGAGGCGTTGCCATAGAAACTTAAAATAAAGTTACGTTAAATGTTTCGTCGCGGCAGACCCGCAAGCAGCCGCCCCGAAGTCAACTTTAACGATGATGGATTTTCTTTGGTCGAACTGAGTATAGTATGGCTGACCATAATCAATTAAATAATGTGCATCGCTTATTTGTTCCAGGTACGTATGGCAAAACCTAGAGGTGACTTTGCAGCATGCGTATTTCGCCGTCCATGGACGCTTCTTGCGGCAGATATGAGTTATCAGAATATTGTAAGTAACCAATTATTTAATTTCCTTGATGCGGTAAGCTAAATGATCAGTTAATATTCTAACATAACGCTACGATACTGTTAATGTTTTTCATAGACATACAGTTTTACGTGATGTATCACACTTTATTCCGACCGACGGAAGCTTTTCCCATGAATATCAGGATTTGATTCGTGAATGAGTACTCGCGTAACGTCCTCAAGAAACCCAATTCTTTAATATCATCAACCATTAATAATTCCCAATATTATCATTTGTGCTTTCAACGCACAAGTAAATATGTTTTTTTACTTACGTAACCTACAAATCTAAATGTGTTTTTAGGAAGTGTCTGCCTCCTTGCCACATAGTGCAGTACAATTGATTAAATTCAGACGCTTATAAAAATAATGAAACATGTTACCTTACGAGACACACCACTTATCGTTCGTGCGGCGCGACAGTCTTCTTTTTTCGTACATTGAAATAAATTCATATATGGTAGTCACTGTCAAGTTGGGGGCGATCTAGAATAATGAAGAAACAGAAGTGCAGTTTCAAACAGCCAGGGTAGCTATTATCCAGCATTTATTGTGATGACCGATTTCAGGAAACGACGTTGCCATCATCAGATCTTCTGCAGTACATTTCACTGAATCTTGACCAACTGCATCTTATATCGTATCATATCATAGAACGATGTTTCATGAACATGAGAAAATAGGAGATCAGCAAGTCAAGCGTAAAATAACTACTACAGAAGTCAGTACATATTGGACTGATTATACAAGCCCATGTTCGTTCGTTAGCGGTATGAAGACTTCGTAATACCGAATCACAAATACATTTCCGCCATCTGAGATGCCAGGACTGCATTCTGCTAATGTACGAACATCAGCTTGTATAATCAATGAAATATGTACGTTGTTTTATATAATAGACTTGCTCATATGTTCTCATGTTCATATAAAATCGTTCTGTGATATGATACGATATAAAATGCATTTCGTCAAGATTCAGTGAAATATACAGCAGAAGATGTGATTATGGTAACGTAGTTTGCCGAAGCCGGTCATCAGAGTAAATGCTGTACAATAGCCATCTTGGCTCTTTCAAGTTATACTTCTGTTTCTGAAATATATTCATCTGCAGTACGCTGCGCAGGTAGATTATAGGCTTGTTTCTGTAAATGGTGAACTTCACTTGAAGTACAAAGGGAGATGTTCTTGACATTGAAGGCAGGCGCATTTTTTGTATCACGTTACAAAATTACGCCATACCTTCATATATTAAAAACTGTTAGTGCCTCAACCATCCAGGCCGGCTGGAGTGGCCGTGCGGTTCTAGGCGCTACAGTCTGGAACCGCGAGACCGCTACGGTCGCAGGTTCGAATCCTGCCTCGGGCATGGATGTGTGTTATGCCCTTAGGTTAGTTAGGTTTAAATACCAAGTTCTAGGAGACTGATGACCTCAGAAGTTGAGTCCCATAGTGCTCAGAGCCATTTGCCTCAACCATCTATGTGAGGGCCGAATTGAGCGTCGGCATAAAACCACAGTCAGCCAGTAAAAAACGTCCACAGAAGTGAAGTCTTCCACAGCGACAAAAAGTAAGATGGGTTTTCCTAATACTGAATCAAGAATACCTTTTCAGCATCTGAGGTAGTAAGACTTAATACATATATTTTCAGTGTTATTTTATCAATGTACGACTTGTGAACTTCGCGGCTGTTCATGATATTTGGTGAATGACACAACCAGCCACATACATTGATCAGCCACCATGTACCTAACAGCCGGACCTTTGGCACGGAAAATAGCGTAGTGGCATGGAAGCAATGAGGTGAGGCCTGGGTCGTTGGCGGCAGTTAGCATTACATCTGTTCGCACAAGCCACTCAATTCCCGTAAATGAAGGGGGCGATGAGCTCTGACGTCACGTTCAGTCACGTCTCAGATGTGTTCGATCTGATCGGGCGAGTTTGGGGGCCAGCACATCAATTGGAATTCGTTACTGTGTTCCTGGAACCAATCCATCACACTCCTGGCCTTACGACATGGCGCATTATCTTTTTGAAAAGCGCCACTGCCGACGGGAAACACGGTCGCCATGAAGGGGTGTACCTGGTGTGCAACCAATGTACGGAATTCCTTGGCCATCACGGTGCCTTGCACGAGCTAAACTGGACCCACTGATGCCCATGTGAATGTTCCCCAGAACATAATGGAGTCTCCAGCTGATTATCTCCGTCTCGAGTACGGGTGTCAAGGAGCTGTTCCCCTGGAAGATGACGGAGTCGGGCCCTCCTATTGTCATGATGGAGAAGGTATTGGGATTCATCAGACCATGGAGTGCTCTGCCATGAGCCAACGTCCAGTGTAGATGGTCACATGCCCATTTTAGTCATAGTTGCCGGTGTTGTGGTGGTGACATTGGCACATGCATGGATCATCGGCTGCGGAGGCCCATCGTTAGAAGTGTTCGATGCACTGTGTGTTCAGACACACTTGTACTCTGCCCAGTATTAAAGTCTGATGTTAGTTTCACCACAGTTCACCGCCATTCCTACTTTACCAGTGTACATGGCCTACGACATCCGACATTTGTAACGAGGAATAGCCGCCCAACCCCACGACGTCTGGACGTGACTTCACCTTGGTTTCGCCACGTGTTGAACATATTTAGCTGATCACTCCTCGAACACTCGACAAGTAGTACAGTTTCCGAAATGCTCGTGCCGTACATCTGAGTCATCACAAACTGCCCTCGGTCAGACTCAGACAGATCGTGCACCTTCACCATCCTACATATGGACATCACGCACACTGATACTACGTGCTCCGTGCGTGTGTCTGACTAGCAGTTATTCCTCGCCAGGTGACGCTGTTATCGCTGTATATCAATAGTAGGTCGGTGTACATAATCTTCTGGCTGACCAGTATATACTTTTAAAATGTTTTATTTTAGTGCCATAACCGGATTCGGTCTACCACGCTTACCTTCCGATGGCTAATATTTCTAATATTAACAGTTACATAGATTTTTTTATCAACAGCATGTCGTCTGCTCCCGCTGTAAGTTGCAGTAGATAGTTTATTTTGTTGTGGTCCGTGTGGTTTTCTAGCTGAATAGGTTGTTGAATTGCAGACACACATATTGTAAATAAATTGCTGTGGCACGCTTCATAATATTTTTAATGTCAGTGTTGGACGTCACACATGTTGTACATTAAGCTATACTCAAAGGGGATAGCACGAATTACACCACGTTACCGAGCGCACTGATATGGAGACTAGACCAAAACGGGATTCAAATACTCGTTCGGCCATCCATATTTAGATATCCTTTGGCTTCTCAAAATGGATTAACTTGTAAGCTGAGACGATTCCTTTCGAAAGGACACGGTCAGTTCCTTTCCCCCAAACCTATACTCCCCGGTATTGTGCTCAGACGCTTTTTCGGCGGGCATCAAGCACTAATCTTATTTCTGTTTAATAAACTGCTATTGTGTATTGATAACATCAACAGTTCAATCGCCCTTCCTTGGGGGCATACCTACAGTAAATTCGTCCCTGTTCAAAGTTCATCGTCCAGTATAACGAACTGGTTTTTGTCAGTCAAAAACAATTTGATCGAATCTCTGGTTTGAGAAAATACTCCCTATTTTGATTACTTGAGTACCGTTAGGTAGTGTTCAACGTCTTTTAGAAAACGAGTAATAGGAAAAGTAACTCTTCAATTGTGGCAACTTTTTGCAACATATCATGTGTGAAAAGATACAGTGTTTGTTATTTTATCCGACACTATTGTTGCACACAGTTGAGGTTATCAGTCATTACGTTTACAAGCGATACAACTTGCAGAAGATGAAAAATCAAATTTTGTAAAAAGGTTTTCGCCATGGAGTGCACATTTCAGGCCTAACCGATTGAGTTAGCCCCATCATAGACTGTTTTCCGACGTCGGTTTTGGCGAAAACTGTTTAATGACTTCGTCCTCATTATCAAAGGGTTCAAATGGCTCTGAGCACTATGGGACATGACAGCTGAGGTCATCAATCCCCTAGAAGTTAGAACTACTTAAACCTAACTAACCTAAGGACACACACACACACACACACACATGGCCGAGACAGGATTCGAACCTGCGACCGTAGCTGTCTCGCGGTTCCAGACTGAAGCCTCTAGAACCTCTCGGCCACCAGCGGCCGGCTTCCTCCTTATCCAAGATTAAAAAAAAAATAGTAATAAGCTGACGAAAGAGTCACCAGTAAAATAATATATCACGTATACATGTATGATAACTAAGGGTGTTAAGTGAAATGCGGTAGTCAAGCCCACATTCCCAGAATCGATATTATAGTGTTACTCCCCAGAAGCGGTGTTGGGAAATTGATTTTAGGGATGAACATGATATGGAAGCTCCGTGTGAACGTAGCTGCGCTCCCTACGCACGATATCGCGGCGTCGTGTGCCGGCGGGCGCGCCGCTATCGACCTGTTTACCGGCGTCGCACCTGCGGCTGTGGCGGCATCGTATTCTGCGGAGCAGGCGGCCGTTGCGGACCTTGCGTCAGCCTAGCCTAGCCTACTGTACTCTGTACTGCAGCGCGGTCGGCCTCTGACGTCAGTGCCGCTTGCCCAACTCACCTGTCACACGCTACCTCGGGGTCCCTTGGTCCCTCTCTCTCCCTCCCCCAGCCTTACACACACACACACACACACACACACACACACACACACACACTTCAGTACAAGGTACAGATCTAGAAAAACGCTGCGCGGGGTAGCCGTGCGGTTTGAGGCGTCTTGTCACGGTCTGCGCGGCTGCCCCCGTCTGAGGTTCGAGTCCTCTCTCGGACATGGGTGTGTGTGTGTGTGTGTGTGTGTGTGTGTGTGTGTGTGTCGTCCTTAGCGTAAGTTAGATTAAGTAGTGTGTAAGCCTAGCGACCGATGACCTCAGCAGTTTGGTCCCATAAGACCTTACCACAAATTTCAAAAAAAAATCTAGAAAAACCCTTTCACGATATGGTACTTTTGGAATTCCGGATAAACGAGTGCGAAATGTTGAGGTTTTTTCAGACTAATGACGACGCTTCTGCGTTTACATCCGCACATTGCAAACCACTGTGAGGCGCCTGCCAGAGGGTAATTTCATTGTATCGGTTATTAGGGTTTCTTCCTGTTACATTCACGTACGGGCGCGCGAAGAATGACTGTTTACACGTTTTTGAGCGCGCTGTATGTAATTATTTAACCTCGCCCTCTCGATCCGTACGGGAGCGATACATAGGGCGTTTGTTTGTATTACTAAGTTCATCGCTGAAAGCTAGTTGTTGAAACTTCACTGGATAGCTGGCATCTGCCAGCTCAGTTTTTCTGCATCCACGTGAGACTGTGCCATGGATCAGACAAACCTATGACCATTCGTTCTGCACTTCTCTGTATACGTTCAATATCCTCTGTTAGTCCTATTTGTTATGGATCCCACACACTTCAGAAGTATTCCAGGATAGGTCACGCGAGTGACTTGTAAGCAATCTCCTTTATCTACTGTTTGCATCTTCCTAGTATTCTACCAATGAGTTGAAGTCTGACACATGCTTTACCTACGACTGAGCATATATGATGGCTCTATTTCATGTCCCTACAAATTGCCGCATCCAGATATTTGTATGAATTGACCGATTCCAATTGTGATTCATTGATACTGGAGTCGTAGAATATTAATTTTTATCGTTTTGTGAAGTCCACGGTGCTACATTTCTAAACAATTAAGCAAGTTGCCGTTCTTTGTGCCACTTCTAAATCTTAGCAAGATCATGTTTGTCACCTTTTTTTCGGGCAGTACTTCGTTATATATCACCGCGTCGTTTGCAAAAAGTCTCAGGCTGAATTATTAATTCCACAAGGTCATTAATGTACAACATGAGCCCCAGGCGTTGTAACACATTTCCCATGGGCGTACCTGAAGTTACTTCTATATCTGTCGATGACTCTCCATTCGAGATAACATGCTGCGTCCTCCCTACCAAGAAATTCTAAGTGCAAGCACAATTTTCTCTTGATACTCCATACGATCGTGCTTTCGATAATAAATTTATGAACCGGCCGATGTGGCCGAGCGATTCTAGGCGCTACAGTCTGGAACCGCGCAACCGCTACGGTCGCAGGTTCGAATCCTGCCTCGGGCATGGATGTGTGTGATGTCTTTAGGTTAGTTAGGTTTAAGTAGTTCTAAGTTCTAGGGGACTGATGACCTCAGCAGTTAAGTCCCATAGTGTTCAGAGCCATTTGAACCAATAAATGTATGTGTGGTGCTCAGTAAATTCTTTTCGGAAATTAATAAATACCTGACTGCCGTGATCTTCAGCTTTCAGCATGTCGTGCAAGAAAAGCGGGAGTTGAGTTTCACGTGATAGACATTTTCTGAATCCATGTTGGTTGGCGTAGAGGAGGTGGTCTGTTCGAGATACTTCATTACGTTTGAGCTCAGAGTATGTTCTAAGCTACGACAACAAATGGATGTCACGGATATTCGTCGGTGGTTTCTGCTGTCCACCACGCTTCTGGTTAGTAAAACGAAACTCTCGTTGCATTGCAGGAACACTTTTCGTGCTTATTCAGAATGAAATTAACTAAGGGCTAAACATGAGGAACTGATTCGTGACAGGAAAAAGAACAAAAAAATACATATCAGTAAATGTCCAGAAAAATATATGTGAGTCTGCAACCAACGTACACTCATGCTCATAAATTAAAGGATAATTGCAGAATGTGGTGCCACACAACGTGGCACTACACAAAACTGTCGCTAATAGCATAGGCACATAGGGAACACACACAACACAGTTCTGTTAGTCTACGGCGTTGGTGGTAAGTTGAGAAAACCGTCCAGAAACACATGTGCTACAAAACGCCATTGTTACCTGCGCATGTACCCGACATCAGTATGGGATATGATCACCGTGCACACGTACACAGGCCGCACAACGGGTTGGCATACTCTGGATCAGGTGGTCGACCATTGCTGGGGTATTCCCATTCTTGCACCAATGCTTGTCGGAGCTCATGAAGTGTCGTAGGGGTTTGAAGACGTTCAAGCGGTACGTCGACCGAGAGCATCCCAGACGTGTTCTCAGATATGTAGAACAGGCAGGCTACTCCATTCGCTTGATATCTTCTGTTTCACGATACTCCACGATGGCAGCTCGGTGGGGCCGTGCGTTATCATTCACCTGGAGGAAGGTGGGACCCCCTGCACCCCTGAAAAGGCGGACATGGTTGTGTAAAATGACATCCCTATACGCCTGACCTGTTACAGTTCCTCTGTCAAAGACATGCTGGGGTGTACGTGCACCAACCATAATCCGACTCCACACCAACAAAGCACGACCTCCATACATGTCCCTTTCAAGGACATTAAGGGGTTGGTATCTGGTTCCTGGTTCACGCCACATGAAAACTCGCCGAGAATCACGGTTCAGACTATACCTGGCCTCGTTTTTGAACATAACCTGGGACCACTATTCCAATGACCGTGTACTGTGTTCTTGACACCAGGCTTTACGGGCTCTCCTGTGACCAGGGGTCATTGGAATGCACCTTGCAGGTCTCCGGGCGAATAAAACATGTCTGTTCAGTCCTATGTAGACTCTGTGTCTGGAGACAACTGTTCCAGTGACTGCGGGAAGGTCCCGAGCAAGGCTACCTGCAGTACTCCGTGGCCGTCTGTGGGCACTGATGGTGAGATATCGGTCTTCTTGTGTTGTTGCACACTGCTGACGTCCCGTACTGTAGCGCCTGGGCACGTTTCCTGTCTGCTGGAATCGTTGCCATAATCTTGAGATTACACTTCGTGGCACACGGAGGGCCCGTGCTACGACCTGTTGTGTTTCACCAACCTCCAGTCGCCCCAATGTTCTACCCCTCATAATGTCATCAATATGTATTCTTTCAGCCATTTTCAACAGTCACCATTAGCACATCTGAAAACGTGTGCACACTAAGTCGCTGCACCGTACTCTGACATGCACCAACACACCTCTGCGTATGTAGACTACTGCCAGCGCCACCGTGCGACGACCGCAGGTCAGTTGCACCGCATGGTCATACCACGAGGTAATTTAAACCCTCAAACCGCCCACCAGAGCGTTGTTCCACCATGTATCAGCATTATCCTTAATTTATGAGCATGAGTTTATGTTTACAGGTAAATTACATTACACGTTACATTAAAGAAATTATTTGCTTGTCAAAAGATGTTCATAGTAGCTGTCTTAGGATCATTATAAGCGTTCACACGTCGAATCATAGCTTGCCTCACTCTTTAATGCTGCACGTTATAACCGTAAATAGCGTCACAGGCTACAAAGGAAGTGATTCAGCATACACAGTCCCTTTCAAATGCCGCTAAATGTAAAAGTCAAAGGTGTTTCAGTCCCGTGGTTGAGGTGGCCGTGTACGAGGGCCTTCTCGTCTTATCCGTCTCGTGGGGAAGATGTTTAGCTGTCAAGGAACAATGATACTGAAGCGTCTTGCTGTGTCGTCATGTATTAGCCACGTTATCTGTATCATTGATAATGACTCAGCAAAAGAGCCAGTATTTTGCAAAAATTCCAGATACTGGTGTCCATTATGTTATGGCAACGCAATTGGTCCAATTAGGCGTTCGCCATTAATTGCTGGTCATACACAGATGCTAAACAGTTGGTGATGCAACGATTGAACCAGCGCCGGGGACTTTCCGTAGTTTACAGACAACGATTGTGTAAATTTATGATTCCATATCTATCAAAGGGGTCTTTTTCGGCGAAGAGTACTGACGACAGAAATTCCATAATCATTATAAAAAGTTGAAAAAACAAACTGCGTTTTCGTTCAACTAATATTTGTTTCGTTTACGTTCAACTAATATTTCTTTACTTTTAACCGATTTTCGGCTTATTGGGCCATCGTCAGGTTACAACTCTCAAGCTACAGCGCGCGCGCGCGCACCCACCCACCCACCCACCCACCCACCCACCCACCCACCCACCCACACACACACACACACACACACACACACACACACACACACACACACACACACACGCACGCGGAATCTTAGGTCATGGCTCTGAGCACTATGGGACTAAACATCTGTGGTCATCAGTTAGGTCATGACATTAGGTGAGAAACAACTCGAGCGCTCGATACTCATGATGTGCAATAAATGTTTGATTACAGTTTAGAAAATGGATAGTATTAAACACAGTACATTACAAAACTACACATTATTACAATGTACAAATCGTATCAATGCAATGCTAAAAATTGTAAAGAGAAACAAAGTAGGTACAATGGCAGTTATATTGTGGTAAGGTTTGTGGAGATGAACATGATTGTTAGAATTAAGGTCAGGGAATGTGGCTGGTTGATGGGATCACGTGAAGCTTAAGAGTGGGGATGTGCTCAGTGGTACGTGGTCATTTAGAACAAGGTGGGGGTTTCGTGCTAAATTCTTATTTACTTCACATGTTTCTAATAAAATAAGTTTTTTCCTTTATTTGTGTCACTTTTGCATTTAGTTTGTATCTGTGACCTTCCTTCAGCACAAATTCAGCAAAAGTAGAGTCTGTTTCGCGTAATCTCGAAGCCACGTACAAGCTCAGTCAGTATAGCTTCAACAGCCAACGCCAGAACCTTTCTAGCGGAGGAAAATCAATTGCAGGCGATATGGATAGTATTCGTGTTCATGTAGGATAAACAACACCATCCTTTGGCGTACTTTTGCTGGTAGCCAACGTACTTGGAGCTTGCACTGTGATTGGTCTCAATATCATGTATAAAGTGGTTGTCCAGACCTGGGATACGAACATCCCAGGTCCGTTTTGGTACTTCATCTTTCTCAAAGGACCATGCTCACACAAACACCGAAAAATGAATACAAAGGTTTTGTGAGTTGGACAGTGCAGTCTAGCAGAGTAGGTGGCTTGGATATACCCGTGCGGCTTCTAGTTAGTTTGCAAGTGCTTGACAGTAGACGCTGTCGATCTCGGCTTGTCCCTGGGATGAACAACGGATAATTGTGCTTTGACTTAGCTGAAATCATAAAACGTACAACACAGAGAATGAAGTTGTTCATCAGTGCCATCTACATTGACAAGAGTTCATTAATTGAATAATAAATTAATACCTCGTAATGTATAATGTTGTGTGCCTATATTTATTGTATTACTGAAGACTCACCGTCCATTTCTGAACATGTATTGATAAGAACTGTCTTGTTCCTTTACTTGTAAAGAATCACTTTCTGGCGTTTGTTCCCTTACTTAATATTTTCCCCTCTTAGATAGTGCTTAAATTAAAGTACACGGATGGATAAAACTCCAACACTGCAACAATACAGACTGGGAAGTATGGAATAAATAGCACACTTGAGTGATCGTGTCGATGTCTCTCACAGAGTGAGCTACAGTAGATGGCAGATTAGAGATGATTATAATTAATATAATAATAATAATAATAATAATAATATGTGTAGCTAAAGGATCTGGTGCAAGGCTGTCAATTGAACACCACTTCAGCGATTTGCATATGCTTAATCCACTCTTGTAAGATTAGAGATTTGATTAATGTGCGAAACATGCAGATTTTCTCATCCTTACGCATTTCATTTATTCTGATTAATGCAGGGGAAGCTTTCACCGTTTTTTCACGAGAGCATTTTGAATGAACTACAGCTGTGTTGGAGGCAGAATATACGTGGGAACGTTCTTAAGAGCCAGCTTATCTGGACAGTCCGAAAAAAAGTCACCCACTGAGTCCTTTCACCTGCGATATGCCCTTATAGAGGCTGCTGACGTAACATCGGGAGACATTTCTTCGTTCACGCCTGCAAACTATCTATTACTCAAGAGAAGTGGTCTGCAATGACTCCGTGGAAAAATGTTTTATGCGAAAAAATGAAGGTTGCCTCCTTTATTGAAGTTAGTATTTTAGTAAACGTTTGAGTTTTTTATAACAAATTTAAAATTGTACTTTTTCATTCTGCCATATATTCTTTGCATAACTATCCATATCTACAATTATATTCCAGATAACATGTCCTCGTTCACATGAGATGCCTGCCGTGTCAAGATTCTCCACCAATCTTAGTACGACTGTCTTCTATTGAGGTAAAAGAAAGAAAAATTAGGGATTAAGGTCACATCGACGATGAATTCATTAGAGACGCAGAAGAAACTAGAATTGGGAAATTTCCTTTTCAATGATATCATATCGGAATTTGCCCTAAGCGATTGAGGAAAACCTTGGAAAGCCTAAATCTGGGGGATACCACTACGCTCGATTTCCCTCAATGCCTGTGACGCGGTAACCACGTTGAAGTGTGAGTCCAGAATGAGTCCTTCTGTTTACAGCTGAATGTGCGTTGCTTTGAAACTCGCTGTTGATTAAAACTGTCTGTCGGACTCGGATTCGTACCCGGAACTTTGCCTTTCGCTCGCAAAACTCAATGTGTAACTGGGTCCAAGTTCATTTTGTCAGATAGAAACGTCTCATCACTTTAAGAAACGCATGGTTTTAAGATAGCTGCCTTCAAACAGCAGCGTGTGTATCTGTTTAAAAATTTGTACAAAAACGTTTCAAGTCTCACGGATCCTAACAAACAAATCACATAACAAAATTTCCCAAAATTTAGTATATATTTACCAGACTGTGCATTCCGACCTGATAAATATCGTACAGGAACAGCTAATTAATGTCTACAGATACTTCATTACCTTGAAATTATAGCGTGTTTGAACTTACCGTGGATAATATTCACCCAATTTTGGAAGCTACTTTGACATTAAGCGTATTGGCGGACACAAGTAAACACGCACAGTGCTCTTTTTGATGTGCCTCACAGTGAATAAAACAACGCCCCAGTTATTTACTCTTGCAACGTTACTACTAAAAAACATCGATACTAAGTTGCTGTACTCACACGATGTATTGCAGCATCGATTATCTAAAACAGGTAATATATGCAAATACTGTTTCGAGTAGGATTTTGAAGGCAACGTATCCACGCAAGCCGGAAACGAAAAAAAAAAAAAAAAAAAATTGAAAGTAACACCTGGTATCCTCGCCTCATCAGGCTTCGCGTCGAAGTATATACGATAATTAACTCAGTTAAGATGTTGTATGTTATATCTATCTGAATAAAGTAACAAACGTTTCCGTACATCCTCGCTGATAGCGAGATTGTTGTCTCAGATAACACAACCTCAGTGACTGGCGATAGCGCGACCTTGGAGTCGGTTCTGACTTTTCTCTTTATCATCTTACGGTGTGCCGCCGTTGTACCGACAATTCGATGAGATTGAAATGTTACATAAAATGCCATCTGTCTTGATTAAACCTCTGTGTTTCCCACTCCATTTGACAACTGAACTGATACGTTAGAGACTTAAAATTCCTGTGTTCGGCGTAGAATTACATATCAGGCAGTCTTTTGCGAATTGACAAAGCCAAGTTGCTCTATTGTTCGCATGCCTCGTTCAAGCGGAGTGCAAGCAATAGCTGGCCAGGTGTGCCGCTACATATTTGCTATATAAAAAGCTTTCGGATTGAAAACCATCCTTCGAGTTAACGGCTGGCGTAGGAGGAGTTTTGAAATTGATAGAACGTGGGAAACATGCAATACCTTCAACTCTCCAGAGTGTGCTAGGTGTCACAGTAATACACTGAACTGAGATAATTAGCAAATTTGTGAGCGCTAACATCTAATACTAACAGCACATTCACCGCAATAGTGCAGATATAGTGGGCAGATTACACTAAAACATTCAGTGAAAGGGCGAAAATTACTGATCAGCGTTTATCACCTTCGTCTGACCTGATCTACAAGCAGGACAGTCATACCGCCTCGGTTCGCGCATATGTTTACGACAGACACAGTGGTCATAATACAAACTTTCTTGTCAGATACGATTAGCGTCATACCTAAATCGCAGTGTACTCGTGGCTTTCAGCACCCCAGAAATACAGGAAGACAGTCACGTTCATCTTATGGACATAATGCGTAAGGTGGTTAAGCTCCAGCAGTGTGGAACTTGGTGAATTTCCTCTGGTTCTCAGCGAACCGAGGCACCCAAAAAGGTGAATGCATGACCCTCGTCACAAATGAAGGAACGCATAAGTGGCACTTCTTTATGCCCTATTTCAATTTACCCGACCACATTCCTCAACGTAGACAATGGGTACATAGGGCGTCCCACTTATCTTGACTACCGCAAATAACTTTTGTCCAGAAGCAAAAAAACAAAACAAAAAATTTATAGAGCAAATGTATCTTACCCGACCACATTCCTCAACTTAGAGATTGGGTATATATATATATATATATATATATATATATATATATATATATATATATATATATATATATATATATATATATATATATATTGTCCCACGTACCTTGACTTTTTGTCCAGAAGCAAAAAGAAAACAAAAAAAAATGTGTATGAGCAAATGTAGCTTAGCTGGCAAGGGGTCATAAACCAGCATGACGTCCTTTCTTTTAACATAGTTCGTTATGAAGATTGGAACAGCAGTACGTCTTCTTTAAATAGCATATAATATTTTTTATTTGGTAAAGTATCATCGTGATGTTATTAAAAATGTAACGCACAACTGGTTTCGTCTCATGCGTAAGCATGCAGAGTAGGTACCTGGGTCACATGACTCGTCCACTTTCTTGAGTTGACAGTAAACAAATGGGGACACAAGGAAAATGCTCACCCATCATTCAGCATTTCTACGTTCTCTTGGTTGATGTACGTTGTACTCACATAAACCTTCAACTGAAGACTATTGACTGTATAACCGGTGCGCATTTCTCTTGTGTTTCCAGTTATTTATTGTCAACTCCAGAAAATGGACGAGTTACGTGACCCCAGATATCTGTAACGTCTGCAAGTACAAGAGAGTCAGTTTTGTGTTACGTGGCACATGTTTGAACACGTCATCAGGAGAGGAAGTGGATCACCGAATTAAGAAATACAGGGGGCTACTTAAAACAGGCTAACTACTGTTCATGTCTTCGTAACGAACAAAGTTAAAAGAAAGGAGATCATTCTGATTAATATCCCCCTGTTAGGTAAACAACATTTACTTGATACAATTTCTATTTTGCTTCTGGACAAGAAAGAATTATTTGGGGCGGTAAGGACAATTGGGACATCCCGAATACCGTGTGGAAGGAAGAGTGAGAAGAATGATGGCAGCACGAAGGCCGCCAGTACAAACGTAGTCACCCCAGAAGATTTGTTGTTCGAGAACTGGACATGCCCTAGGTCCATTATAAGGCTGCGCTTTCATTGAAGGAAACGTTTCCCTTAGCGTCTACGCTTCTGTACCATCCCATGGACTGACAGTCAGGCGATGTCGCCACATCCAAGCATTGTTTCTTCTTTACTTATGGAAGCCACCGTGCAATCAGAATATAATGTGGAAATTTTATTTTAGGATATTTAATTTTTTCCCCCTTCAGTGACCAAATGATAACAAAAATTTATTTCTAAGGAACCTTGCTAGATACAGCTATGCGGTTTGCTGCAAATGGTAGCTTTTCTCATAAAGATTGCCTGAAGAAAGTCTAGGCAATACTCACTTTCTCTCTATGTCTTTGCCAACATCTTTTCCGTCACCACCTCTACAGCATCTCGTATTAGTGCCGTAAGAGCTTGAACATCAGGTCAGGAACTGCTGAAATGGACACCTTATTTTCTTCATTTGTGTAGTCATAGTGTCCGTAGTTGCTTTGTAATTCCTTAGGGTATTTTGTGGTGTGCATAAAAGTGTGTTGTGAAAAACATGAGAAATGCATAGTGATGCAGAACAACTAAAAATCAGAACAAAATTATCAGTGTCTAACGTAGAAAAACGACGATGTGCTAGAAGACGGCATTTCCCGATGTAAGCGAGAAATCAACCTAAAATCACCGTAAGTACAAATCAGCTTACTCTTAACGAGCTGTTATTCGATCTAAAAGCAAATCAAAATGTAAATAACTTAATTACAGACCACTGATGATGCTTTACTTCAGTAAAGCGAAACGCGACTGGTGGAGAAAAAAACACGTATTTTTGTAGTTGTAACGACAGACCAAAATAACGTAACCCCACAAAAAAGGTCGACGGGTTATGTGTCGTGACCGTGGTGGCTATGATGTTGGACCGTCTCAACCGGAAAGGTTTCATTCCAATAACTGCGAACACATAATCCCGAGTGTGGCAGTGCACGATCTACTCACTGTTGAAATTCCTGTAACTAAGGTTTAATGGAAAGTTCCTACATGCCTTTGTAAACTGTTGCCGTAATGGTAGGCTCGATGAAAAAGAACGGTCCGGTAATTGTATTATGTGCTAAGCCACGCCATACATTTGCGGTACCGCGATATGTGCGTTCTCCTACTCCCAAATCCGGACGTTATGGCTGTTTACTTTTCAGGAAATGTAAATAGTCGTTTCGTTGGAAAAACTAAGTTTATTAAGATAGCCATTGTCTGCATTGGTTCGTTCCATTGTGTTCCTGGCAAAATCAGCACTTGGGGGCCTATCATCTGGCTGCAAAGCTTGCATGAGAATGGAGAAGTTTGTGTAAAATCTTCACCACAATGCTCTGAGGTATACCCGTTTATCTAGAAACACGACGCGCCGCTTTCCCCGGACTGCGTTGATTTACTGTACAAACGGTGTCAACAATGCCATCATTCTCTCCAGGTCTGCCGCTTCATATCTTGTCACCGACTCTGCTAGTCTGTTTAAAACTTTTCATACTGTCGCTTGATAGTCATATCTGGCGGGTATCGATCATAAGCACTTCAGAAGTATCTCTGGACTGCTATAGGCGACCGTGCTTTCATTGAAGCACAAAAGACAATGTCCGTTATAGACGTCAGTGTGACAGCAGCACTCCTAAACAACGCTACCTTTAACAATAAAAAGAAAAACAAAATCAAATGTTTTATAGTACATGTAGGAGTACATTAGTAAAAAACTGCGTGAGTTAGTCTACCGTTTGCAACAAACTGCTGTATCTAGTATATTTCCTTAGAAATAAGTTTTTGTAATCATGGAAAGACTTTTTGCGTACCCTGAATATTTTTTTCCAGTTACCATGAAGTGTTATTAAGATGCATTATCAGCTAATAAATGCGTCGTGTGTCGTTAATAATTTTTTTAACCGTTAGATGTACTACAAGTGTAATAAGATACCGGTTGCATTCTGCGTACACCATGTGCCATTAAAAAAGAAACTATGTGTTAACAATGCCTTGTGGTAACCGCTGTAATAGTAGTAGCAGTAGAAAAAGAAGAAGAAGAAGAAGATGATGATGATGGAGTTACAGCCAAGCGTCGAAGTCATTACAAATGTAAGAAAAACGGTGAAGGTCACTGAAAATGGGTGCCACGTGAAGTTGGTTGAGTGACGAAATCATTATTAACTAATGATTTGTTTCCTTTATAATTTCATTAGTTGTACCAAGAACAGTCGCTAAGACTTGCTTTCCGTTATTGGTAAATTAACTTATGAAGGAAATGTCAGATTACGAATTCAGTGGTCCATGGGTTCAACCTTCGATCGATCTTACGGCTTCTCTTTCAGTTATAATGTTTTTCGTGTCTGACAATACCAAGTTGCACCGTGTTCGGAGTCTGCGTTATGTACCGTGGTTCGGAGTCTGCGTTAAACGGTAGGTTTCTACAAGTGGTTGGGTGACTTATTCCAAAAATCGGAGGAAGGCAAAAGCAAGCCACCTAACATAGGACTAGCCTGCGGTGTTCAGTCAAAATTTCGTGTTGAGAAAAAGTTCACCTTATCACGAGAATAACAGTAACAGACTCCCTCTGTCACTCAGTAGACTCGAGGAAGAGAAAAGCAGTGCTGTTTTTGTATTTATTGCGGCAGCACGTAAATGCCAGGGGTGCGCAAGAAGTAATGCAACACATTTTCTTTCTGACATCAGTTTAGTTTTATTCAGGATTCCAATGCACCAGATTGTTCCCCACTCTTTTGGCTAGAAAACCTTAGTTTTCAACAATCTCCGTTCAATGCGACGGCCTTAGGCCACCTTGCTGGGAGAGCCTGTACGCTCGCATCGTACGACTCTGCTGGTCGACATCTTGCTGCGTCAGTAATCTTCCTCCAGGCGTGCAGGCAATTCCGCACAGACGGTTCTTCGTTGCTCTGCGTGGTCTGTTAGGCGGCAAGGAACCCAGGGGGGACACAGCTTTCAGTATCCCCAACTAGTGGACAAGTGTATCAGCACTACCAACAGAGACGTCCAGGCGTGCAGGTGGTCTCGCGGTTCTAGGCGCGCAGTCCGGAACCGTGCGACTGCTACGGTCGCAGGTTCGAATCCTGCCTCGGGCATGGATGTGTGTGATGTCCTCAGGTTAGTTAGGTTTAAGTAGTTCTAAGTTCTAGGGGACTGATGACCTCAGAAGTTGAGTCCCATAGTGCTCGGAGCCATTTGAACCAGGCGTGCAGCGAGGCGTTGGGTTGAGACCTGCCGATCATCTCGAGTGAGAGCGTCCGCACAGCGCAACACTGCAGGACTCACAGCTGTTGGCTGGCGGCCGGAAAACAGGCAATCGGACAGGTGCTTTTGTTCATTGTCAGGTCTGCGTAGATATTATGCAAGCGCCTATGAGTATATGCGCTGCTCTTGTTTTCCGCCAAAAGAAACTCACCATGTTGAAGGCTACGTAAAGCGCCACCACCTTTCGGAACTTTATGAAATTAAAGGGACTGAAGCGGGAATATTCCACGATATCCCATAACAAATTCTCCATTTTTTTTTCAACCGAAATTGGCCGAGAAAAAAATGCAATGCATTATTTATTGAACGCTCCTCGTAGTTTCATCTATCGCTCATCGTAGTTTCATCTCTGACTAGGAATTCCTGTTCGAACAGGTATCTACTCAGTCCAGTCTACACTTGCTACGAATTAGTAAAAACTTATAAGCACCCTGTACTTTCAGTGTCGACATCCGGGTTAATGTTCCAGTCGCGAATGCTGCGCGGGAATAACGATTGCTGGTAGACCTCCACGTGGACTTGAATCTGTGTAGGTAAAGTATATATTCTTTTTCTCGAGATATGCGTAGGAGAAAGTAATGTATTGTTTAACTCTTCTAGGTGCGTAACTGTAAATTGGATAGATCACACTGCGTGATGACTCTTCCAAAAATGGCAGTCTGCGATGTACCTTTAATACTATTAGTTTTATGCGATCGTTCCACTTTAGATCGCATACTCTGTCACATACTGAATCAGTCATGTAATCATACGCTACCGGATCTATCCACCTATTTGAACGCAGTACGTTACACTTTAACCGCTCATCGTTTACTAGGGACACCATTCGAGTTTCTTTGTGATTCGATTGTTTCTCTCTTCCAAGGAATTCATTTTATTGTGGTTATAGTGTTTTCAAATTTTTGGTGACGCAAAAATTATACGACGTGTATCTAAACCAGTCAAAACATTCAGCCCCAGTTAATAACCTTCAGATTAAAGCAGCTTGTTCCACAGATACCTGAAACGATGGCACCGAGGTTGCCGTCGGTTCTGCGTCTTGTCCGTAACTCTCAGACTGCGCCCCTGTCACATTCGTGGGGTTTGCGCCGAGCTGCGCATCTGTCGCCCTGCGGCGGCGTGCGGATTTCTTTCTGCTCGGATTACTCGGGAACAGCCCAGAGGGGCTCTCTGCAGTGGTGTGCGTCCGTTGTCCTCCTCCCTCGCTATCCTCTCGCGCGCCCTCTCCTGCTGCCATATTCTTGCGTCTGCACTTTCTGCGAGATCACATCTCTTGATAGTGGCACATCTACTCCAATGCCTTCTGGTAAACTCACCTCTGAATTAAAGTTTATTCAAGAGTTCATCGGCCTCAAATTGCGAGCGTCTAAATACACTGACGAAGAAAAAAATCGCAGCACCAAAGAATAATTAATGTAGAGTTATGAAATTTGGGGAATACATTTGTCTAGGTAGCATATTTAAGTGATTAACATTGCAAGATCACAGGTTAACATAAGGCCGATATAAGCCATTGCAAATGTGAAATGCTGGTACATTAATAACAGGTGTAACCGCCAGAATGTTGAATGCAAGCCTACAGATTAGCATGCATGGTATTGTACAGGTGCTGGACTCTTGTTTGAATAATGGAATTGCAAGCCTGTTGCGCTTTGTCGGTGAACACAGGGACGTTTAATACTGTTTGTGAGTGACGCTGAGGGTGTCGTCCGATGATGTGCTCGCCTGGAGAGAGATACGGTGATCGAGCAGGCCAAAGCAACATGTCGACACACTGTGGAGCATGTTGGGCACTATGGCTGCATAGCAGGCCGAATCACCAGACTGACGTACAATTTTATTGTCAGAGTGCGTGGGATAACCACGAGGTGGTTCGTAAGAAGCACTCGGGAAATCCAAGACACTCGCGGACGAATAATCCTTTTGTGCTGTTTCCGTACCCAAAGTTTATATGTCTTACTTGTCACGGTGTGGTAAGGGTTCAACGGGTTAGTGTATGGCAAGAAGTTAACTATTCAACAGTGCTCTGTCGTAGTATATGGCAGATATTATTCTGTATTAACATCTAGATTATCGACTCGTACAGTGGAAACTCTGTTAGAGTTAATTTTACCTTTTCGCTAAACAAGACGTTCCCTCCCCAACGAGGCGAAATCAAAAACTGGAAGTCATGTGCCGGCCTGAGTGACCAAGCGGTTCTAGGCGCTACAGTCTGGAACCGCGCGACCGCTAAGGTAGCAGGTTAGAATCCTGCCTCGGGCATGGATGCGTGTGATGTCCTTAGGTTGGTTAGCTTTAAGTAGTTCTAAGTTCTAGGGGACGGATGACCTTAACTGTTAAGTCCCATAGTGCTCAGAGCCATTTGAACCATTTTTGGAAGTCGTGTACGAAGTGCCTTTTGGTACCCGATGAGCCCAGTAAAGTACCCCACGAATCTTCCATATTTACATTTGCTGCTCTACTGTAATAAGGCACCGGAGTTTTTAAAACAATTCCTATAACAATAGTTTTGATCGTGACTTGTTAGATGTCTCTCGTTTATTTGCGGCAAAAACCGTGTAACACGTCAAAAGTTAATAGAGAAAGCACTACGCCCAGGTGTAACCTATAGTCTTTTGGTTTATAGATTTTAACGCGTTAATAAGAACAATCACGACGATTTGCAGAACGGGATTTTGTCACGAGTGTTTCCCCTCACAACTGCATAGAATTAACGTCAAGGAAACATCATTCTGTTACCTAGATAATTTGTCGATCGGAGTTATATACCCTATCTTGTTCTCAAGCCCCAAACCTAAAGCTGCGGACAAAAAATCATGAAAGAGATGAAAACAATTCTAAAGTGAATTAATAGTGTGCTTCCAAATGGAACACCGAGTTATTGTTTCCGTTTCCGAAAGTCATTACATCGCTTCTTGAATTTATGTCGAGAAGCGAACTTACTATATGAATTGATGTTTGTGTTAATATACGGTAAATTCTTTGTGAAACATCACCCCCAAAAGTCGGAAATGCATTATTTAAATATTTGTTACCGATTTTATCAGTGTGATCGAATTACGTTTCATTACATAGTTAGATTTGTAGATATATTATGTAATTTGTTTCAGTTGTAAGAAACACCATCAGATGTTAATAACAGTGAACAAAATAAAATAGCCGGAATAATAATAAATAAACTGCAGTTTTGATTTTGCTAGTGTGATACGTCGCGCTCTTGGATGGCCCATATAACTCTGGACTATATATCCCCTCTCCTCTAACTGATATTATGCTTTTATGGTTGTTTGGGAATCTTGTTTCTTCCCCTCTGTCTTCGGGTATTTTCCTCTCTCCTTTTTAATAGCTTGTGCTGTGTTCGTATATCTTTTCTAGTATTTTTTACGCTGAACACTCTGCGTAGTGTTGCGAGTAGAACTTCAAGCAAGCTTCAGCAGGCAGCGAAACATCGTGTACGATGATAATACAGTAGTTGGACACCCTCCTCTCTATTTTGCTGTTTTGAAGCAGAACTTGCTCGAGTTACAGTCTAAAGTGCACTGGAAGGTTATACTGTATCCACCCATTGATTCCTTCGTGCACGACAAACATGCTGTCTCATGCCTAGTAACCATTTGTTGACGTCTTGCTCAATGACGCTCACCTTTCCCAGAAGCAATCTCTCTTTACGTAACCGTCTTCGCACTTTTTTTTTATTTTCAGATCTGAATGTCGATACAGTGTATGTATACCTGCCATGTCCAACAGCGCACGCAAAATAATTTTGCGTGGCCTCTTTTTGATAGAATATCCGGAGTGGTGCCACAGAACAGATAGTATGTTGCGCCGTGCATGCGAACAACAAACATAACAGTCCAATCAGCATGGCGAAAGCTTCTTAAATTGCGTGAAGAAGGTTGGAATTGAATGTTACCATAGGAACAACTCTTGTCTGCATTAAGTTTCCGTTGATGCGGTTCCAAATCTGTCAAAAAAAAGTATCAAATTTTCTTAGGTTTTTCAAGCCTAGAGTGATGGTTACTTCTGACAACGCTTCCAATTTACATATTATTCATCAGAACAATTATATTTTTGTGTATTACTTATATTATGTGGCCCTAATGACATGTCACGAATCATTTCCATTTATACTGTTTCACACACTGCCTGTCTATGAGGGTGCTTATCCAGTTCTCTATTTGTAATATGCCGTCCGTGTTCTGCACAGCGGTCGGAAACGGTACGAATGATCTGACCTTTAAATTGCTTCCACACTCACGGGGATATTATAGATTCCAGAGATCCTGATGCCGAAATTGTCCTTAACAGGGCGCATCATCATCTTAATTTTCTTAGGAGGACGAAAATTAGGCCTTTATCTCGTCTACCCAGGACTCATCCTGTGAATGTGCAGCATCTTCACGTTTATATATATATTGAGAACTTTGCCTTTATATTGCGTGTACCATAGCCATGCTTTCGGAACACGTACTTCAGATGGTTAATTTCGGACATCAAATGGTCCTCGTCAAAAACAGTTTTTGCTCTATACACCAAAGTGGCCGCCCGGTTCTAGGCGCTACAGTCTGGAACCGAGCCACCGCTAGGTCCCAGGTTCGAATCCTGCCTTGGGCATGGATGTGTGCGATGTCCTTAGTTTAGTTAGGTTTAATTAGTTCTAGGTTCTAGGCGACTGATGACTCCAGAAGTTAGGCCTAATAGTGCTCAGAGCCATTTGAACCATTTGAACACCAAAGTGTTAAAAACGGCTCTCTTCTGAACAAGATGATGGAAACTCTGTGCGTCCTATAGTCGGCCGGTATGAACATCACATCAAAAACTCCCAGATGTTCATTGAGCAAATCAAACAGATTAGAGTTGGTCCAAATGACATTTTAGTCATCATGGATGTGGTATCGCTATTCACAAAAATTCCTGTGGAAGACACTTTGAAAATGCTGGCGAATCTTTTTCCTCCTGAAACTATTAAGTTTTTCCGGCTTGTGATGTCGACCACCTGCTTTTTGTATAGTAATAAATTTTATGAACTGACGGACGGTATGGTGATAGACTCTCCGTTGTCTCCATCGTTGGCTAACTTTTTTAAAGAGGATTTTGAGGGAATTGCATTAAATTCGAGCCCCTCCGTCCATCCTTACTTTATCGTTATGTTGGATTGGATGTTTGAGGGAGGAGACCAGACAGCGAGGTCATCGATCTCATCGGATTAGGGAAGGACGGGGAAGGAATTCTGCCGTGCCCTTTCAAAGGAACCATCCGGGCATTTCCCTGGAGCGATTTAGGGAAATCACGGAAAACCTAAATCAGGATGGCCGGACGCGGGATTGAAGCGTCCTCCTCCCGAATGCGAGTCCAGTGTGCTAGCCACTGCGCCACCTCGCTCGGTATATCGTTATGTTGACGATACATTTATGGCCTGGCCGGACGCTGCAGAAGCTCTCAAACAATTCATGGAACACATGTACCGCATACATCCTAACACCCGGTTCACTGTCGAGATGGAAAAGGAAGGGAGGTTGCCATTCTTAAACTTTTTAGTACAACGACAGGCGGAGGGGCGTCTCGGCCTTTCTATATACCGTAAACCGACGCATACCGATTTATACCTTAATGCACAGACTTTCCATCATCCTGTTCAGAAGAGAGCTGTTTTGAACATGTTGGTATATAATGCAAGAACTGTTTTGGACGAGGACCACTTGAAGTCCGAAAGTAACAATCTGGAGTGCGTGTTCCGAAAGAATGGCTAGGCTATGGTGCACGCGTTATAAAGGCAGCGTTCTCCAAGAAAAGGAAACAAAATGTTGCGCATTCACAGGATGAAACACGGATTGCCGTTCTTTTTGCGGCGCTATGTCCAGCAAAATAGGAAGAGTCCTCGGTAGACGGGGTAAAAGAGGGTAAAAGACCGATTTTTCGTGCTCCTAAGAAAATAAAGGGGATGATGCGACGTATTAAGGACAATCTCGACCTCAGGGTCCCTGGAATTTATAATGTCCCCTGTGAGTGTAGAAGCAATATATAGGTCAGGCCATTCGTACCGTTTCCTACCGCTGTTGAGAACACCAACGGCATATTAAAGATAGAGAACTGGAGAAATCGGCAACTGCGGAACACTGCTTCACCAACAAACTTAAAATACTGTTTGATGAAACAAAAATTTTCTCACATGTCGCCACATAGTGGGATTCTGTTATTAAGTAGGCTGTTGAAATAAGAGTGAGCGAGAAGAACTTTAACCGTGATTGCGGATACTATCTGAGCTGTGCATGGAAAAAAGCGCCCGATGCAGAGAAGTAGCAGAGACGTTCCTTGCAGGGTTTACGTTCCCACGGAAGCGGTGGCGCCACCAGTGTAGGCATTGACACCGCCTGCGACAGCAGTACGTAATCGGCGACCAATCACAAGCCTACCAATCAGAAGCCGTCCACGGGCTACATAAGGCAGTGAAGACAGTCAGTTGCTCCTGACATCGAGGCTATCATTGAAAGCTTGAGATTTTATCCCGAACTGACGCGGCAAGAAAAGCGAGAACGTTTTACGTAAACCTGGTGTTCATTTTGTCCACTTGCAGTCAGGTAGTAATACCTGCTAGAGAACATGGAAGGAGGGCTAGGATAGTACGGTATACAAGCGGGTCAACGAAGACCTCATATTATCGGCATTGTGTCTATAACGTATACAATCTGGGATATGCGTGCTAATGTAAATGATACTTTCTGGTGAATAACGCAACCAGCCAATCTTCATTAACACCAGCGGAGTTCACGAGTACATCATCGTTCTCCCAGTCCGAACTTGTGTTGCGCCTGTGATGGCCTTTTCGCCAGCGGAACTTTACACCCTATTCTTTCTTCAAAATACTGATGTAATACCAATGACACCTTTGAGGTAGTTCTCCATCACGGTTAATAAGATCTTGCACTAGACGTATTTCCACTGAGTCCTTAATAACTGAATCCCAGAAGGATCATGTCGAGGCCAAGATTTCCGTGGCTGAGTAATCCGTGGAACGTCCTCTGGAGATACAGGGCTCGGCTAGACTGCCTTATTGGACTGCGAAAGGCGAGTGTGGCGATCGTGTCCAACGCGTCTTTCACGCACTGTGCGCGTGGTGTGGCCAGTGTAGGCTTTGCCGCACTAACAAGGCATTCTGTAGATTCCAGCCTTCCGCACTCACAGAGCGTCCTTGCCGAACTGAGTAGAGCAGAATTCTTTGTAGGTGGTTGAAAGATTACTTTGACACGGTATTATCGTATTACGACGAGATATTGCCGACGTGCAGCAGGAACGCCCTGGACTAGAAACCGCTCCTTCTCCTTTTGGTCTTGTGGGTGGTCACGTTTCTCCTGCTTTAAAGCTGTGCTGGAGAATATCTATTTTCATTGAATACTGATTTTAGATGTTCCAGCTCATTTGCAAGGCTGTCTCCATCAGACACAACATGTGCTCGGTGCACCAACATTCGAAGGACGCCCATAGTTTGTGATGGGTGGTGGCAGCTAGACACCTGCAAATACAGGTCTGTTTGTGTGGGCTTACGGTGGACGGAATGCTCCAATGATCCATCCTCTGTCCGGGTGACCAAGACGTCCAGAAACGGCAAACACCCGCCCTTCTCCACTACCATCGTAAATTTGATATTGTCGTGATTAGAATTCAGATGCTGCAAGAAGCGTGACAGTGGGGCTGAATGGTTGTCACCCGAAATATACAGGGTGCGTCAAAAAAGTGTATACACACTTTGAAGCGTCATAGAAAATTTATTTCCCGTTCTACAGTGTTAAATTTCTGGAAATGGAAAGCTTAAAGTCCAATTGGAAAAATAAATGTACTTTGCAAGTGTGATTAATGTTCAAACTGGTGGCCTTCAGCATCAGTACATTTCTGAGTACGAGTCACCACTGATCCCGTACATCGTACCAAAGTGTCCAATGAGATTTCTGCGCACACCGCCTGCGTCCAGGTTACGTGGTTTACGTTTGTTCACCTCATCTTTTACTGTGCCCCATGAGAAGAAATCCAGCGGAGTGAGATCTGGAGAGCGTGCAGGAAACTCGATTGGTCCCCTGCGTCCTATCCACTGGCCTGGCACATTGTGATCCAGGTATGTTCGTACGTCCCTATGATAGTGCGGCAGGGTGCCATCTTGTTGGTAATAGAACTCATCATTACCGTATAATGCACGAATGGCAGGTAATATGGAGTCAGCAAGCATTGTTAGGTACTTTTCTCTAGTAACAGTACCGTCAAAGCGGAAAGGCCCTTGCAGACAAACCACACCACACATTTACACCAGGCAAATTCACAGCCTTTTCAACTGTAATGCGAGGATTATCTTCAGCCCAGCACACACAATTGTGCCTATTGGCAGTTCAGTTGTGGAATCATCACTTGTAGCTGTACGAGGTCGCCCTGATCGACCTTTATGCACATCACACACTGTTGCATGAATTTCGAATTTGTCTCGTAGACGTGTAATTGTTAACCTTGAAGGTTAACATTCTCAACTTCCAGTACCACTTAATTATCTGCTTCCGCGCTTCAAAGCTCAAACGCACGTCGGCCATGTTGCAGTTACTTACTTGCCACTGCTACCACGTGTTGAAGAAACATAACATTACTTTCTCACAGATATTTTACCTTGTAGAACGGGAAATAAATTATCTATGACAGTTCATAGTGTGTATACATTTTTTTGACGCACCCTGTAGTGGCTGGTAGTCGACGTTATCCGGCTGCAATACCGAAACTTCAGGGAATATTCTTTACGCAGGAGAAATTTGAAGAATCACGTGAGCTAGTTTGGCTTTATTGTTACATACAGTTAAACCAGGAAGTGTTCTGGCTGTAGCTATCTATTTTATCCCGCTGATGCGACAAGTTGGTGTGCTGTGTCAGTGGACGGGAATGATAATTATCCTGGTAGGCTGAGCCAGCTGCCTGGCGGGAAGGGAGCCCTGCACAGCTGACGGAGATGCACGACCGGTGCGGTCTGGTAGCGGGGCAAGTGGTGTGCGAAAGAGGCTGCGCGTGTGAAGAGCACCTGCCCGTGCCGGAGAGGAGAGGAGAGGAGCGAGGCTCGGCGTGCGAGCCTGCCTGCACGTTCCCAGGCTGGCCGCCGGGCACTGAAGGGGGAGCTGTGCCGGCGGCCGCTCTGGGGCAACACTGCGCGAGGCCGTGAGAGGTCACAAGTTCGGTCTTTAGTAAGGCTCATTTGAAAGTGCTGTGTTAACAATTGTGACAGCAAAAATGTTAGCTGCGAATGACTCACCGTGTGTGTCCGGGAGGTGCAGAAATCAAACCTCCTATGGGGGATGTATGTATTATACTTCACATAATGGACATCGTCAGCATTCTAGAAATTTTCAGAGCAAACCATTAGCTTGCGCCATGAACACCGAATTAAAAACCTGCGCGCCACAGTGAAAAAAATGGTTCAAATGGCTCTGAGCACTATAGGACTTAACATCTGAGGTCATCAGTCCCCTAGAACTTAGAACTACTTAAACCTAACTAACCTAAGGACATCACACACATCCATGCCCGAGGCAGGATTCGAACCTGCAACCGTTGCGGTCGAGCGGCTTCAGACTGAAGCGCCTAGAATCGGTCGGACACACCGGCCGGCGCGCCACAGTGGTCGCAAAGGTTCGCACCATCAAGATCGAAGACGAACTCTTCAGATAGATATCCACTCTTACATACATAATCATATTGGTGTAACAGGATGATTAGAACTGATGGAATGTGATGCATGCAAGTCAATAAGAAACAGTCTGTCGTCGAACTTATCATGCAAGTGGCAATCCTTTAAGGCCTAGTTGCAGGTAGTGCGATAATATGTTTTGTAGGCACGGAAAACGCAGACATCCACAGTCTGAATTTGTCCAGTGGTTCCAGCTGATATAATCTGCAATGTCACACACTTTTCGGGAGGGATAGTTTGCTCTAAAGGAACATGATTTTCATACGCAGACCGGGAATCAAGGAAATGCAACTTATTTTGTTCAGTTACTGGCCAAAATCAATGCTCATACCACATTTGTAGTTCTCTTACGCCCATTTTTCCCAATTTTGATTTAAATATTCCCTTCTGCCCTTGCAAGACTACGCACACGAGAAAGAATCATAAGGGACACAGCATCTCCAACTTCTCTCAACATAACAAATAACTTTCCAGCAAATTTACCATCCAGATTAACTGTCGGCATAATTGTATACGAATGCGTAAATGTACAGATGTTAGTTGATCTTGATTCAACTCTCTTGGTACTTCTAACTTCCAGGGTTCCTTCCATATGTATTTCCTCTTCAAACCCATTTGGTCGGAATTAAAAACAAATTCCTTACTGAGCAGTGTGATAAGTTTGTTTATCTCATCCACAGACTTTCCGGCCGATTCGCTGTTTGTTGTGCATCGTCCAGTTGACGCTTTGTTTAATGTTTTGTTATCTTACGTCTTCCAATTCTGTAGCACTGTTTTAAGAGGATCACACCGTGGTTCAGGTCGAAAAAAATCAGTTTTCCGTTTTCATCATATTTCGATAGATTAAGATTTTACTTAAGTACTCTGAAAAGGATTTTGCAGAAAACATTTTTTTCCAGCATTTAAAGAGCATTTTCCTATCACGTGTGCTTATGTGCCACGTTCATTTTTCTGTCACCAACTGTCAAGCGACCCACTGTCAACTGTAAGCCATATAGCGATGCCATTATTAGCAAAATAGAATGTATAGGCAATGTTCAAAAACGTTTGGGGAAAAGGGCTGAGAAAACTAACTGTTGATATGAGAGGAACAAAAAATTAGAACATGGAAAATTGTTGACCGGACAGGGTCGGTTAACTAAAACTGAAATTTGAAAACGTGCAGGTATACTATGGGCAGGCAATTAGGAGAAATAAAGAAAATCTGGAGGCAATGAAGAGAGACGTTTAGCCTTATTCTTCCATAAGTCCTCTACTGATGATAAGCCATGTCATACATTGTGTCCATCAGGAGAAAATTCATGGTGCAAATACAACAGGGCTCAGGCAACTGGAGAATCTTATTCTCAGCAGCATTCTCTTCCTTCTGCTGCTATTACAGCAATTAAACCTATTTTCAGAGACTTGGCTCATCCTGACCTAAGGAAATGTCTGTATGGGCAGACACAGAACCCAAATGAATGTTTCAACAGCATAATTTGGAACCGTCTTCCTAAAACTGTTCATGATGCTGTTATTACATTCAGTTGTGGTAATAATGGAAAGTTTTGGGTACTGAAAAAGCTGGGAATTAATCCTGGTGAAAATATGATCACTGGGCTGCAACATTGCCATACTAGGAGGATAGCCAATGCAGACAGGTCTGCATCTAATACGGCCAAGAAAGCAAGCCAAACGTCCAGGAAGGTGAAACAGAAGCTTAAGACCTGATAGAGACCAAAGAAGGGCCATCATATGCAGCAGGACAGTTTTAATTAACTGTAAGTAACAAATTTCAAAAGTTTTTCCTTTAAAGTCAATTTCCCGCAAACTAAAATTTTCAGCACATATGCCCCATTACATCAGAAACTATCATAGATAAATGAATGAAATTTTCAGAGACTCTGCATAACATAAAAAGCCACCTCTGGTACTACATTCATTAATATACTCTCATTAGGAAGTTCACAGAAAAATATTTTATGCAGAAAAACCTTAATATTTTTTAAATAAATTTTAAAAAAAAGTATTTCTTAAAAACTATAAAATGGATAAAGTAGATCTTAGTGCAGTTGACTCTATTATCATCGTGTAACATACACTAAAATATTAAGTTCCTGCATCAAATAGTTTTTCAGAAATGGGCCATATACTTGCCTAGATTAACATGGGCTAGATAGGCAGGGTGTGGCCCCCTTAAGTTAAACTACGATCTACTGCTTCCCTTGAAGTCTGTCATTTATGCCGCGCGCAATCTGATGCGCATAACGCAATATGTCACTATCATGTACATCCTGTAAATTGTACCGTGCATCCTTGAAATGCGCAAACACCAATTTTTGTAACAAGTGTACCTTGTCTTCCCTTTAATATCAGTAGTTTTTCTTAAGCACTACACAGCCATATTGCTGCTACTAATATCACAATCCGTTTTACTACCTCGTTATTGAGATTTATGAAATCATGTAAATTCTTATTTCGCTGATATCTTGATTCTTAAGTTTCATACTTTCGTATATTATAATTCTGCTTTGTTTTCCTTTGAGTGAGATCGATGTTTGTTGAGACATGTTCTATGACACCACGTGACAGAAAGACACCCTGTGACAGATAGAAATGGCCGATTGAATAAAAGCTAAATTAATGTATCTGATAGGTTTAACATTGAGATGCCTCATTTATGCAATATTTAATAACAAGAAACTGCTATTCAAAAGTCAATTTGTCTGTAGGTCAACGAGATATTTTATGAATGAAATCGAAAAAAAGAAAGAACTGGGTTTAATGTCCAGTCAACGAAGAAAGTCGTAAGGGACGGAGCACAAGCCTACACTGGGAAAGGAAATGGGCCGGCATTCAAGGCAAATTCTTGGGAGGATTTGCGGTGCCTGTTTACGAAGACTGGGAGCGACAAAGACGATAGCTTCGGAACGAGAAAGATGAGCGCAGAGTTGCATCAGCTTATTGAACCGAAGACTTCGCCACTAAATTGTAGCGGAGGGTGCTTCAGTTTGAGGCACCGCGAGGTTGCCACATTATAAACTTCAATCATCCATTCCCCTCAGCCGCGAGACGACGAAGCTTGGCAATTGCAGGGAGGCGGCTAGCGGAACGGTTCCCCCGCCAGCCTGTTCCGTGCTCCCTGACGAGAGGTCCCAGCCTGGAGACGGGCGCTTCTTTACCCGCTGCAGTGTTGAAAGCTGCTTTCTCTCGTGTAACACTCTTGCAAGCAATGTCGGCAACCGTGCAGTGCGGTGCGGTTTGCGTAACGTCTCGGTGGCTCTCCGGTGGCGACGCTGCAACCTGATCCTGGGCTGAGCTGAGCTAAGCTAACCAGCCTTCACGGCTGAAAGCCGAGGTGAACTGTTACGTGTGCTTCAGGTGCAGGCGTGCCGGCGGGCGAAGAAAGCGCCTGTACCCACGGAGCTATGCACCAACACCTCTCTGCTAGGTTCCGCACACAGGGGCTAACACTCCCAGAGATTTTACAATGTTTCTTTCTCCGTGTTGCCATTATTTTGAGCTGTGTGCTACGTTCCTCGAATCATTACAAGACACCCATTTCCATCGTCTCGAGATCCAAATACCGTGTTGTCAGGAGAACCGTCGACTGGCCTTAGTGATGAAAGAGCGCCTGTTAAACATTCCAAAACACCTCGTTGTACCTTGTGAATGCTGAAGCGTCTCAGCTACAGGCCTGTCATGCATGTGCAAACAACTCTCACATCCTTCAATGTTAGTTATCTTGACTGGTGGTACCTTCTGATTATTTTACAGATACTCGAAATTGTCTTTTGGTGCAGGCTGCAGTATCTGTAATCACAATAGCCAGATTCTCTCTCCCTCTGCAATGTGATTTTAGTCCCACATGCTCATCTGGAATGGTTCCCAGATACCCAACCACGCCAATTCTGCTAATCATTACGTCTACTCATTTTCTTTTCGAGTTTTTCGACTTTTTGTCTTTCATCGCCCTATTTGTTGTTTTGGGGGTTGCTAAAGACAGATTTGTAGGTTATGAAGCGCAATATTACATCTGTCTTCCCCAGTCCGGCGTGACTGACCCTTTATAACGAAAGGCTCACCCCTGCGAATAACACTAGCGCTGCAACGTTACCTTTTTTTTGTGACTTCTGTCGAACACGCTCTAGTGCAGTGGTTCCCACCCTTTTTGAGACTATTGCCCCTGAATGCAGTCAAATATTAGCTGGTACACCCTCCCCTCTCCCGATCGTCATCAACACAGTGCCTAATAAGACTTTATTAAAAAGAATTTTGTTTGAACCCTCTTATATTTAAAATGACAAATAAAAATAATACTTAGTTTTGTAGGTGTTTTATTAAACTAAGAACTAATAATGAGTCAATGCGACTGTTGGAACTGCTTATTTCTGATAACCTTTTTTACAAAATGATAAAGCAATTCCCAGTGCATCGTGACTGCCACCTATAACTCCTTCTCAGAAAATAAACGCACTAGGCACATTGAGGGCAGACACTAATTACGAAACGAGATTCTTCTACATCACTCCTCTCCTTGCGATACTTGCTCCACCCTGCACTCTCATATAAAATCAACCAAGATCAAATTATGCAATGTTCTTAGGCCTACTGTTTATAAATCGCTTGATTACTAGACTCTTACCTCTGAAGTGGCAGAAATTTGAAGACTTCACGCTCTCAGTCTATTGCGCGTGGCCACTGCCACTAATAGTAGTAGTAGTAGTAGTAGTAGTAGTAGTAGTAGTAGTAGTAGTAGTAGTAGTAATAATAATAATAATAATAATAATAATAATACAATGTAAGCACTACAGCAGTGCTGAAGCCATAACGCAGATACTGTTATACTGTGGTGTCAGTTATTTCGTTTATTAACGCATTGTGTTGTACGAGGCCTGTTCAATAAAGAATGATCATAATTTTTTATGGTCATAATTTATCGCGCTACAATTTAATCTTATGATATTCTGTTAGCTTAATATGCAACAAACACGCCGTAGTAGTTTCATCGTTGGGACTCCTGGTTCCCGCCTGTTAGAGGCAGGCAAGGTCAGACATGTTCAGTATCGCCTACCGCTGTAATGGAGGTAACACGCGAGGAACAATATGCAGCTTTGAAATTCTGCTTTCGTCTCAGCAAATCTTCAGCTGAGACCTACACAATTTTACCGGAGGCCTATGGGGAGTGTGTTCTTCCCTACAGCGCAGCTCGAAGAGGGTTTAAAATGTATCAAGAGGGAAGACAATCAATTTCAAAGGTAGGAGGCTCGATGCTCCAGTTACTGCTCTTACGGAAGAAAACATCAACAATGCTGCTGTCATTCTGGGAGAGGATCGACGAATTAGCTTAAGATCACTTTTTGGAAAACTGAACATTTCAATGGGTGCTACCCACACGTTGGTGACAGAAAAATTACACATGACACTTGTATGTGCGCGATGGGTTCCAAGACTGCTGATTCCCGAACAAAAGGACATTCGCTTGCAGGTCTGAATGTAGTTAAGGTTGATTTTAAAGGAAGATGCGGAGTTTCTTTAAAATCTAATCACTGGTGATGAAACTTTGCTACATCATTTTGATCCTGAGATCAAACAGAGAAGCTCAGTGTGGACATCTCCTTCATCACTAATCCCCAAAAAAACAAAAGTGGTTGCTTCTGATGGGAAAGCTATGGTCATGTCATTCTTTGATATTCATGGAAAGGTTTATCAGCATGTTGTACCTGCACACACATCAGTAACTGGACAATACTACAAGGATGTCATGAAAACATTGCAAGTCCATATCAGGCGCAAAAGACCACATCTCCGTGAAGCAGACTGGATGCTGCACTACGATCATGTGTGGACGCATATTGCCAATGTTGTTGCTGAATATCTTCCAGAAGTCAACGTGAAGTGCAGCCCTCACCCTCCCTATAGTCCGGATTTACCACCATGTGACTTTCCTCTATTCCCTAACATGAAAAAACGCCTTCTTGGAAGGCATTATCAGTCATCAGAAGCAGTGGTGAAGGCTGCGGGGGCGATTTTGAAGGGCCTCTCAAAAAATGGTTTCAAGCATGTGCTTGAAGACTGGTAGAAACGTTGGGACAAGTGCATCGCACTCATGGGAGACTACTTTGAGAAGAACTATCAAAATTATGAGGATGGGTAAAATCATTCTTCATTGAACAGCCCTCGCATATGTGTCATTTCTGCTGTCAGATGCATATTACGAAGTTTAAAGAACACTCTTTTTTTTTTAAGGCATCCTGAAGGAACTATCCTAATGGAACGTAAATCGGAAGATGTCATGTACATGCACAGAGAATCAAATTATTACAATTTCTCAAAAATTTGATGATTTTTTCAACACAAAGAACTACACAAGTTAGTCAGTAATGCGTTGGTTCACGTATGGAAGCAGTTTTGGGCTTGGCGTTGATTGACAGAGTTGTTGGGTGCCCTCCTGAGGGGTATCGTACCAGATTCCGCCCAATAGGCGCTTGGAAAAAGAAAAAAACTATATTGTCGTATGTTGTTGTTGTTGTTGTTGTGGTCTTCAGTCCTGAGACTGGTTTGATGCAGCTCTCCATGCTACTCTATCCTGTGCAAGCTTCTACATCTCCCAGTACCTACTGCAACCTACATCCTTCTGAATCTACTTAGTGCATTCATCTCTTGGTCTCCCTCTACGATTTTTACCCTCCACGCTGCCCTCCAATACTAAATTGGTGCTCCCTCGATGCCTCAGAACATGTCCTACCAACCGATCCCTTCTTCTGGTCAAGTTGTGCCACAAACTTCTCTTCTCCCCAATCCTATTCAATACTTCCTCATTAATTATGTGATCTACCCATCTAATCTTCAGCATTCTTCTGTAGCACCACATTTCGAAATCTTCTATTCTCTTCTTGTCCATACGATTTATCGTCCATGTTTCACTTCCATACATGGCTACGCTCCATACAAATACTTTCAGAAACTACTTCCTGACATTTAAAACTATACTCGGTGTTAACAAATTTCTCTTCTTCAGAAACGCTTTCCTTGCCATTGCCAGTCTACATTTTATATCCTCTCTACTTCGACCATCATCAGTTATTTTGCTTCCTAAATAGCAAAACTCCTTTACTACTTTAAGTGTCTCATTTCCTAATCTAATTCCCTCAGCATCACCCGACTTAATTAGACTACATTCCATTATCCTCGTTTTGCTTTTGTTGATGTTCATCTTATATCCTCCTCTCAAGACACTGTCCATTCCGTTCAACTGCTCTTCCAATTCCTTTGCTGTCTCTGACAGAATTACAATGTCATCGGCGAACCTCAAAGTTTTTATTTCTTCTCCATGAATTTTAATACCTACTCCGAATTTTTCTTTAGTTTCCTTTACTGCTTGCTCAATATACAGATTGAATAACATCGGGGAGAGGCTGCAACCCTGTCTTACTCCCTTCCCAACCACTGCTTCCCTTTCATGTCCCTCGACTCTTATAACTGCCATCTGGTTTCTGTACAAATTGTAAATAGCCTTTCGCTCCCTGTATTTTACCCCTGCCAACTTTAGCATTTGAAAGACAGTATTCCAGTCAACATTGTCAAAAGCTTTCTCTAAGTCTACAAATGCTAGAAACATAGGTTTGCCTTTCCTTAATGTTTCTTCTAAGATAAGTCGTAAGGTCAGTATTGCCGCACGTGTTCCAGTATTTCTACGGAATCCAAACTGATCTTCCCCGAGGTCGGCCTCTACTAGTTTTTCCATTCATCTGTAAAGAATTCGAGTTAGTATTTTGCAGCTGTGACTTATTAAACTGATTGTTCGGTAATTTTCACATCTGTCAACACCTGCTTTCTTTGGGATTGGAATTATTATATTCCTCTTGAAGTCTGAGGGTATTTCGCCTGTTTCATACATGTTGCTCACCAGATGGCACAGTTTTGTCAGGACTGGCTCTCCCAAGGCCGTCAGTAGTTCCAATGGAATATTGTCTACTCCGGGGGCCTTGTTTCGACTCAGGTCTTTCAGTGCTCTGTCAAACTTTTCACGCAGTATCGTATCTCTCATTTCGTCTTCATCTACATCCTCTTCCATTTCCATAATATTGTCCTGAAGTACATCGCCCTTGTATAGACCCTCTATATACTCCTTCCACCTTTCTGCTTTCCCTTCTTTGCTTAGAACTGGGTTTCCATCTGAGCTCTTGATATTCATAGAAGTGGTTCTCTTTTCTCCAAAGGTCTCTTTTAATTTTCCTGTAGGCAGTATCTATCTTACCCCTAATGAGATAAGCCTCTACGTCCTTACATTTGTCCTCTAGCCAGCCCTGCTTAGCCATTTTGCACTTCTTGCCGATCTCATTTTTGAGACGTTTGTATTCCTTTTTGCCTTGTTCATTTACTGCATTTTTATATTTTCTCCTTTCATCAATTAAATTTAATATTTCTTCTGTTACCCAAGGATTTCTAATAGCCCTCGTCATTTTACCAACTTGATCCTCTGCTGCCTTCACTACTTCATCCCTCAAAGTTACCCATTCTTCTTCTACTGTGTTTCTTTCCCCCATTTCTGTCAATTGTTCCCTTATGCTCTCTCTGAAACTCTGCACAATCTCTGGTTCTGTCAGTTTATCCAGGTCCCATCTCCTTAAATTCCCACCTTTTTGCAGTTTCTTCAGTTTTAATCTACAAGTCATAACCAATAGATTGTGGTCAGAGTCCACATCTGCCACTGGAAATGTCTTACAATTTAAAACCTAATTCCTAAATCTCTGTCTTACCATTATATAATCTATCTGATACCGTTTAGTATCTCCAGGGTTCTTCCATGAATATAACCTCCTTTCATGATTCTGAAACCAAGTGTTAGCTATGATTAAGTTGTGCTCTGGGCAAAATTCTACCAGGCGGCTTACTCTTTCATTTCTTTGCCCCAGTCCATATTCACCTACTACGTTTCCTTATCTCCCTTTTCCTACTACCGTATTCCAGTCACCCATGACTATCAAATTTTCGTCTCCCTTCACTATCTGAATAATTTCTATTATTTCATCATACATTTCTTCAATTTCTTCATCATCTGCAGAGCTAGTTGACATATAAACTTGTACTAGTGTAGTAGGTGTGGGCTTCGTATCTATCTTGGCCACAATAATGCGTTCACTATGCTGTTTGTAGTAGCTTACCCGCATTCCTATTTTCCTATTCATTATTAAACCTACTGCTGCATTACCACTATTTGATTTTGTGTTTATAACCCTGTAGTCACCTGACGAGAAGTCTTGTTCCTCCTGCCACCGAACTTCACTAATTCCCACTATATCTAACTTTAACCTATCCATTTCCCTTTTTAAATTTTCTAACCTACCTGCCCGATTAAGGGACCTGACATTCCACGCTCCGATCCGTAGAACGCCAGTTTTCTTTCTCCTGATAACGGCATCCTCTTGAGTAGTCCCCGCCCGGAGATCCGAATGGGGGACTATTTTACCTCCGGAATATTTTACCCAAGAGGACGCCATCATCATTTTATCATAAAGTAAAGCTGCATGCCCTCGGGAAAAATTTCATCCGTAGTTTCCCCTTGCTTTCAGCCGTTCGCTGTACCAGCACAGCAAGGCCGTTTTGGTTATTGTTACAAGGCCAGATCAGTCAATCATCCAGACTGTTGCCCTTGCAACTACTGAAAAGGCTGCTGCCCCTCTTCAGGAACCAAACGTTTGTCTGGCCTCTCAACAGATACCCCTCCGTTGTGGTTGTACCTACGGTACGGCTATCTGTATCGCTGAGGCACGCAAGCCTCCCCACCAACGGCAAGGTCCATGGTTCATGGAGGGGGGGGATGTCGTATGAGACCTAAAAAAATTTGAGAAATTACGTTACAAAACATTGATAAACGCTTATTAATTGCAGATGACGTACTGAAAGGCAATAATGGTAGCTGTACTACAAATACCAAACAGACTTGTGGGGACTGATGACCACAGATGTTAAGTCCCATAGTGCTCAGAGCCATTTGAACCATTTTTTAATATTTCTGTCAATACTTATAGTAATGTAAATAGTATAATCCCCCAAAAAACTTAAATGTTATAACCCACAAAATCTTTGTATGTTATTCAACAGATAATAGATAAAACGCACTGAAGATGAAGAAACTTCTCCGAAACATGTATGGGCAGTAAAACAAGAAAAATCGCGTTTGCTCATTTCCTTATTACATATTAGGAAGCAAACGCAAACAAGGAAAGACCTTCCACCATAAAATAATTTATTTTTTCTTGCCACTGGCGAGGAAATAAAAATCAATTTTGTATAAAATTATTATTAGAAAATTTGTAATACGGTTTTCTTTATGGCTGTGTACTATACTTTTCACTATATAAGACCGAATATAACGTGAAATGCGTATGTCGAAAACATGCAACGCAATTCACAGTTGCACAAGTGCAGACTTCGTAAACCCAACGAATTAGTAGAACTCAGACGAGAACTTAGAAATAAACTGTACACGGAATATAAGATAGGGGTATTATATAAGTTGAAGATAATGAACTTGTTTTCTAGCTTATTTTAGATCATCTGTGTGGTGATAATGTAACAAGCATACAGTATACCACAACGAGTGGAGCTCGTACTTCCATAACTGGGAAATGAGTCAGGTTGGTATCAAATCACCACACCGGATTAACAACGATTTTTCCGGATATTTTTATTTTAGGTGGTCCATAACCGTTTAATGGCCTATGGGCTGGATCTCTGCTCCCACTTCAGATGGACATGCACAGAGAGTTCATATTACGAATTCGCAAAGAGGTGTCGTTTTCGACATTTATAGCCTATTAGACATGTCGCGAATTTCCACAGATATGAGGAAACACATGACTTGTTGCTTTTCGGTGGAAGATGAATTCCAAAGAAGCACTGATGTGGGGGGCATGGATGGAAGGGGGTTGTGTGATATGTTGTATTCGCTTTGTTTCACGGCGATGATTGTCTTGTTTTCGACAGCCTCGTTCCTTTGCCATTCTCTGTAATGGAACAATTTTGTGTGGATCTTCCCTTGCGCCGGGACAAGAAAGACTGCTTGCTTGTCGTCCGCGGCTGTGCAACTTTTTTTTACCCCCTCTTTGCCGCCGCCGTCGGCGACGACGACGCAGCGAAATTCTGGAGAGGCTCCAGGGGAAATCCGCGCCCACATGACGGCCAATCGATAGCCACTCGTCTCTCCTCGAGTAAACTGCCGGCCCGGCCGCCCCTGCCTGGTAAAGCTATGTAGTGCGCTCGCTGGATGAGACTTTCTCTTCCGCGGCACGGCTTGTTTACTACCTGTGCATGCGGACTATTCGTCAGGGAATCGCTAATGAAAGGCGCCGCTGGCGGTCCGAGTTGAGTCAGCCGCCTGCGTGAGCGCTCTCATCGTTCGCCTGCATTTTCCTCCCTCAGTTACTGACGCCTTGCGGCAAAAACTACCGTGACATTCAACTTCCGTGGTATTGTACCCTTTGCTAAGCCACACTCGTACTTACGTTGACTTGAGACCTGCTCGTCGGGGAAGCGAATTTTAACACACCCCGGCAAATGCAAGTGTTTTTGCTGACATCCTCTTTTGTCACCGTAACACACAGTTGGAGAAAATTAACGGTAAAGGAAGACCGATAATACACTCCTTAAATTTATATATCACTAGCGAACCCGGCAGTGGTTTGCAATGGCTAATGTGTGTGAATTGGATGTTGGCCCCTACGTCCTAACTTTCTTTTCCCTTCTCTCTCTGACACTCTGCCCATTTCCTCGTTCTCCCCCTACTTCATTAGAACAACAAATTTCGCAATGAATATTGATATTTTGAGGCAAAGAACACAATTGAAGGCGATATTTAGTATAATATTGCTGGTGATCATATTTTTAGTGTATTGCACAGACTGAAGTGAATTCAGTTCGTGGCAATTTGGTGTGTTGCAAGCGTTAACTTGATTTCAGTTCGCGGCTTATTTCTTTTGAGAACCTTCGCCCCGCTGCCTGGATATTTCTTACCCCCACCCTGTCTATCCATCTCCTCCTCTCTCATTCTGACCATATCCTTCCTCCATTTCTTTATGTCCGGCCGGCCGCGGTGGTCTCGCGGTTCTAGGCGCGCAGTCCGGAACCGTACGACTGCTACGGTCGCAGGTTCGAATCCTGCCTCGGGCATGGATGTGTGTGATGTCCTTAGGTTAGTTAGGTGTAAGTAGTTCTAAGTTCTAGGGGACTAATGACCACAGCAGTTGAGTCCCATAGTGCTCAGAGCCATTTGAACCATTTTTTTTTTCTTTATGTCCATTTCCTCTCTCGTTTCTCAGATCGTATTTGTTATTTGTGGTAGCGTAACCTCGATTGGGAATGTAAGTCAAGCTTCTGTGTCTGTGAGAATAGTAGTTTTCATGACACTATTTCGCATGGTTTACATCTACGAATAGATAGGATTATAAAGTTTGCCATAAACACAACTTTCCTGTTTTCTTTTAAAAATGACTGCGAAAAGGCAAACAAAACCGTACATTTTCACAGCACAGCTTACCATGTTCTTCTAGCCGGCCGGTATGGACGAGCGTTTGTAGGCGCTACAGTCTGGAAGCGCGCGACCGCTACGACCGCAGGTTCGAATCCTGCCTCGGGCATGGATGTGTGTGATGTCCTTAGGTTAGTTAGGTTTAAGTAGTTCTAAGTTCTAGGTGACTGATGACCTCAGAAGTTAAGTCCCATAGTGCTCAGAGCCATTTGAACCTTTTTTTTTTTTTTTTTAAACCATGTTCTTTCTCGCAGCCGCTTTAACAGAAAGTGTTTACCCACATTTACTGTGTTCGTGGGTGTGCTTGTCAGTTGGTCGAGAAGGCGTTCACCCAACCTAATGTTTCCTTGTATTTGTGTGAACTGAAACAAAAAGCTGTTAGACACTGGACTCGCATTCCGGAGGACGACAGTTCAATCGCGCATCCGGCCACCCTGATTTAGGTCTTCGGTGATTTCCCTAAATCTCTCCAGGCAAATGCGCGGCCGACTTCCTTCCCCAATCCTATGAGACCGATGACCTCGCTGTCTGGTCTCCTTCACCAAAACAACCCAACAACAAAAAGCTGTCTACGCTCCTCGTCAGCCTCATTGACTCGACGGTTATGTACCAGCCCACGCTGCGCGGCATCTTCTCAAAAGAAATAAGCCGCGAACTGAAATCAAGTTAACGCTTGCAGCACACCAAATTGCCACGAACTGAATTCACTTCAGTCTGTGCAATACACTAAAAATATGATCACCAGCAATATTATACTAAATATCGCCTTCAATTGTGTTCTTTGCCTCAAAATATCAATATTCATTGCGAAATTTGTTGCTCTAATGAAATCGTGCGATAGCAGAACTGTCAAAGTGACCGTCACATTTCTTTGGTTGAGATTTTCATACAAAAATATCATCGAAATTTCCGATTTTCTGATGGATTTTCCAAAATTTTTCCTTCATATAAACCTTGTCCTGACAGTTACGAACACAACAACAAGAGCAACAACAAAGAAGAGCCAAAATCGGTCGAGCTGTTCTCAAGTGATGATCTGTCATACATACGGCAAGTGATTTTTATTTACATAAATGCACGAAAACAAAAAGAAAAATTAAAAACTGAACTTTCCGTCGGTGCTTCACAGAACATGACAACAATATTAAATGGGAAACACTTCCCTAATGTTCTACATAATTTTGTTTATTTGGTCACGAACCGGTTTTTCGCTTCTTAGGCCGTTGTCAGGTGACAACTCAAGGTCGCAAGCACAGATAAATACCAAGTGACTCCCACAGGTATGGCAAAAAACACAAAAAAGTGATTAGGTATGGAGAGTATTAAATTTTTATGTCACTCGAAAAAGTTACATGTAACTGAAATGAGTAATATCATTATACTGAACAACAGATGAAAAATAAAGTTGAATTTACAATTGTAATGTGGTATTTGTGTAACTGAAACTTAATTCGACTGAGGAAGAAAGGAAAACGAGTGTGTTCATTTAAAGCTCAGCTGGCGTTGTGTATCATGTGTCAAGTATTTCATTTACTATTCTACGTAACTGCTTGTAAAACATCATATTCTGCATTGTATGAGTGGTTATCTATTACAGTATGCTCCTCAGAGGTTCCATCTGACTTTCCTAGTCCTCAGTTTTTCTCATTTTCGCATCAGTGACTGCCTCAGTTCTGACTGACTGGGCAAACATCTACATTTTATCATTCTTTCTGTATCTTCAGTATATGTGATACCTATGTACCTCATTTTATCTGTGTTTGTGACATTCATTTGCTGTCTGATTATGCACTAAGAAGCCTTGACAAATTCGTGAGCACATAAATAATACTTTGCAGAACATTATGAAATCGTTTGCTATATAATATTGAAATAAAAAAAAATGTTCATGGTATGTTCTTGTGAGTACGTTGATGAAATAAACCTCCAGCTGTCATTTTTCTATAAGATGTTTTTCTTTTTATTCGAGCAATCACCAGTTTATGTCTTCTTCGTCTTCAGATGGACACATTTGCTTGTCATACAGTATGTGGCGTAGTGCGCTACTTCGGCGACAAGGCGTCTTCTCCTTAGGTATACTCCAATTTCTGGCTCTGCAGTCCTCTATTTACTCCACATCTCACGAAAGTAGCCGCTAGGTACAAACATGCCGCACACTTATATTAAACAAAACCCCAAAAAACATTTGTATGCAATTCTCTCGGTTTTCTTGGCACGTAACCGTAAAATGGCATTCGTCCGAGCGAGGTGGCGCAGTGCATAGCTCACTGGGATCTAGTTCACGACGGTGGCGGTTCAAATTGTCATCCAGCCATCCAGATTTAGCTATCCCGTGATTTTCCTAAATCGCTTAAGTCGAATATCGGTATATTTCCTGTGAAAGTACATGGCTCATTTCATTTTCCCATCCGAACTTATGCTTCGTCTCTAATGACTTGGTCGGGCACGGGACGTTAAAGCGTAATCTCCCTTCCTTTCATCAAGTTTTCGACGAGTACATCACCTCAGCTTGAAGTGTTTTTCAGCCAAAAAAAACGTCAACTGATAACCTGTCACGTATTACACTGGTGTGTGCAAAACACAGCACGAAAATAACTTTCGTGCGTTGTGTCACTGCCAAGTATAATAATTAAAGCTCGATTAACTAGGGCCATACATAGTATGAATTGCTTCAGTATAGTACGGAAGTTAACTGAAAGAAATACACAATGGGACAAACAGAAGTGACACATTTGTTCAACGACGATAATTACACAGAAGTCGCAGCGATTCGTGAAGGTCCCCTAGACATTACAAAAAGTTGGGACGTGTCTCTTCATGAGGTGTGTGATGACCATTGACAGTAGTGCACGCTCTGCAACGTGCTGCCTCACTGACCAAAAGGTTGGTAAAGCCGTCGGCACACGGGCCGTGCATCCTAACGTTGATCGTTGAGCATGCCGAGTTTCTGGCGTCATAGCGTGGAATAGCACGTTCTGAAGTCTTTCCGAACGTGCAGAGCAATATCTGGTATGTCAGATATTTTGAGCGTGCGTCTGAGCGTTGACCAATGAGATGGCACAGCGCCACCGACGTCACACGCACGCCGTCTGCCATCAGTACAGAGTTGTGAGGCGCCATATTGGCATTCACTTCAAGCCTATATATGCCGTTTCTGAGCACCGGCAAATTGAGAGTCACTGGAAAACCCGTTGTTAGTTGTGTGATTCGTTCCAATAAAATAATGAGAGACATCGTATCCGTGGCAAAAGAATTATTGTAACTTGTGTATTATGAGAGTAGGCTGTTTGAAGGCAGCGACACACTGTAGATCCGCCCAAAACGCATTGTTCTTGGTACAATTTGTTATTATTAAATTTCAATTAGTAACATATCTACGATTAAAGTTTTCTGCAGCATTCAGCATACTATGATAAAGAAATCGGAGTCTGTCATTGGTGTAGCGTAATGACTAGCGTCCCTGCCTGCTGTAGAGATGACTGATGGGGCGGTGGTTCGCGTTTTTATTGGGTTCTAAAACTTTATTATTAGTTTAATATAAGAATATACTATAATATTTGATGTTATTAAATATAAGTTCACCTTATTTTGAGAGGTGACTTTGTGCGATTGGCTTAGTCTACAGGACAGCTTGCACTACTTGTATAAAGATATTTTGCTCCTTTTTCTTATACGTTTCGTAATTCACACGTTGCAAAGATTCTGCTAGTGGGTAGGAACACTGATCAAGTAAGACTGACGTTGGGGTTTTACTGAAATGTGGGAATGATGAAATAATGTTTATCTCATGCGGAGAAGTATTCCAAATTTGTACCGCACTGTTTGTAATGGAACTTTAATAAGCCTGTGTCCTTATTGATCGGATATGGTACTTTCCTTTTCTTGGACGATGGAGGAAATGTGCGTTTTAATAGAGCTAACGTGGGAATTTTACGCGCGCCCGTTGAGTAAACAGTGTGATTTACGAACTAGAAACATCCCTCAACTACCGCTGGAGTGCGTTGCGATCGCGTATACCACGTTGGGGCCCACGTATCGTATGCACAAGTCGCATCGTTCCTGAGCGTTCAGCAGCACGTTGAACTCGGCACGCTCAACGTTAACGTTCGACAGCACGGCCCGTGTGCCGACGGCTTAAGGCGTTGACAGCTGCTGGATGGTGGCTGGTGCCTGTGGACCTGCTGCAAGTCGGGGAACGGGAAGGCCGGGCCTTTCGCTGAATATCCTCTCGTTCCAAGAGATCCTCTACCTGAGCCGTTCCATGCTGCCGCGCTATGACGCCCATACAAATGAAGTGAGAGCCGAATGCACCCTTGAAAAGACGCACAGGGGGAAGGAGAACACTGTGACAACAACGCTGACCGGTGAGTCTAGCTTGTTCAAAGATTTGGAGGTCAGTACGCCCATGCAACATTACGCTTCCCCGCACTATAACACCTGGACCACCAAATAGATCATGCTCGACAATACTGAACGTACCGTTATATGGCGATAACAGATAACACGTAACACACCCAGGAACATTCTCGAACATGATCGTTGCTGCTGAAGAAATTCAGCGCAGTGTTACCTCAACACGAAAGCGTGCCTACTAATGATTGAAAGAGGACGGATGGGAGGGGGGGGGGGGGGGCGAATTTTAGGTGCGTTCCGTGTTGTGAAGCATTTCGAAACCACTCTTGGTTTCAATGTGGAAAGAAATTTCATGACACCCTTAACGTGCCGTCTCATTATGGTAAATGATCAATTATATAAGGAAAAGAAATCCACCGTCCGCGTGACCGCTACGGTCACAGGTTCGAATCATGCCTCGGGCATGAATGTGTGATGTCCTTAGGTTAGTTAGGTTTAAGTAGTTCTAAGTTCTAGTAGACTGAAGACCTTAGAAGTTGAGTTCCATAGTGCTCAGACCCATTTGAACCATTTTAAAATCCACCGTGTTTCCAGCGGTAGATTTCACATCCTTTCGTCTTAATCAGAAGGTTCTGCCACTGATGGTTCAAATGGGTCTGAGCACTATGGGACTTAACATCTGAGGTCATCAGTTCCCTATAACTTAGAACTACTTAAACCTAACTAACCTAAGGACATCACACACATCCATGCCTGAGACAGTATTCGAACCTGCGACCGTAGCGGTCCCACGGTTTCAGGCTGAATCTGCCACTGAAAGTCAGGATTGTAGTACAGTATACGTTCCAGCAGACAGTATTATAATCGGTAACTGCGGGTTTCTTGCTCTGTGAGGTATTTGTTAGTCTATAAGAATACTGACGTTGACCGAAGCGATGTATCAGTAGCCGTCTCCCTTACTGGTGATTCACTATTTGGAGGCAGAACAGTGTATTGAATCATTACTACTAAGCGACTCATTAACAACGTGCCCGAGCGTCGTAAAATCCTGTTGACAAAACAAGCCTGAGGATTATGTAAGGTGTATTCTGTAACAGCTATTGCTATGGAAATTAAAAACTGCTGTTTTGTAACGCCGCGTCTTCTTATTGGAAAATCTTGTCAGCAATAGCTTCTATACAGCACCGCAGAGATAGAGATAGAGAGAGGGAGAGAGAGAGAGAGAGAGAGAGAGAGAGAGAGGTGACAACAGACTTAGCGAAACGAAGTTGACGAATTCCAAATAATCTTATCCTACAAGTTATGCAGGTTTAACATTGCCAACTATCTCCACAAATTAAGATAACTGTTATCTTAAAATGTCAGTTATTTTCTTTCCTTGATCTTTGCTTAAAGTGTCGATCTCATAATCTGAAACAAAGTGAATATGAAAATTGTGATTGTTTTCAAGTTGTTATAGCTTTCGACCCTCATTCGGTAGCAACTGGATTCATATCCCCCGCCCGGCCACCCAGAGGCTGGTTTCCCGTGGATCCCCCAAATCGAATAAACGAAATGTTGCAATTTTTTCTTTGAGAAGGTGATGCCCGATTTTCCCTTCTCATTTGTCCTATCCGAATTTATGTTCCGCCTTTAATGATGCCGTATTGTAATCGAGTTCGTGTTAGTTTGTTGCGTTCTCATATCGGTCACACGCAAAAACAAGCGGCGCTGTCGGTAGCTTTCAGGAGTAAGTGTTCATGTCTGCAGACATTCTTACATAGTTGGAGCAAAATTATTTGCTTTCCAGAGTGGCGATGTAGAGTGAGGACGGGGCAGAGGAGTCGCACAGGCATTGTACTGAAGTGAGGTGAGGAAAGAATGGAAAACGACAGTAAGGAAGTGCGTGGCACTTTCCGTCCAGATATAAAGATAACGGGTTCTCAACACCATTGCGGTCGCTCTGCTCTGGTTTATAATTCCTCAGTATCCTTTCCGCTCGTAGAGAATCGATTAACGTCACAGATAATGGGTTCTTTAGGTACTTCTACGGTGGCTACTTGTAATGTCTTCTATGCTCGATCGTAAATATATCAAAAAATAATAAAGTAACCCATAGTTCTACGATTTAAGGGCCAATGCTAATTACTAGCTTTGGATAAAGTCACCATTCGAACAAAAAAAAAGTCATAGGAAAGAACTAGATGTCGAAACCCAATCCATTGTAGTGGATATGAAGTTTTTTTTCAGTTTTATGTGGTTTGTACCGTACTGGTGCTGCGTATCATGTAGTTAGTTACGGAGATTGCCCGTGTCATCAACCTTAATAAAATAGACAAAAATGGAGGCGGGACAAAAAGGTTGTGTAAGATTCCAATATAATAGGAGGCAGACTGTTCATTATAGGGAGAAAAACAGTTGAAAAACATGTTGGAATGAATTATGACTTCAGCTTTAATGGTAGCACTGATTGTGACATAGTGCGAATTTTGTAGGAAAACGATTTGAAATGGTGCTCTGTGATATCACAGGCCGTAAAGTCAGCCTTGGGTGTTCGTAGCTGTGTCAATAAGGCCATTGTGATCTCGTACAGTACTAGAAATGGCGCCTGCATCATTGAGTGCATGATCACCAAAAACGATTTCATTTACTGTGACAGCTACATTTTACACGTAATGTGACGCTGGAACACACAATAAATAGTTTTACTAACCAGTACTACGCCTCCACGTGGTACACAGTTGGAAACAGAGAATTTGGACCGTACATTTTCTCGATGTTCTCCTTACGTAAACATATCGTGGAACAGAAAACTGTAAAACCGTAACAATTTATCTTCGCCGATTTTATTTCAGAGACGAATTTCCCCAAAGAGCTCTGTATGCTGTCATGACTCGAGTTACAACAGCTCGCAGTTAGAAAAAATGGTTCAAATGGCTCTGAGCACTATGGGACTTAACATTTGTGGTCATCAGTCCCCTAGAACTTAGAACTACTTAAACCGAACTAACCTAAGGACATCACACACATCCATGCCCGAGGCAGGATTCGAACCTGCGACCGGAGCGATCACGCGGTTCCAGACTGAAGCGCCTAGACCGCACGGCCACACCGGCCGGCTCGCATTTAGAACTCTAATGTCGTTAAGAAGACACTTTTTGAAATTCTCGTGTTATCTGAGGTACAATAAAGCAACAAGAGGTTATCTACAGCTTCACAGAAACTCAACTGCACTTACAATAGTCGAAGGAATCGAAAGTAGAACAGCAATTGAAAAGGAAGGGAGACAAGGTTGTTGTAGCATATTCTGCAGATCAATCAGAGGATCTGTACTTAGAGCAAGCAGTAAAGGTAACTAAGGAGATATTGGGGAGGGAAATGAAGTTCAGAGAGAAGAAGTGAAAAATATTAAAGTCTACCGATGACTTTGTAATCCTTCAGAGGCGGCAAAAGACGTGGAAGTTCAGTTGAATGGAATAGATGGTGTCTTGAGAAGAGGTGTAGAGGGACAGCATCAAACACAAAACAAGTACAATGAAGTGTTGTCGAAGAGCGTGAGATAACGCTGAAGGAATTACATCAGAAAATGGGATGCTAAAAGTAACAGTTTTTCTATTTGGACAGTGAAATAACTAGCGATGACAGAAGTGGAGAGAATATAATGTAGACCGGCAAAGTAAGTAAAGCTCTTTTCTGAGAGAGACATGTTTTTACATCGAATATAAACAGGTTATGAAGTATTTTATGATAATATTTGTCTTAATCCTAACATTTTATGTACAGGTAAAACGTGTACTATAAAAAATGCAGACAATAATGTAATTGAAGCTTTTGAAATGTGGCGCTACTAGAGACTGCTGAAGATGGATGCATGGTTCGAATAACTAATTAAGAACTCCTGTATGGAATTGGTGAGGAAAGGGTTTTTATAACTAATGAAGAACTCCTGTATGGAACCGGTGAGGAAAGACACTTTTCGCCGGCCGGTGTGGCCGTGCGGTTCTAGGCGCTTCAGTATGGAACCGCGTGACCGCTACGGTCGCAGGTTCGAATTCTGCCTCGGGCATGGATGTGTGTGATGTCCTTAGGTTAGTTAGGTTTAAGTAGTTCTAAGTTCCAGGGGACTGATGACCTCAGAAGTTGAGTCCCATAGTGCTCAGAGCCATTTGAACCATTTTTGAAAGACATTTGTCACAACTTGACTAAAAGAATGGATCAGCTGGTGGGGGGGGGGGGGGCGGTTGGAATTGCAGATGGAGACTAAGGCTTAAAAGTGCAGTAAGCATGTTCGAGTGGACATAGATTGCAGTAGCTGCTCAGAGATGAAGAGGCTTGCACATGTTACACCAACGTTGAGAACAGCACCAAACCGAGCATCGGACGAAGACCACAACAACGCCGGAACAACTAGCAACTGGTTCCTGCTTTCATGCATGTTCTGGTTTGATCCTGTAAGCTCTTAAGTGATGGTCGATCAGTACAACGCGTCAACCACGACTGCTGTATTCGTCAGAAAACAGTGTACTGAATCCAAGTGGGTATCTAGTTTGGTGTTATTTTGCGGACTCGTAGGGTGGAGAGCGCGCAGGGCACGACGACAGGTGTGCGCTTGGAGTGAGTTCTGGAGTACAGCGGCGCTCGTGGCGCGCCGTGCCGAGGCAGGCAGCGAACAGGCAGGGCCTTTTATTGGAACATCCGCATTTGGCGCGGCGCCGGGCGCTGCTTTATCGAGCGGCAGCCAGTCTCGGGCCTTCGCGGGCTTCCCTTCCGCCGGCCCCGAGGGCATCGATTCTCTGTGACTCACTCGGCGCGCCGCTGCCTGCTCCCGTTCCATCTCTGCCGACGTCTGTGGCCGATGACGCCACGTGCTGGGGCAGCAAAGTTGGGAACGGGAAGTCACTCGTTTCCAAAGCTGATACCAACCGTTTGAAACACCGAGCGCCAGTCAGCGTTTCAAACTCGCTTTCAGCACGATTCGAGGTTGCGTTCCGCAATCTGGTCGGTTCCGGTGACCAATTATCTTGACCAGTGCCCGCAAGAGACATATCCGCTGATCCGACTGTCGTGGGCTTAAGCAGTGGACAACCGTGGCCGCTCTGTGGTTTGCCCCTGCATGATCAGCTTAATGAACTAATTCAATATCACGTGCAAAATATTCTCTGTTTACTTGTTGCGTCAAATCTTGGCACAGTTTCGCACTTTCGACCAATGGCTCCATCGTCTTCTTCAGAAACAGCTGACTATCGTGGCTGCTGCTGTTGTAACTATTTGTATCCCGTGGACGGCTTGTGATTGATCAGCGTACGTAATCATTACGTCAGGCCGCCAGAGGTCGTGTCCCTGTCTGCACGGGTGCTGCAATGGCTATCGTAGCAACGTAAACAGTCTGGCGCGTATTTCTGGCTTCTCAGCGTCGAGAGCCCGCTTCCGCGCACTGCTAGGATTGTAGCCGCTATCCTCTTTGTAGTTGTGTCAGCACATTCTTATTTTCTCTGCTTCTTTAATAACGGAATCCCAGTATTTACAATCGTGGGACAAGATTAGTTTCATTAAACGTTGTTCTGTGTTTATTTGTGAGACTGTATTCATCAACTACTCATTTTTCCAGTTGTGGATTTGTAATGTGCCTTCAGTGTTCCGCACAGTGGTCGGTCGGTACGGCACGGATAGGCTGGCCGATGTAGTTCCTGACAACAATATCATAAATAAACATAGAACTATGATTTAAACAATAAAACACTGCAACGGTTACGTCTCTTCATTCATTGCACGACTCTTTTCAGGAATTTATTCCTGGGGGTTCTCTCATGAAAGAACCAGTGGAAATTAGAATGTGCAAGGGCAACTTCAATTGTGTCACGTGCTATGATCTCAGAATTACTCGGAAGTGAGCTCTCGATACTGAAAAGAAACACAGAAATGCGAAGAACTGTTTATTTCCTACGAGAGCCGTGGCAGCACCCCCTGCAGTCAGGGACACTTATCTCTGGCAGCGTGACGTAATGATGACGTACGGCGACCAATCGTAAGCCGACTGTGGGCTATAAATGGGCACCACAAGAAGAACCACCACAGTAATTTCATTCTGATGAAGGCGTTGGAGGATTTTGTCGAAATCTCGAAATTGTACCAAGATTTTTCGCAACAATTAAACCGAGAATGTTCCATGCAAAAGTGTTTGCGCGAAAAACTTCGATTGCATTATTCAGCGTGTGTTACGCGAAGGTACCTGTGATATTGGGAGAGCTGGAGAATGTATTCGAGTTTCGACATTACTCAACTACTGCTGTTCATCGAGTGTACCCACACTATCCAGTGCGTCTGCTCGGTAGGGAATCCAGTGCGATCCATCCAGGACACCACTCTTCTCCTACATATACAGCTATAGTCTGCAAGCCACCTTAAAATGTGTAGCTAATCGTAATTCTGCCACTGCCATAATGACATCCCCCCCCCCCCCCCCCCCCCCGGTCTTTACCACTCGCGAATAGTGCGTGGAAAGAACTACTTCCGCTACGACTCTGAATGATCTCTCATTTCTCTAAATTTCTTCAGTTCGTAGTCATTCCACGAGATTTCTGCGGGAGAAAGTAATTCGTTGCCCGACCCTTTTTGCGTTGAATTCTCTTGGAATTCTAACAGCAAACCTGTCCGTGACGCGCATCATTTGTCTTGTAACGTCTGCCATATCTGTTTAGTGACCACATCCGCAACGCTCTCGTGGTTGCTAAACGAGTCGGTAACGAAATGCGCTGCTCTTCTTTGCATCTTCTGTCTCTCCTCTATTAGCCGTACCTGATAAGCCTATCAATTAATATTCAAGGAGGCCCATTGATGTAACGAGATTTTTTCTAAGCTCTTTCTTTCGTGGATGAATTATATTACCTTATCGAATAATAAAGTCATCAGAAGAGCAAGATAAATTGCAAAACGATTTAGAAAAGATATCTGAATGGTGCGAAAATTGGCAGTTGACCCTATATAACGAAAAGTGTGAGGTCATCCACATGAGTGCTAAAAGGAGTTCCTTAAACTTCGGTTACACTATAAATCAGTCTAACCTAAAAGCCGTAAATTCAACTAAATACCTAGGAATTAGGATTACGAACAACTTAAATTGGAAGGAACACATAGAAAATGCTGTGGGGAAGGCTAACCAAAGACCGTTTATTGGCAGGACACTTGGAAAATGTAACAGATCTTCTAGGGAGACTGCCTACACTACGTTTGTCCGTCCTCTTTTATAATAATGCCGCGTGGTGTGGGATTCTTACGAGATAGGACTGACGGTGTACATCAAGAAAGTTCAAAGAAAGGCAGCACGTTTTGTATTATCACGAAATATGGGAGAGAGTGTCACAGAAATGATGCAGGATTTGGGCTGGAAATCAATAAAAGAAAGGCGGTTTCCGTTGCGACGGAATCTTCTCACGAAGTTCCAGTCACCAACTTTGTTCTCCGAACGCGAAAATATTTTGTTGGCACCGACATAATATAGGGGGGAACGATCACCACGATGAAATAAGGGAAATCAGAGCTCGTACGGAAAGATATAGGTGTTCATTCTTTCCGCGCGCTATACGAGATTGGAATAATAGAGAATTGTGAATGTGGTTCGATAAACCCTCTGCCAGCCACCTAATTGAATTTTTAGACCATCCATGGAGATGTAAATATATATGTAGAATTGTTCCAGTGAATTTTAACCTGGCATATCCATTTTCTACAACTAATCATTTCGTGCCCGTTCCACTTAAGGTCGTCCGAACAGATAGTAGTAAAGATTTTACTGCTTTTACTGCTTCCATTGATTTGTCGCTAACCGTGTAATCCAACGCTGATTTATGGGCGGTGCTCAACATTTATTTATGTTGTTAAGACAAATACAAATCCTTGCAGCAAGTGTAGCACTGTAAATTTCTGGCACTGCATTATCGAGGGAAGAAAGTGATATTCAGGTCGGTTCCAGGGTCTGAGGCGCTTCGGGGCAATAAACTGGCAGATGCAGCAGCTAAAGAAGCCTGCGAAATACCTGTTCCATCACAATGTTGAGACCACCCAATGCTGTTACCTTGCCTTGTTGGTAGATGACCATACATCAACGGAAGAATGAATGGCTGGAAATGCGCGACAAGGAGTCAGTCAGCGAAACGGGCTTCTTGGCAATTTCGTAGTTCGTTCTCTGACTGAGGCAGAATGAATCCCCCTCAACACCGGATGGTTATAAATAAAATGCTGCTACGTACGGAGGTGCAGTGTGGACTGTAATCATCGTATGGCAGCGAAACATAGTAGAAATGCTAATGCGTTAATGCGGATCCGATTTACACCGGAAAAAATTACTTCCGATGGTGGCCACCAGGTGCAAATATGGGGCGTTTGAGTGACCGTATGACATTCGCGTTGTCATCTGACTAGCCATAACGTGAGTGGACGATATGACTATCGAGAAGAGGACCGTGAGCTGTTAATGGAACTGTTTTATGTGAGCGGCAGCAGTAACGGTGCTGCAGTGGCAGAGTGTCACCGACTGAAAGGTCTCAGAAGAGCGCCCGGCGTCTTTAAGTTGTTTAAAGAAGATGACAATGAATTTCGAAAACACGGGTCAGCTTGGTGTGGCACCTGGAAGAGGAAGGCGTCCTATACCGATGGAGGGTACTAACGATGTTGCTGTTGCTGTGAGTGACCATGCAGCACGCGCCCCGGGTTGAGCTAGTGCTCGTGCATTGTCACTAGAATTGTCCATGCCTGTACAAGTTCCAGGCGGTGCAACAACTGAAACCTCACATCCGCAGCAACGTTCTGAATTTGCTCTCCAGTTTCTGACATGGATTGATGACATGTGGCCGGCCGATATTCTGTGGAGGAACGAGGCACACTTTACACTACAAGATGCAGCGGATACAGCTTGGGATACTGTTAAGTCGCGCGTTGTGCACAAACCATTTAATTCGCCGTTTGTGACTGTGTGATGTGAATTCACAAGCATCTTTATCCTCGGTCCAGTCATCTCTGAAGACAATACACCCAGAGTGCTTTTCAGGGTACAGTGCCATCTGCACGTTAAGGAAACGACCTTGTACAGAAGGTTATCCTTGCTTTGGAAGAGCGCAACTGTGTGGAAACCACTGTTTTCATGCAAGATGTGGCAACACCTCATGTAGCTCGCCCAGTGAAAGATCTGCTTAATGCTACCTTCCAGGAACATGTTATCTCCAGTGGTTTTCCAGGTGCGTGACCAGCAAGATCACGTGATTTGAATCCACGAGACTTTTGGCACTCTGGGCATATAAAAGGGACACGTTTGTAAACTATCTGGTCTGAAGGCCGGTGTGCAGGAACATGTTGCTCGAGTTCCACCGGAACTGCTGCGAGCAGCTGTTGATTACGTCGTTTTTCGGCTGCAGCATGCCGCCGACGTCTCCGGTGCTCATGTTGGACAAATTGTGTAAGGAGTGGTTAATGACTAATTCTCATTATGCCGTTCCCAAATGTTTAACCTTTTCTCCCGCGTACCCTTGCTAATCCATTACGTAAGGGAACATTTCTGTATGTTTTACTTGCATTTACTGCGCCACATTTACACCCTGTGGCCACAATTGAGATTCATGTTTCGCTATTATACGATAATTACAACTCAAACTGTATCTCTGTGAGTAAGTGCACTTTAATGGTAGTCACCTGGTACATCGCCAAATAATGCACTGTTTGGTGATTCGAAGTTTCTTCCAACCAAAGGACCAACCAGTGTGCGGTCCTCGTGTTCCACAAGCATCTTGTTACATGTGGCAGGAGTGCACCGTCTTTGACAGCGGGAGGACAGTACACAGTTTGGCTGGAGGCTTAGTCTCTGTTTTGTATAACGACACAAACGATCATATGAGTAGTAAACTTTTGTTCATCTCCACAGATTTGTTACTGTTTTGGTCATCATGCAGGATTTCGTAAGTCAACTCCTTCTAGTTTGCAGTTCTTTAGAATATTTTACAAATTGTTGTGTGCGTCGATTTTTCACTGTTTTTATTGTTTGTTATGCCTTTTTTTCCGTGACAGTATATTAACTTGGCCCGAGCGCTAAGGACCACTGCGTCACAGATTCTTAGCCGACAACACACCACCAAACTTCTTTTATACCATTTCATGTTGATGAGGCAATACAGTAATTTTGCGAGATCTGCTTTTCTAGCCTGGTGTAGTATCCACGCACCTTTTGTTAAGTTGAGGGAGACTGATGTAGCCAGGGGACCCGCTCTTGAACCTAGTCAGCGTAGTTAGTCGCGCACCTATTTTGGTCAGCATTATAATCAATCTCCGTTCTTGAGATCTTCCATAACGGAGATTCCAGCACCCTATGCTTTCAAGCTGACTCAGCCAATCTTTTTGAGTGCGGTGATCTTAGTGTTTGTTCTTCTGTCGCACTTCTTTGTTGTTGACCAGTAACAAAAATATTAAAAAAATATATTAGTTTGTTGAAATGTTATGACATCACATCCTCCAGACGTTAGTGACACGCGCGATCACGCTACGTGAAGTAAATGTGTCGCTGTCAGCTGTATTTTACATGGAGTGCAAGATGTATGAGACAGGCGAAATACCCTCAGTCTTCAACAAGAATTTAGAAATTCCATTTCCAAAGAAAGGTGTGATTATTATCAAGCTATTATTTTAATAAGTCATGGACGCATAAGACGAGTTGTTAACAGAAGAAAGGAGAAACTGATAGAAGCCGACCTCGGGGAAGGTGAGATTGGGTTCCGGAGTAATGTTGGAACAAGCGAGGCAATACTGACCGTACGACTTATCTTAGAAGATAGTTTAAGGAAAGGCAAACCTCCTTTTTGGGCATTTGTAGACTTAGAAAAAGCTTTTAACAATGTTGACTGAAAAATGTTCAATGAAGCCGGCCGAGTTGGCCGAGCGGTTCTAGGCGCTTCAATCCGGAACCGCGCGACTGCTACGGTCGCAGCTTCGAAACCTGCCTCGGGCATGGATGTGTGTGATGTCCTTAGGTTAGTTAGGTTTAAGTGGTTCTAAGTTCTAGAGGACTGATTACCTCAGATGGTAAGTCCCATAGTGCTCAGAGCCATTTGGACCATTTTTTGTTCAATGAAATTTTCAAGGTAGGAGAGTAAAATACAGGGAACGAAAAGCTAATTACAACTTGTACGGAAACCAGACGGCTATTTAGGAGTCGAGGAGCATGAGAGGGAAGCAGTGGTTGAGAAGGGAGTGAGACAGGGTTGTAGCCTATCCCCGATACTATTCAATCCGTTCATTGAGCGTGCAGTAAAGGAAACAAAAGAAAAATTTGGTGAAGAAATTCAATTTCAAGGAAAAGAGAAATGTTTGCCGATGATAATGTAATTTTGTCAAAGATAGCAAAGGACTTGGAAGAATAGGCGAACGGAACGGACAGGGTCTTGTAAAGAGATAAACAGGGGTATTGGAATATAATCGAATTAAACCAGGTGATACAGCTGGAGTTAGATGACGAAACTATACCGTAAAAGTGGCATATGAATTTTGCTATTTGGTCAATAAAGTATCTGATGATGGTCGAAACAGAGAGGGTATAAAAGTTAGACTGACAGTGGCAAAGAAAAGGTCAGGAATGTTTTACTAAAGGCATTTGTCTTGAGTGTATCCATGTATGAAAGTGAAACTTGGACGAAAAGCAGTTTGGACAAGAAGAGAACAGAATCTTATGAAATGTGGTGTTGCAGAAGGATCCTGAAGATTAGATAGGTAGATCATGTAACTGATCAGGAGTTATTGAATATAACTGGGGAGAAAATAAATTTGTGCCATATATTGGTTAGAATAAGTGATCGGCTGATAGCACACATTCTGAGGCATCGAAGTATCACCGATTTAGTAGCGGAGGGAAAGGAGGGGGGGAGTAAAAATCACATTAACCTCTCCCGTTTCAGTATCCCCCTTGTTCTCAGCGTAGAAAAAGCCGAGACACAACAGTTCAAAGCTATGAAGGCCAGAAAGACATGCCAAAATCAAAATCAATCCAGTTTGCACGTTAACAATAACGTTTAATTCCACTTAAGCACCTTTCTTTGACTACCATCTCCTCTAGTTTATAATGTACTCTACGATCTGTTGCAAAACTTTCTGTTGCAAAACTTTTGTCGAATAACAACACCAGACTAACTTAAACAACCGTACACTCGACTTTAACAATTCACAACTGCTCCTCACCCATTACTCCATCAAGCTGGCGCCGTAAAACCGCGCATTTCTGCGTTAGTGTGACGGAAGCCGACTACAGACCACGGATAGGCCTACGGCGAAAGCACTCTGCATACTGATGACGACGAAATGGTCTTCCTCTCTAAACGAGGAACCGCGACCATCTCACTGGCTTTTCGAGTTCGGTGCATCTTAACGTTTGTTGAACAGTTGACACATTTTAGTCACTGGGCATTGTGGCTTCAAATGATTGACTTGTTTCTTGCCCACGAGAATTTCATTTGTTCATTTCGCGAAGCAATCGACAATAAACGTCTCTACAGCGCTACCTCCTAGCAGAACATAACATAATATAATTTTGCCAACTAAGGACAAACAAAGTTTCCGTGAAATCATGGCAAAAGCTAGTCCTAAAATCCAAGCTTTTTACTCATTTCAAGGCATAGCAATCTGTATGAATGATAACAGCAGCAGTTTCTAGTAGCTGTTCTCATTTTGGTAGACTGTTCGTGTCATTCATGGTCACAAGTATTCCCTGATGGAAGAATCCCAATCGTCTCCGTTTGTTTCTCAATGGCTGACCACTACGATGCCGCCAAAACCCGTAAACTGTGAAGGACTCTAATGCCGCTAGCCGGTTTTGGAATTTTTCTCACGTGGTTGCCTGAGTACAGAAGACCTATAGCTGCACCTTTCGTGGACAGATGAAAAAGATGACTGTTGTAGCGATAACAAATCCATTCTCAAAAGGGTATCGTATCACACATCTTATTCTCTGCGCACGCTTACAAGTGCAAGACTCAGAACGCCAGGTAACTAGCACGCTGCTAAGTTTATCTCGTCCTCAGAAACATTGTGATAATTCAGTCCCGTGCAACGTCTCTGCTAACGTCGCTGTTGTGTTTAACACTAGTTGAGATAGCTGACGACACCAAATGATAGACTAACATCCATAGTGCTTAAAGCTACAAAACGAATACAGGAACATGGAGCTCACTGTAGTGTTATTTGAACTGTTTACAACCGCCACCATTGTACACAATAAAGTGATTGTGTTCCAGAACTACACTTTTCACTACAACGCGAGCCAAGAGAAAGAGCAGCAGCTAGCACAGCTTAGCTGGTGCCAACGCTACAGCCTAGACTACCGACGTTGCCCACTTACTCCATTAACAGTCAGATGGCTGATGTCTGCAATTAGGACTTCGCTCGTAGTGCGGCTTCGCTCTGGGAACTCTCCTCGCAACCGTTCCCCTTGCCCTCTGGGAGCAGATATCTCTTGACGCGATCACAGTATTTTTCATTACAAGTGCCGAAGGTGAAACTTCACCTTTCAGCGTATGTTTTAGCACCACATTGAAATGATGTGAATTGTCATCTAATGTCTCGGCTACTACGAATCGTGGATAGTGTGAATAACAACAGCTGAATGTGTAGGATAATGTGATTTATAGGTGAACGTGATTTCCTTGTGTCAGAACATCTTCTGCGATATACAGCAATATAACAACGCTTGGCCACATGTTACCCAGTCTGTACAACTTGCGTCACTCAATAGGTATATCGACTACTTCACTGAGTTGCTCGATATTGTATCGAAAGAACATCGCCTGTAGTCACACATGAGCTTTTTCACGTAACTTTGAGCCACGAAGGCCAGTGAATTGTCGATTCCGATCTAAGAAGCTTTCCAGGTAACATTCGACGAGAAAATCCAGTCCATCTTCCATATGATAGATACTACGTGTGGAAGATCTGACTGTAGCTCGCGACAGTTTCTCTAAACACATAATTTGTGTAAATTTTTATTGTTGTATTGGTTGAAAAAGTTACTGGTCAGAAAAGTTATTTCCGCCTCTCATAGGATAACGTGGTAGAACGGAGCGAGGCGATTAATGTAGTGGTTAAGACACTGGACTCGCATTCGGATAAAAAGGGTTTTAAATTCCGTCAGGCTAAGCAGGTTTTGCTTTTACGCGGTCTTGCTAACCCAGTTAAGGCAGTTGCTGGAATGATTGCTTTGAGTAAGATACGGCCAATTTCTTTCTTTGGCCTTGCTAATCCGAGCATGTGCTCTGTCTGTAATGACCTCGTTGTCTACGGGACGTCAAATTTTAATCTTCTTGCCTGAAATAGTGCAATGGTACAAAGTATTCATGTTCGCAGATTGTTACTTGTGTAACCTTATCGCTGTTAGTAATTAGTCGCGCACATTTTCTGCTTTCCTCGTTTTTTTTTTTTTTTTTACAATGTGTCACCATTTGCACTGAAATGCACATGTTGGGAAATAAACGGACAGTGTAACATTAGCTTTTTACATTATTTAATAACTTCTTTGCAAGAAGATATAAACAGAACATTATTATACACTAGCGATAAACCAAATGAGGAAGCGCTGTTTTAAGCAGACTGGCCTTGTATTCGGGGGCATGGAGGCTCAAATCTGTATCCGGTCTTCCGTGATTTACTTAAACTACTTCACGCAAACGCCGGGCTGGTTTCTACTGCAAGGCCACAGCCGACTGCGTGTCCCATCCTTATCCAGCAACGAGGGAAGCTGCGGTGTTTCAGTTGTAATTTTGAAAAACCAAGCAGCGACCGTGACAGTGTTAGTCTTTCTCTACATAGTCACCCTTTACTGCGACATGCTTGTCACCAACGATGGATGATTCGGGGAAACTTGGCTGTAGAAGTCTGCATGCTGCCGGCCGAATTGGCCGAGCGGTTCTAGGCGCTACAGTCTGAAACCGCGCGACCGCTACGGTCGCAGGTTCGAATCCTGCCTCGGGCGTGGATGTGTGTGATGTCCTTAGGTTAGTTAGGTTTAAGTAGTTTTAAGTTCTAGGGGACTGATGGCCTCAGCAGGTAAGTCCCATAGTGCTCAGTGCAATTTGAACCATTTTTGAGCCTGCATGCTGACAGTTCAGGAAACGCTCCTTCTGAAAAATCAATGCTTCTTCATTCTGGAAGCACATGCCACGCTATGGTCTCTTCATCTGAGGGAAGGAAAGACGTAAAAATTAATGGCACTAAAAGCTGCATTTGTGACTGTCTTGTGCAGTATGAGCTGGACCGTTAAGGAGCACCAACACCTTCTTGGACCCTGTTTCGTTGTGACAGTATTAACCGCATAGGAGATTTCGATAGTGTGCTCCCGCTGATGTTCACGCCATGACAATCCCCAAAAACCATTCAGCATCATCCCTGCCCGATGATAACTGGATCTTCTTCTTGTTCGCCTGTGATGAATCCACACGTTTCCCCTACTTGCCTCGCTTCTTTGTCCCAGGATTATAGTGATACACCCAGCAATCGTCCGTTGTGATTAGGCGGCTAGACATGTCATTTGAATTGTTCTCGACTTTCTACAACTACACCGATACTCCACAAGCCACCGTACGATGCGTGACGGAAGGCACCCTGTAACACTATCTGTCATTACCTTTCCTGTTCCACTCGCAGATAGAGCGAGGGAAACACGATTATCTGTATCCCTTCGTTGTTGTTGTGGTCTTCAGTCATGAGACTGGTTTGATGCAGCTCTCCATGCTACTCTATCCTGTGCAAGCTTCTTCATCTCCCAGTAACTACTGCAACCTACATCCTTCTGAATCTGCTTAGTGTATTCATTTCTTGGTCTCCCTCTACGATTTTTTCCCTCCACGCTGCCCTCCAATACTAAATTGGTGATCCCTCGATGCCTCATCCCTTCTTCTGGTCAAGTGGTGCCACAAACTTCTCTTCTCCCGAATCCTATTCAGTACCTCCTCATTAGTTATGCGATCTACCCATCTAATCTTCAGCATTCTTCTGTAGCACCACATTTCGAAAGCTTCTATTCTCTTCTTGTCCATACGATTTATCGTCCATGTTTCACTTCCATACATGGCTACGCTCCATACAAATACTTTCAGAAACGACTTCCTGACATTTAAATCTATACTCGGTGTTAACAAATTTCTCTTCTTCAGAAACGCTTTCCTTGCCATTGCCAGTCTCATTTTATATCCTCTCTACTTCGACCATCATCAGTTATTTTGCTTCCTAAATAGCAAAACTCCTTTACTACTTTAAGTGTCTCATTTCCTAATCTAATTCCCTCAACGTCACCCGACTTAATTAAACTACATTCCATTATACTCGTTTTGATTTTGTTGATGTTCATCTTATATCCTCCTTTCAAGACACTATCCATTCCGTTCAACTGCTCTTCCAAGTCCGTTGCTGTCTCTGACAGAATTACAATGTCATCGGCGAACCTCAAAGTTTTTATTTCTTCTCCATGAATTTTAATACCTACTCCGAATTTTTCTTTTGTTTCCTTTACTGCTTGCTCAATATACAGATTGAATAACACCAGAGATAGGCTACAATCCTGTCTCACTCCCTTCCCAACCACTGCTTCCCTTTCGTATCCCTCGACTCTTATAACTGCCATCTGGTTTCTGTACAAATTGTAAATAGCTTTTCGCTCCCTGTATTTTACACCAGCCACCTTCATAATTTGAAAAAGAGTATTCCAGGCAACATTGTCAAAAGCTTTCTCTTTGTCTACAAATGCTAGAAACATAGGTTTGCCTTTCCTTAATCTAGCTTCTAAGATAATTCGTAGGGTCAGTATTGCTATCCCTTCGTATGAGCCCTAATTTCTCGTATCTTACCAGCTTCAAATAGCGGTACTCTAACTTTTGGCAATAGTATTTCTCGAAAAGAACGTCGCCTTCCCACCAGGGATTCCCATTTGAGTTCCCGAAGCATCTCCAAAATACTTGTATATTTTTCAAACCTACCGATAACAAATCTAGCACCCCACCTCTGAATTGCTTCTATGTTTTCCTTCAATCCGACCTGGTACGGATCCCAAACACTCGAGCAGTACTCAAGAATATGTCTCACCAGCGTCCTATATGCGGTCTCCATGATAGGTGAACCACTCTTTCCCAAAATCCTCGCAGTAAACCGAAATCGACCATTCTCCTTCCTTACTACAGTTCTCACATGCTCATTCCACCTTACATGTTTTTGCAACGTTACTCCCAGATATTTAAACGACTTGACTGTGTCAAGCAGCACACTAGTAATGCTTCATCCGAACATTACAGGTTTGTTCTTCCTACTCATCTGCATTAACTTACATTTTTCCACATTTAGAGCTAGCTGCCATTCATCACACCAACTGGAAATTTTGTCTGAATCGTCTTGTATCTTCTTATAGTCACTCAACTTCGACATCTTACCGTACACCACGGCATCATCAGCAAACAACCGCAGATTGCTGCCCACCCTGTCCGCCAAATCATTTATGTATATAGAGAACAACAGCGGTCTCATTACACTTCCCTGGGCACTGCTGACGATGCCCTTGTCTCTGATGAACACTCGCCGTGGAGGACAACATACTGGCTTCTATTATCTAAGAAGTCTTCGAGCCACTCACAAATCTGCGAACTTATTTCATATGTTACTACATTCTTTAACAGCCTACAGTGGGGTAACGTGTCAAATGCTTTCCGCAAATCTACAAATACGGAACCTGCCTGTTGCTCTTCATCCATACATAGTTCCGAAGTTGCCTCGGTTCGACAGTCTTTTTGAACCGTACGGGACTCAGAAACTACATATTGCCGTATATAGCACCTTGCGCAAAGTAGAAAACGTTCTTGAAACAGAGTGAGAGACACTCTCGTGTATGCATAGATTATAATACATATATTTTTTACGTATTCCATGTTCTGTATGTTAACGCTTTTAACGTCGCAGCTAAAATCTGTTGGATCAGCCCAATTACATTTTCTTCTTGCCTCATAGCCATCGTGTAATCATAAACAAGTCTATCTACAAACACGCTGTCGACTTCGTTAATCTCTTCTGGTTATTTCCATTTTCTCCTATATAAACAAAACACCGAAGGGGTCACACACAGCTATCGCTCGAAATTTAATCGTGGTCAGACGTTTTCTGTTTGTGACGTAACGTATAAGCGTGTATGTGTATGGCTCAAAGACTGATTCTTCGCACGTATCGTGCCCTACTTACCGTTCTGATTTTGAAAGCCATTGAAGTGGTCGGCAGACTTGGCTAAACATGTTTTATTTGTGTGCAATAGATGAGGGCAATTTTTAATTTGTCGTATGAAAGAAGTGAGCAGGTTAAAAATTCCGTGTCCGACGTATTCACAGATTTTCACTTCCGCTCTTGAGTTAGTTACACACCTTCCTCTTGTACGTCAAAAGTCCGCAGGCGTGTTCTGGATGCGTATTGAACGAAAGAAATGGAAAGTTCGAATTCAAGTGCCAGGGCGTAATCTCAGTCCAGTCAAGAAAGGAGCAGGCTGGCCGCTGAGCTCAGTTACGTTAGTCATCGTGGTAGGGACGATAATGTAACCAACATTTCCGCAACGTGACTATGGGAAAATCAGTATTGCCACTCTCACTTACCTCTAAAATTCTGCAGACCAGGTTTAGAACCAGCCGTGCTTTGAGTCGAAATTTAGTTATCACGACCACGGGACAAAGTCGTAACACCGCTTAAGTTAACCAGAACGAGTTATGACATTTTTTTAGCTCTTAATGCTTATAAGTAAAGCAGACCAGCGTATTTGGATAAACGATGCACCATGTAGCTCATTCAAATGCAGCATGTTATCGCTAACATTATTAAACAGTTCACATGCCTATTATTGCAGTTTATGGTGATTCCCTTCGTTTCATGTTTATAGTGCACTCTGTTCATCATTGGAGTATAAAGGAATATGTGCACACTTTAGAAGGTAGCTCACTTTCCCCTATAGCCACCTCGGAGCAGCAAGAGCGTATTAATTTTGTGTGTTTATGGTAACCTCAAGCTTCGGCCACATTTGGCGTTACAAATATATCGAAAACAATATTTTTTTTGTAATGTGAACTTTTAAGATTTCCCCGGCGTAATCATGATTTGTAACCTGTTTGTGATTTCAACTAGTTTTGTTATTGACTATCTGAACTATCTGTCGTTATTTACATTATGTCATGTACTTTTACTTGGCCTTGCAAATAAGGCTTTCTGGGATAGTTTCACTGCACGTTATAAAACAAGAAGTATTTTATGGCGTGATACTGCTAACATATAATAACGTCTCAGGAAAGCGTTGCCAACACGATTATGTCTTGCACATGCGTCTACTACTTTTATTGCAGTGGAAAGAGTTGGTACCATTGTCATTTTCGTTGATTTGCACGAACTTCGCTGCCGTTAGTGGAGATACCTGACCTGTGTGCCTTCAGATTCGCCCTACTTTCACCTGCCATGCCCATATGATTCCGACACCAGTGTACGAGACGTACCACTCAATTCGTATTTAGGAGGACGGAGTTAGAATCTCTGTCACACTATCCTGATTTTGATTTTCCGCTGTTTCAGTAAACCATTTCGCGCGAATTCTGATACGGTTTCTTTAAGAAGAAAGAGCCGGCTGAATATTCCCTGGTCCACACCTGTGCAGTTTGTCGTCCTGTGGTTGTGACGTCGCCGGGTTGTTTAGTTATAATCTTTTTGTGCGAAGATAATTTATCTACAACTGCAATTACGAATTCGTCTTTAATCTTCTATAAATCAGAATTCCTACTCTCTAAACGGCCCAGAGAAATGTCCAAGCTAGCTCTGTAATTTGTCAAATTTGTAATGAATAAAAGAGTAACTGTCCGAAGGTTATTTTGAAAATCGCAGTGTACACGAGGCATGGTCCTAATGAATATTGCCGTCCTTCGGTATTTGAATCCCATAATAATAGGGAAATGCACAGTTTGAAGTGGAATCATAACTATTCTATTGCTTGCGGTTTTTTATTGTCACATAACAAGTCTTTTGTTGATGTGAAGTTAACGTTTAACTGCCAACGAGAAAATGAAATAAAGCACTAAGCTTCAACGAAACTCCCAATCCTTGAATCATACCAGGTTGGCTATAATAAAATTGAAGGTGTTCCAAGTGGTGTAGTACGAGCTGAATACCGGTACATCGCCGGCCGCTGAAACATCGTGGGTGTGCTCATTAATTGGTGCGCTCGCAGATTATGGTGTAAAAAAATAATCGTTCCACTTTATGACACCAGATGAAAATATCGCGCTGTAATCAGTCAGAATGTGTAACGTTTCGTATTTTGACGTCAGTATGCTGTTTGTCGCTTGGCGACACGAAATGATTTCTTTTGTAAAGTGTTACGAAGTTTGAAATTTCCCGCACGAAACACAATGGCTATTGAGAAGACAGATCGTGCACTGCTGGTAAAGTTATTTTGTCAGAACGGCATCAATAGCAGCGCTGCATTGCGGGAATATCGTCGACAGAAGCAGCTGCGAAGAGGCCCGGTGCCAATAAATGGGCTAAAGCATATGATCAAGAAATTTGAAGAAACAGGTGAATTATGGGTGTATCAGGGAGAGAGAGCCGGCCCATTCCCAAGGCAGTTGTTAATGGAGTTGCTGTAGCTATAGCTGACTGTGCAGCACATGTCTCAAATTCTGCAACCAGTGCTCGAGCTGTGTCAAGGGAATTCTCTCTTCCCTGGTCAACAGTTCAATAGATCTTGCGGTGCTTTCTGCTCTGGTATCCCTACAAGATTCAGAATATACACGAAATGAAGCCCCAGGACAGGATACAACTGCGTGACTTTGCCCCTTCGTTTTTGGCGCGCGTGGAAACGGATGACATGTGGTCGGGGGATATTCTGTGGACGGACAAGGCACGTTCTAGTCTGCGCAGTGCCGTGAATAGACGGAACTGTCGCATATGGGTCTCTACTCTGCCACACGTTGTGCAGGAACATCCACTGCACCCGGCTTATGTAACTGCGTGATACGGTTTCACAAGCTCCTTCATTCTCGATCCGTTTTTCTTCGAGGAGACGACACCTCGCGGGCCTGTTCAGTGTACAGTGACATCTGCACGTAATAAGGACGTCATGGTGTACCACGAGATTGCAGCTTTGCGAGAACGCAACTGTGTCCATACTACTATTTTCATGCAAGACGTTGCGACATACCTGAAAGATTTGCTTCGAGAAACCTTCGGTAAAGACCGCATCATCTCCAGACAATTTCAAGATTGTGGACTCCCACTTCTTCCGACCTAAATCCATGTGACTTCTGGCATATATCCGGACTCTCGCTGATCTGAAAGATAATCTAGAACGACATATCGCACTGATTACACCGGATATGCTGCGAACAATTGTCCACCGCGTGTTACATATGCATCTTGTTGCTGAATCGGAAGACCATAATGAACACAAATTACAACTTGGGAACATATCCTAATAAACGTGCCAGAACCACCGTTATCATTTGTTCGATCGTTCCTCCCCCTTTCCTGCACCCACCCCACATTATGACTGACCATAGCGCCATATTTTCACCTGGTGGCACAAAGTGGAACTATTATGTTTTTCAGCATACGCCGCGAGCGCTCCGATTAGGGAACATACTTCATGATGTTTCAGCGTCCTGCGATGTATACAGCCTGCTCTGCAATACTCTGAGCACCGTCAGTTTAATTATAACCACCCGATAGTACGGCACTCTTGCAGTTGAAGTACCACTTCATCAAGAATTTGGGGTCTGCTGCGATACGCTTCCATCTTCGCTAATCGTTGTACAAAGTTGTACAAAGAAGTCAAAAGGATCTACATTCCAAGTCCATGCTTGGATTTCAACAGGGGCACAACGACCTAACTAACGTCAGAACAAGTAATGTCGACCGAGGGAAGGACAGGAAAAGCAGGGAAGGAAGATCAGCACTTATCGTCCCGTCGATAATGAAGTTATTAGAGACTGAGAATTGGACAAGGACAACAAAGGAAATCGGCTGCTTCCATTTTAAGGGAACGACGCCGGTTCTTGCCCCAAGCGATTTAGAGAAACTAAGAAATACCAAAACCAGGGTGATTAGACTGAGATTTGAACTTGGGTTCTCCGAAATGAGACTAAACTGTCTTAGTACTCTGCCAGCTCACTCAGCGCACGGACAGGAAGTGTGAAACAAAATCGGGCCTTATCTGGCATACAGATTAGGTCGCTGAGATTTTGCAGTGCGCCTCTTTTTGATTTTCGGAGAAATCCAGTTATCGTTTTCTAAAACATTTTATCATTATCGTCCGTCGTGAATTGAGAATGACAAACGCGTATTCTGCCACCCTGCGAAAAGGGAAGCTAGCTGCACCCGCCCTTTCAAGAACTGTTCGACCAATGGCCCGTTAGTGATCTGTGTAAAAGTATCACTTTCTCAAATTTGCCATTGTAAGGAACCAGAAAAACAATCATTGTCGGCTGTTGTCCATTGGGAATTGTTTCCTACCTATCCGAGTATAGTGAAAATCGTCTGATCAGAAGAGAAACGCTTCGTTCAACTCAGACTACTGGAGCAGTGTGAAAAGCCTCTCACACAGTATTATTTTTTATTGACCAAGCATTACACTGCGTGTTCCGGGGTGCCCAGGCTATTGCGTAACTCTATGTTAGTGAGTTCAATAAGCTGTTCCGTGCGCAAGAACGTCTGCAATCATCGATCCATACGGAAAAAATATGTAATTTATGTTAAATGTTAACAAATTACTCCCTTAAAGAAAGACTTTTCCAGTCTACATTTTATATAATCTCTACTTTGGACTTTAAAGTTATTTTGCTGCCCAAATATCACAGTTCATGTACCAGTTTTTGTGGCTCATTTCGAAATTTAATTCCCTCACCATCGTCCGATTTAATTCGACCATTCATCAGTCTCAGAAGCCCAGGAATGGAGGAAATGGTCGATATACCGTGGGAAAGATTCAACTCGGCTGCAAATTCGAATATCTGGAGCTTAACGTTTTACTGATGTCCACTCTTTAATTCGAATTCGTTTACTTTTTCTGTATGGGTCGCTGATGGCCGAAAATGATGAAATTGCAGCCGATGGTATTTATTTTTCCCACGGTATGGCGGCTTCCCTCAGAAGATCCCGTTTGCACGTAAGTTTAAGTATTAGGAAGTTCAAAAATGGCTTTCAGCACTATGGGACTTAATTGCTGAGGTCATCAGTCCCCTAGAACTTAGAACTACTTAAACCTAACTAACCTAAGGACATCACGCACATCCATGCCCGAGGCAGGATTCGAACTTGCGACCCTAGCGGTCTCGTGGTTCCAGACTGTAGCGCCGGGGACCGCTCGGTCACTATTAGGAAGTCTTTTCTCAAAGTATTTGTCTGGCGTGTAACCTTGTACGGAAGTGAAACGTGGACGGTAAGCAATCCAGACAAGAAGAAGTTAGTAGCTTTTGAAACGTGGTGCTACAGAAGAATGCTAAGGTTAGATCGAACAACAAATGGGGAGGCACTGAATCGAATTGGGAAAAAAGGTCTTTATAAGCCATAAATTGGTTAAAAGAAGGGATCAGTTGATAGGACACATCCTGAGGCATCAAGGAATTGTCGGTTTGGCAACGGAACTCAGAGGGCCATAGACACGGGCTCCCAGCTAAATGCCGTGTTACTTGACATCCGCAAGGCGTTCGATACATTTCCCCAAAGTCGTTTAATGAACAAAGGTAAGAGCATATGGACTATCAGACCAATTGTGTGATTGGATTCAAGAGTTCCTAGATAACAGAAAGCAGCATGTCATTCTCAATGGAGAGAAGTCTTCCGAAGTAAGAGTGATGTGATGTGTGCCGCAGGGCCGGCCGGGTGTGGCCGAGCGCTTCAAGGCGCTACAGTCTGGAACCGCGCGACCGCTAAGGTTGCAGGTTCGAATCCTGCCTTTGGCATGGATGTGTGTGATGTCCTTAGGTTTGTTAGGTTTAAGTAGTTGTAAGTTCTAGGGAACTTATGGCCTCAGCAGTTGAGTCCCATAGTGCTCAGAGCTACTTGAACCATCTTTTTGTGCCGCAGGGGAGTGTCGTAGGACCGTTGCTATTCACAGTATACATAAATGACCTTGTGGACGACATCGGAAGTTCACTGAGGCTTTTTGCGAATGATGCTGTGGTATGTCGAGAGGTTGTAACAATGGAAAATTGTACTGAAATGCAGGAGGGTATTCAGTGAATTGACGCATGGTGCTGGGAATGGCAATTGAATCTCAATGTAGACAAGTGTAATGTGCTGCGAATACATAGAAAGAAAGATGCCATATCATTTAGTTGGAAGCAGTTAATTCCATAAACTATCTGGGAGTACGCATTAGGAGTGATTTGAAATGGATTGATCATATAAAGTTGATCGCCGGTAAAGCAGATGCCAGACTGAGATTCATTGGAAGAATCCTAAGGACATGCAATCCGAAAACAAAGGAAGTAGGTTACAGTACGCTTCTTCGCCCACTGCTTGGTTCAAATGGTTCAAATGGCTCTGAGCACTATGGGACTCAACTGCTGTGGCCATTAGTCCCCTAGAACTTAGAACTACTTAAACCTAACTAACCTAAGGACATCACACACATCCATGCCCGAGGCAGGATTCGAACCTGCGACCGTATCAGTCGCACGGTTCCGGACTGCGCGCCTAGAACCGCGAGACCACCGCGGCCGGCGCCCACTGCTTGAATACTGCTCGACAGTGTGGGATCCGTACCAGATAGGGTTGATAGAAGACATAGAGAAGATCCAACGGAGAGCAGCGCGCTTCGTTACAGGATCATTTAGTAATAGCAAAAGCGTTACCGAGATGATAGATAAACTCCAGTGGATGACTTTGCAGGAGAGACGCTCAGAAGCTCGGTACGGGCTTTTGTTGAAGTTTCGAGAGCATACCTTCACCGAGGAGTCAAGCAGTATATTGTTTATATTGTTCCCTCTTACGTATATCTCGCGAAGAGACCATGAGGATAAAATCGGAGAGATTAGAGCCCACACAGAGGCATACCGACAATCGTTCTTTCCACGAACTATACGAAATAGGAATAGAAGGGAGAACCGATAGAGGTACTCAAGGTACGTTCCGCCACACACCGTCAGGTGGCTTGCGGAGTATGGATGTAGATGTAGATGTGTAGGGGTAACAACTGTAGAGGGAGACCACAGTTTGAGAATAGTAAGCCGACTCAGATCGATGTAGATTGTGACGGTTATGCAGAGATGATGGGACTTATTTAGGATAGACTAGCAAGGAGAGCTGCGACAAACCAATCTTCGGACTTAAGACGACAACAACACTATTGCCTAGATGCAAGAAATGGAGACAGTAAGGCATGAAAAATTCTAGTGGACGCCTTCGTCTACCAGCCATAAAATTGTTGTTTTTGTTGTTGTTGTTGTTGTTGTTGTTGTTGGTGGTGGTGGTGGTGGTGGTGGTGGTGGTGCATATGTAGCAGTCATTCTACGGTAATGTTGTGTGTGAAATCTTATGGGACTTAACTACTAAGGTCATCAGTCCCTAAGCTTACACACTACTTAACCTAAGTTATCCTAACGACAAACACACACACCCATGCCCGAGGGAGGACTCGAACCTCCGCCGGGACCAGACCAGCCGCACAGTCCATGACTGCAGCGCCTTAGACGGCTCAGCTAATCCTGCGCGGCATTCTACGGTAAGAAACGAGCATTCGCACATTTTCTTGTGGTATAGGGTGACAACGGCGCTGAACAGCTAGATAGCCGTGACGACAGCGAGTACAGGCGTGTACCGAGTTGTGACGGAGGAAGGAGCCCTGCGTGTTCCGTTGCGGCCGTTTATGGGGGGCGGCAGTCGCGCAGCTGGAGGGCTTGCGCCGCGCGCGTCCTCCTGAGTCCTCGGGAGCGCAGGTCGTTGATCCAGCTGGCTTTTTAAGTCCGGCGGACGGTGGGGCGGCGTGCGCCGCAAGCCAACGAGGGTCGTCGCCGCCGAGCCGTGCGAATAATCTGCCGACGTCACTCTCTCTTCCTGGGGCGTTGACTTCCTAAACACGTGGCGCGTCAGCACCTGTTGTGCCGGACTCTGGCCCAACTTCGATAAACTGGAACGCCTCTGCTTGTTTATACTGCGGGAAACTAGATTTTGGGGGAAGAGGATCGTCCCGTTGGTATCATTCCACAAATAACACTTGTTTTCCTTTTATTTATTATTTTGCGTTTACCAACGCATCGTGTGCAGTCCTCGTCCATAGCCATCTAAGTATACCTCATAGCCTAGGCAGTTTGCTTCTGTGTAACAGAGAGCCGAATTGGAATCATGAGAGTATATTGTGCACAAGAAGGATGCTGGTCGAGCGTGTTGTAATAAAGGGGCTCTAACCTTCTGGAAAAGTTCACGGAACAAAAGCTCTGACGCACTTCCCTCCTCTGGTGCGTGTCTGGTTCTATATATGCATAGATCTGTTTCCAGCACCTGTATGGCATTCAGTACTTTCATTTGCGTCATCTACCCCAGACATTTGCGTCATCCACCCTGCACAACAGACATACACTTGTTTCCCAAAAACCACGAGTACAAAGTCACTACTCTTCATTTATGCTCCATCAAACAGCCACAATGTGAACAGAGAGCCACAATTAGCTACTTTTTCAGGCTGAGAAACGGAACGCTGACTTCTTCCAGCATTCGTGTCGGCTGTACTTCAGTTATTTCGCCGGCCAGTCGACTAAACCTAAGGTTCCTTGCTATTTCTCTTCATGAAACGCACCAGAGAAGGAGAATCCATGCATGGAAATAGGATTCTTACGTCATTTCCCTGCTCGGGATATTCTGAATTTTCATCAAATGTCCAGCGAGCTTATTAAGTAGTTTCATTCTTTTCCTTACATAGTCGCGTAGATCGAGAACTCGAGGAAATGCTCCAGAAATATGTGAAATAATCATCAATACTGCCACCCAACAAGGAGAATGTTCAAATCGAAAGGTCAAAACTGCTGTGGATGTACGTGGCTTGATTTGACTACTTTTACTGACAGTTTGCGGGGAAAGTTTTGTCACTTCAAACGGCCATGCGAGGCACTAGCTCAGAGGCTTGACGCCTTCGAAACCAGCCTCAAACACGTTCAGTATGATCCAAGTACAGCGAGCAAGCAAGGGCGCCGCGCGAGGTACGTCTAATAGGCTGCTTGCGCATTACACGATTTCGTCCGCACGGGAAAAAACCGTACGGGCAAATTTTCGTAGTCGACTGTTGAAGGGCATGAGACCTAACTATTTGTAGTATCGTTCCCAAAACCGATCGCGGTCCTCTGGTTTGGAGCCGAGTGGAAGGCTTAAACCAGAGGCTCAGACGATTCTGCGGAGAGCTGGGGTGCAAATTTCTCGACCTCCGCTATCGGGTGGAGAAATGTAGGGTCCCCCTGAATAGGTCAGGCATGCACTACACGCCGGAAGCGGCTACAAGGGTAGCAGAGTACGTGTGGAGTGCACATGGGGGTTTTTTAGGTTAGAGAATTCCCTCCCTAGGCCCGACAAGACGCCTCCTGAGACGCGGCAAGGTAGGAGTAGGCAAAATGCAACAGGGAATAACAATATTAATGTGCTAATAGTAAACTGCAGGAGCGTCTATAGAAAGGTCCCAGACCTGCTCTCATTAGTAAACGGCCACAACGCCCATATAGTACTAGGAACAGAAAGTTGGCTGAAACCAGAAGTAAACAGTAATGAAATCCTAAACTCAGATTGGAATGTATACCGCAGAGACAGGCTGGACAGTGAAGGGGGAGGCGTGTTTATAGCGATGAGAAGTGCAATAGTATCGAAGGAAATCACGGAGATCCGAATTGTGAAATGATTTGGGTGAAAGCAGGCTCAGACATGGTAATTGGATGTTTCTATAGGCCCCCGGGCTCAGCAGCTGTTGTGGCTGAGCACCTGAATAATAATTTGGAAAATATTTCGAGTAGATTTCCCCACCATGTTATAGTTCTGGTTGGAGATTTTAATTTGCCGGATATAGACTGGGAGACTCAAAATGTTCATAACGGGTGGCAGGGAAAAAGAATCCATTGAAATTTTTTTAAGTGCTTTATCTGAAAACTACCTTGAGCAGTTAAACAGAGAACCGACTCGTGGCGATAACAAATTAGACCTTCTGGTGACAAACAGAGCCGAACTATTGAATCAGTTAATGCAGAACAGGGAATCAGTGATCATAAAGCGGTTACTGCATCGATGATTTCAGCCGTAAATAGAAATATTAAAAAAGGTAGGAAGATTTTTCTGTTTAGCAATAGTGACAAAAAGCAGATTTCAGAGTACTTGATGGCTCAACACCAAAGTTTTGTCTCAAGTACATGCAGTGTTGAGGATCAGTGGACAAAGTTCAAAACCATCGTACAATATGCGTTAGATGAGTATGTGCCAAGCAAGATCCTAAGAGATGGAAAAGAGCCACCGTGGTACAACAACCGAGTTAGAAAACTGCTGCGGAAGCAAAGGGAACTTCACAGCAAACATAAACATAGCCAAAGCCTTGCAGACAAACAAAAGTTACGCGAAGCGAAATGTAGTGTGAGGAGGGCTATGCGAGAGGCGTTCAATGAATTCGAAAGTAAAGTTCTATGTACTGACTTGGCAGAAAATCCTAAGAAATTTTGGTCCTATGTCAAAGCGGTAGGTGGATCAAAACAAAATGTCCAGACACTCTGGTACTGAAACAGAGGATGACAGACTAAAGGCCGAAATACTAAATGTCTTCTTCCAAAGCTGTTTCACAGAGGAAGACTGCACTGTAGTTCCTTCTCTAGATTGTCGCACAGATGACACAATGGTAGATATCGAAATAGACGACATAGCGATAGAGAAACAATTAAAATCGCTCAAAAGAGGAAAGGCCGCTGGACCTGATGGGATACCAGTTCGATTTTACACAGAGTACGCGAAGGAACTTGCCCGTCTTCTTGCAATGGTGTACCGTAGGTCTCTAGAAGAGCGTAGCGTTCCAAAGGATTGGAAAAGGGCACAGGTCATCCCCGTTTTCAAGAACGGACGTCGAACAGATGTGCAGAACTATAGACCTATATCACTAACGTCGATCAGTTGTAGAATTTTGGAATAGGTATTATGTTCGAGTATAATGACTTTTCTGGAGACTAGAAATCTACTCTGTAGGAATCAGCATGGGTTTCGAAAAAGACGGTCGTGTGAAACCCACCTCGCGCTATTCGTCCACGACACTCAGATGGCCATAGACACGGGTTCACAGGTAGATGCCGTGTTTCTTGACTTCCGCAAGGCGTTCGATACAGTTCCCCACAGTCTTTTAATGAACAAAGTAAGAGCACACGGACTATCAGACCAATTGTGTGATTGTATTGAGGAGCTCCTAGATAACAGAACGCAGCATGTCATTCTCAATGGAGAGAAGTCTTCCGAAGTAAGAGTGATTTCAGGTGTGCCGCAGGGGACTGTCATAGGACTGTTGCTATTCACAGTATACATAAATGACCTGTTGGATGACATCGGAAGTTCACTGAGGCTTTTTACAGATGATGCTGTGGTGTATCGAGAAGTTGCAACAATGAAAAATTGTACTGAAATGCAGGAGGATCTGCAGCGAATTGACGCATGGTTCAGGGAATGGCAATTGAATCTCAATGTAGACAAGTGTAATGTGCTGCGAATACATAGAAAGATAGATCCCTTATCATTTAGCTACAAAATAGCAGGTCAGCAACTGGAAGCAGTTAATTCCATAAATTATCTGGGAGTACGCATTAGGAGTGATTTAAAATGGAATGGTCATGTAAAGTTGATCTTCGGTAAAGCAGATGCCAGACTGAGATTCATTGGAAGAATCCTAAGGAAATGCAATCCGAAAACAAAGGAAGTAGGTTACAGTACGCTTGTTCGCCCACTGCTGGAATACTGCTCAACAGTGTGGGATCCGTACCAGATAGGGTTGATAGAAGAGATAGAGAAGATCCAACGAAGAGCAGCGCGCTTCGTTACAGGATCATTTAGTAATCGCGAAAGCGTTACGGAGATGATAGATAAACTCCAGTGGAAGACTCTGCAGGAGAGACGCTCAGTAGCTCGGTACGGGCTTTTGTTGAAGTTTTGAGAACATACCTTCACCGAGGAGTCAAGCAGTATATTGCTCCCTCCTACGTATATCTCGCGAAGAGACCATGAGGATAAAATCGGAGAGATTAGAGACTACACAGAAGCATACCGACAATCGTTCTTTCCACGAACAATACGAGACTGGAATAGAAGGGAGAACCGATAGAGGTACTCAAGGTACCCTCCGCCACACACCGTCAGGTGGCTTGCGGAGTATGGATGTAGATGTAGATGTAGAATAATGATATCGCTAGTTGAATCAAAACCTGTATTATGGGACAAAACTTTACATATTTATAAGGACAGATACGCAACAAGAAAAGCCTGGTAAGAGGTATGTTCAGCACTCAACCCAGATTTTGAGAGCATTAGTGATAAAGAAAAAAAATGCATTTGGTACGTACTACCTATTAAGCAAAGTAAATACTTATTTGTAAATACTTACTTGTAGTATAGCTGAATAACATTTTACTTTTCCTTATAAGGCATTATGGCCGTGTGAAGTTGGTCTACGCAAAATTTTACCATCTAGTCGTTAGTTCCGTAAATTCTGTTAACTAAATAATTAAAAACATGGCTTATTTATCCTCTCAATATAAGTTGGTCGAGGTATAACTAGGCTAACTGAATAAAATAGTACTGAAAGTTTTAAAAAAAAAAAAACAGTTTATTTCACGAAGGCTACAGAACACTGTTTTTCTATCTGCAGAAGAGACACTTCATACAATGAAACTTCCTGGCAGATTAAATCTGTGTGCCCGATCGAGACTCGAACTCGGGACCTTTGCCTTTCGCGGGCAAGTGCTCTACCATCTGAGCTACCGAAGCACGACTCACGCCCGGTACTCACAGCTTTACTTCTGCCAGTATCCGTCTCCTACCTTCCAAACTTTACAGAAGCTCTTCTGCGAACCTTGCAGAACTAGCACTTCTGAAAGAAAGGATATTGCGGAGACATGGCTTAGCCACAGCCTGGGGGATGTTTCCAGAAAGAGAAAGATGGTAGAGCACTTGCCCGCGAAAGGCAAAGGTCCGGAGTTCGAGTCTCGGTCGGGCACACAGTTTTAATCTACCAGGAAGTTTCATATCAGCGCACACTCCGCTGCAGAGTGAAAATCTCAGAATGAGAAACATCCCCCAGGCTGTGGCTAAGCCATGTCTCCGCAATATTCTTTCTTTCAGGAGTGCAAGTTCTGCGAGGTTCGCAGAAGAGCTTCTGTAAAGTTTGGAAGGTAGGAGACGGATACTGGCAGAAGTAAAGCTGTGAGTACCGGGCGTGAGTCGTGCTTCGGTAGCTCAGATGGTAGAGCACTTGCCCGCGAAAGGCAAAGGTCCCGAGTTCGAGTCTCGGTCGGGCACACAGTTTTAATCTGCCAGGAAGTTTCATATCAGCACTCACTCCGCTGCAGAGTGAAAATCTCATTCTGGACTTCATACAATCTTCTGCTTCACATTTGACAAATTATATTTTAGACATTTGCCAGGGTACACTTCCGACTTCTGACACAAAATCTCTGCTAAGCACAATTCTGATATTGTTTGCTGCCAAGCCTCCTCTTGTAGTATTTTCCCCTGACAAATCTTCCAGGCCTGTGATTGTCGTTGTGTCCTCAACAATATATCCGTCTCTGTCACGTACATAGTTGTGCAGTACAATGCAAGCATTGGCAATGAGCACTGCAAAATGTGACTGCGCATAGATAGGCCGATGGAACACGCGCCATTTATTATAAGAATGCCAAATGCACATTCCACATATCTTCGTGTTCTGCACAATCGATAGTTAAATATTCTTTTCTCAACTGTTAAGTGTTTTCCTCCAAAGGGTCTCAATAGGTGTTTGTGTAGCCCAAACGCTTTGTCTGCAACAAAGAAGTATGGTATTTTAGGACTCTTCGTCCCTGAAAGAGGCTGTTCCACAGGTAGTGGTTGAGAACCACTTTCTATTGATCTCCACAATTTGGACCTCTTAAATATTGATGAGTCACATTCTTTACCATAGCTCACTACATCAACGTAATCAAATCTTTTACTTTGCGTCTGCTACAACCATAAGCACAATAGAAAAGAAATCTTTGTAATTGTAATACATTGATCCCGAGTCAAACGGACAAGTCAGTATTATATGCTTAACGTCGACAGCGCCAAGACAGAGTGGGAAATTAGCGATACTTTCGAAGTCAGAAGCAATTGACATCCACGTATCACAGGTTGGTGTTGGAATACACTCTTCTCGCATTACTGGCCAAATCGCTGCACATTCTTCTTCAACAATTTTTCCAGCCGTTAAAATTCCAACCCTGTAGCAATAGTGCAAATCCGTAAACGTACAGCCACTCCCCAAATATCTAAAAAAAGTTGAACAGTAATTATTATGTAACTCAACAATATTAAAAAAGTTTTCATCAAAAATACACAGATAATAAATTTGTATTTATGCTGGCAAGAAAGTAATCCGAAGGTGGACCTACCTCTGAGACTTTCGCAAAATCGAAAAAAGATGAGAAAGTTACCAAACAAAGTGGATCTGGAGCCAAAAAACACTAGAAATACCTGTTTTCAGACCAACTTCAATTTTTAAACAAGGTCTAACCGAAAAGGATACGGTAGACAGCCTGGACCCAGAAATTGAGCCAGGAACACTTGACGAAGACATGAAGCCTGAAGGTGCCGGTGCTACAACTCCGATTTCTACTTACGTAAACCCGCCATACATTCTTACAGGAGGAAGAAAACATAAGAAACCAGACGAGGTTGGTATGAAAATACTCAAAGCTCTGGAACCTAAAACGCCCTGCAGTAAGGTGTCCTTCCTTCAGAGTTTAATGCCTCATTTTACGAACTATTCTAACAGTGAATTCCTTCAATTTCAGCTGGGAGTATTAAAGGTAATTGATAACATAAACAAAATGAAGCAAACAGTTCCTCATCCTCAACCAAGATACTCCTCTCCCATGCCATCTTATCGGCCATTTCCTCAGTGTACGCCTGAGCCATCTGCAGTTATCCAACCGCAACCATTTTTAAACTTCAACAATCTCCATTTCCACTTCAACAATATGCTGGACCTAGTTTTTTTCCAGTCAGATAACAACTAGTGTAGAAGAACATTCCTTGTATCAGCATAGGCCTATATGTGGACCGCAAAATCATTCAAAGGAAGCACACCATTCAACGCCTCTCCAAAAAAAGTACACAATCCAAACCAGAAGCACAGACAACATCACATGACCTGGACAACATTGTTCACAGTGACTCTCCGCAAAGTGAAAATGTTGCAAGTCCGTCTATTTCTCCTTCAGGTAATTCTTCGTATTCCGATTTCTTCAGTTACCATCAATTTGTTTTTGGAACGTCACAAATAATCTACCAAAACAATAAACACAATGAAATCCATAATTTGATCAGAAACCTACAATGTTTGTATTTTCCGAATTTCATATTTGTTCATAATTGTATTTTTATTGATAACATAATCTAGCATAATAAATAAAATCGATTATTTTACATGTGTTTTATTGTTTTGCCTACTACTACAATATCACTTTACTGCATAATAAGAATTTAAATATAGAATTTGAAAAAATACAACAATAAGAGTTTATACATGTATTATTTAGCTTCAATGGCTTATTTGTTCAAACACCAATAATAACCAAACTGTATTGAAAAACTTAACTTAAATCATAGCCAGCATTTCAATAGGCTGTATACAGTTCCTGGATTGCCTGATTTGGCGTTGCAGAACATTTTTCAGTTTCCTGTGCAATTCATCGCAGGAGCCAACTGACATACGAAACTAGTTAAAAAAACTTTCGATCGTCGTTTCTCAGGTCTGCAAATAATGTGTAGAAAACCCCGACTTCCTCACGTCTCAGATTAATTGGATAAACCCAGTAAAGGCGACTGCGCCTTCGTCTTCTCCGGCGTCGATACCGTATCCATAATGCAATTACTTGTTCACGATCCATAATAAGAACTGTACCAGGTCGCACTTTGAACGGAACTGATGTTCTTGTTTAACGCTTAAAAATCGTTCAGTGTGAAAATTAACCGACTACGATTTAAACCCGTACTGTTTTTTCCCGTACGGGCGAAATCGTGTAATGTGCAAGCAGCCAGGGACCAATGACCTCAGCAGTTTGGTCACATAAGACCTTACCACAGATTTTTTTTCGAAGCAAGGGCGAAGTTGTAGCTGCCGCAGATAATCTCTCAGTAGCCGTGATGGAATATTGATCGATCCGCTAAATGTTTTGAGCAGTGTGGTTTTGAGACAATCAATATTGCTGCTTTTTTATAGGATGAAGTGCACCTGCTTTGGTGTCGCCGTACATAAACCTTCGCAGATGTTTGACTCAACTGTGTATTAGCCAGATCTATGCTCGTCCGTTGCGAATGTTCACCAACTGACGACCCATTAGCGTTTAGAATTTTGGAGGAAAAAAGGGCAGCGCGGTCCGCATTATCAAATATTTACGCTGCATAATATGCCCGTGAAATTGAATTTTTCCTTTCCTCTGATGTTACAGTGTTATTTATAGGTTTCTTCCACGTGTAATTCTCGTATCATATCAGGAGACAGATTTAGTTTGTGGCAAGCATACGACATCTGTTGAAATTTAAACGAAGTCTTTTATGCGATAACGAGGTACCCTAGCGACACGGCGTTGGCAGCACCGTATGTTCGCCATCTCTAAAGCAGCCCCGTCTTTCACAAAGTTGCTCTCACGTTTAGCTTTCGAGCTATTGTTATTTGAATAAAAAGTGATACAGTTGTCATGAGATAATCTTTGCCAAAACTGTTTCCGAAGAGCATCGGTGCAACGTTAAATTGTGCGCGCAAGAATGACGAAAAAGTTGTGGAAACAGACTGGAAAAGTTGCGGACCCGAAACTCCAATTCGGTACACCGTTTCAGTCTACCAGGAAGTCTGAAAACAGCACACAATCCGCTGCAGGTGGAAAGCTACATCCTGGAAACGTGGCAGCTTCTGAAGCGAGCATATGGCGATGGCGCTCCAGTTCTGACGTAATGGTGATACTGGTTTTCCGGATCCGAAAGCGGTCGACAATCAATTGAAGATGGCCGTCGACCAAGAACCTTTCGACTTCAACTCAGGAACCTTCGGACCTTAAAAGGTGGCATTCAATTGAGAATCAAGGATCTGGTGCCCGCCAACTATCATTTTTCAGAGAACTTAAAGATAGGTATCTCAATCGATTAGATCTGAAAAGGTTACGCGAAAGAGACTGTAGTTGGGCCAAGACAACTTCTGATTTCCTCGTCATGCCAACGGGCTTGCCCACCCAGCTTTGTCAATTCTCGAGTTTATCTCCGCTCCCAGCTATCCTACTTTCCAGACATTACTTATCGTAACTTCACCTTGTTTCTAAAATTAAAATTGTCTCTGAAAAGACACAATTTCGGTGGTGTTGATAACATTATGGTGAACGCAACACAGAATTGGACATTCTGAAAGAATCTTTCCAGAACTACAGAGCGAAGCGAAAACATCACGGAGACAAGTGTCAATAGTTAGTACTTCGAGGAAGACAAATACTGAATAATTGTGGATTAAATGAAAATAGAATTTTTTTTTTAATTTTTTTTTTGGCGAGTCATCGTATGTAGTGGAAATGTTGACCTCGATTTTGCTTAGGTGATGGTGTAGCTAAGTGATAGCTATAATACATTCCCGAGTAATATCATCCAGTATCTTAGGTTTTAGCCATATTTTAATTACTTTCAGCCTGTGCTTCGTAATTGTAGGAACATGCGTGAAACAAAATAGTTTCTTGACATTTGTGAATCGTACTTATATGATAATGTTATTGCATGTAATCCTGTTAGGTTGGGACACAAGTGAGCACAATATCCTGGTTGCTTGGCTCGAACAGCGCACCAGCAACTTCGCAGTTGTTGAGATTAGTAGGAAAAATACATTACGAACGTACCGTGCGATTTCCTGAGTAACAATATGGAAATTCGCGCTTTTGGGTGACAACTGAGTTGTGCGACCTGGCCTTTGCACGCTTTCATCACCTGGGAGAGAGCTCAATTTCCACTCCATTGCTTTGCTTACGTATCGGGCAGGAAAGAAAACCAGCGATACAAAAAAAGAAAGAAATGATCCTGTCTTGTCTTCAGGGCGACTGAAGCATGTAATCCCTCAGATCGCTTCATCCGCTTCAGTAGTTTTTGCCATACAAACAGACTGTCGCCATCCTGCTTTCACACTTCTTCGCCTCAGAGAACGCTCTGCGAATCCTTTAGAATACAAGTAACGGGCAACTTATTTTCGCTACATGCACCGTTATCTTCTTTAGAGTTAGTGGCAGTATGACGTGGACACATTCACCAGAAATGTATGATCGCACTATTCGTGGAAAGTGTTGTTGCTACTAATTTTTCGAGCACACTTGTACGTCTTTCAGATAAAAAGGTGAATGAAAACAAACCGTTTCAACCATCAGTTGTATCATCGTTGGAACATTTTTAACTGGTTCAACTTGATATGCAAAGAACGTACGGTTCGCATGTGGTAAACTGTTATGGAGTTTCAGCTGCCCTATACAAGTTACGAAAAAATTTTCTCATGATTTCGGACAAGTATCATGTTGATCCAGGCCGTTTTGCGTGATTCAGGCTCTCTAAAACTTTGAAAGAAGCTCTGCAAACCACTGAACTCGTTTGACTGGATAAACTCGTCAACGAGTAACTACTTGCTGTGGCTTTTAATCATCCAGCCTAGAGAGAGACTAAGAGAGAGAGGCAAAGAGAGAGAGACAGTTTTTGTGAGTGACTCACTTGAGGGATCGTTGTAGACAATACTTCTGTTATAATGGATGTTCCGCTGGCTGCAAGACTAGGCACGCTCCCTTGGCATGACGGAGTCTGCACATTATCGCCGGAACGTGACACGCCAGCTAAATCCGACATTCCCCGAAGGATAGCTTCGCCGCTGCGCTCACATTTTCCGGTTGCGTTTATTCTCCCCCATCCTACACCAATACCTTTCGGACATGGAAGCGCGTAAATAGAACATATGTTTATAGATCAGAAATAAATTCTATATTCTCATAAAAGTTACTCAGTGTTAAAGCTTATTTCCTCCAGTGTGAGTTCTCAGTGTCAAACGCCGTTGCCAGTGCGCCACAACAGACTAGTGTACACTCCCTATAACGATCAACTGTCGCCCGACGCAGTGAACAAACGCGCATTGTGCCTCAGTTTGTAATCTTCTGTGCTAGCGAACCTAAAATCCGATACGAAAGAGCCGTAGTGCCAAGAGGCAAATGTAAATTAACGTATTGCTTTAGACAGAGTGTAGAAGATTGACACCTCCATTACGAAAAGAGACCGAGCGAGGTGGCGTAATGGATAGCACATTGGACTCGTATTCAGAAGGAACAGAGTTGAAACCGCCGGTCATCCATCTCGATTTGGGTTTCCTGCAGTTTCCCAAAACCGATCAAGGTGAATACTGGGATCGTTCCCTTTATAAAAATACGGCTCATTTTGTTTCTCACTCTTGATCTATCCGTGCCGGTTCTGTATATCCGATCGCCTCGGCATCGACGGGACGTTAAAACCCTAATTTACATCTATACTCCGCAGTTCGCTTTAAAATGTGTGGCGGAGGGAGCTGGTGGTATCACTACTGTTCCCCCGTAAACCGTTACTGCTCCGTCCGTGAATGGAACGTGAGAAAAACGACTGTAAATCTCCATGTCAGGCATTAATTTATAGATTTCTCAGACGTGGTCATTTCGTGAGACGTACATGAGGAGAGGGGTAAGTAAAATGTAGCCAGACTCCTCTTGCATCGTTCTCTTTGGGAATTTGAACAGTCAATCTCTCCGTGACACACAATGCCTCTCTTGCAGCATCTGTACTGGAATTTCAAGAGCATCTCTGTAAAGCTCCTACGCTTGCAAAACGAACCCGTGAGGCAACGTAACGCTTTAATTTCTTTATTTTCTATATCTTATATGAATCCATATTCTAAGGGTTCCAGACCGACCATCAGTGCTCAAGACTCACTCGAACGAATGTTTTATAAGCCATTTCCTTTGTGGATGAATTAAATTTCCTTGGGATTCTTCCAGTGGATCTCAGCCTGGGATTTACTTCTCAACAACAAGTTTTATACAGGTGTTTTACTTCCAGACGATTACTCTTATTTATTTTATGAAGATTTATCACCAAAACTGTAATCGAATAGTTATGGGTAAAGACTAAAAAGAGAGCTACAAAGACATGAATAGAATTTCACGTGGTATTGCGAAAACCATCCAGAGCTCAACTAATCGATGTTGCGGTCTCTAGATCGTTCTTAGAAAAGCGAATGATTAATACCTGACAGCTATTGCAAAAGTTCGTTCGTGGATGACATGGAAATAAAAGTTTATTTGAATCGCTGTACTCTAAACTGCTTATACCACCACCTTGTCTTATAGTTATTAACCTTCTGCATCGTCCTATAGATGGCAGGTATATAGAACGCAACACTGCAAATATTCAATTATCTAGTTTCCGCCTGGGACGCATTTATTACCAAAAGTTGGTGGGCAGGTGCCCCATTGCAGTGCCACTCGTAATACTAGAAAAGTCAATCAGATCAATGATCTACACAATTAGAATCTCCCTTGTAGGCCGTGAAGAAATATCTTTCTGTTCCTCCAAGGCAGACTACTTCTCATTCACTAATGAAGTATTCGCAGGTACAGCATCTCCATGGATCAACATTTCCAGCTGCGAACACCAACTTGCAGTTATACGATTCAAAGTTTTCATTTTTCTGTATGGCGGATATAATCCCCATCATTCCAGCTTTAACAACAGGTCAGTGAGGAGTAGCATATCATCGTTTGGCTCACGTAGTTTGAAGAGCTATATTTATAAATTAGTCGTATTTGTTTTAGCCTGTTATCTGTCCTCAATTCCATCTGTGCTTTCCGAGTTTAAGTTAATATCATGTTTTTGCTAGGCATCAAGTCAGTCATGTTGATTGTTTACAAGTCGTCTGGCGCTCAAATTTTCCACAGGACCTTGTTGGTAGCGACACAATAGGCCAGATTAAAAGAGCGGAGTTCACCGCACGTTATTCGTCGGAAAAATAAAACTGGTGCACATCACACTGTAAACATGATTGTATTCTTACGTAACACCACGACGCGAGGAACGCTGAAGCAGTACTATCAGCTAACGACACCAGATCAATAATCTGACGAGGGTATCTGTCATGATAGTCGTTATATACATAGTATGTTCTACAGAGAGAGGTTCTAAGTGTTCCATCTCAATAAAGTAATCCCTTCTGACTGCTTTAATCGTGGCTAATGGAAAAACAAAGCCAAGGCTGTATTTCTAGTTTCCCAAAGACACAGATAGCCTTTTTTTTATTAATCAGCACCAATATTTTCACTTGAAAACTCACATAAGATGCGGCTCTTTAGTATACAAACGGACACATCAGAATATTCTATAAACATTCTCTTTTCATCAGTCGCGACAATTACATCGATAATTTTTTTATACAAGAATGACTCATGCTTCAGATAGTTGTTGCAGAATGTACAGCTGCTGCATACTGAATAGAACGGCACTGGACAGATGCGTATCCGACGGAGGTTCGAGTCCTCCCTCGGGCATGGGTGTGTGTGTGTTTGTCCTTAGGATAATTTTGGTTAAGGAGTGTGTAAGCTTAGGGACTGATGACCTTAGCAGTTAAGTCCCATAAGATTTCACACACATTTGAACAGATGCGTATACTACATACTATTTTTGTAACGAACACTTCTGTACATTTCGTCGGCACTCAAAAGGTACGATTGAGCTAGTCCATGTGACAGATGGATCCCCAAAACTGGTAGAGCTGTATATGTGAGGTCATGTACACTTAAGAGCCAAAGAAACTGGTACACCTGCCTAATAACCTGTACGGCTCCCGTGAGCACGTAGAAGTGCTGCAACACGGGGTGGCATGGACTCGACTAATGTCTGAAGTACTGCTGGAGGGAACTGACACCATGAATCCTGCAGGGCTCTCCATAAATCCGTAAGACTACGAGGGGGTGGAGATCTCTTCTGAACAGCACGTTGCAAGGCATCCCACATATGCTGAATAATATTCATGTCTGGGGAGTTTGGTGGCCAGCGAAGTGCTTAAACTCAGAAGTATGTTCCTGAAGTCACTCTGTAGCAGTTCTGGGCTTGTGGGGTGTCGCATTGTCCTGCTGGAATTGCGTAAGTCCGTCAGAATGCATAGTGGACATGAATGGATGTAGGATGCTTACGTAAGAGTCACCTGTCATATTCGTATCTGGTCGTATCAGGGGTCCCATATCGCTCCTACTGCACACGCCCCATACCATTGCTGAGCCTCCACCCTGCTGAGATGCAGTACTCATGGATTCACGAGGTTCTCTCCATACCCGTACACGTCCATCCGCTCGATACAATTTGAAACGAAAAACAGGCACCATGCTTCCAGTCATCAACGGTTCAATGTCCGTGTTGATGGGCCCAGGCGAAGCGTAAAGCTTTGTGTCGTGCAGTCATCAAGGGTACACGAGTGGGCCTTCGGCTCCGAAAGGCGATGTCGATGATGTTTCGTTGAATGATTCGCACGCTGACACTTGTTGATGGCCCAGCATAGAAATCTCCAACAATTTGCGGAAGGGTTGCACTTCCGCCACGTTGAACGATTCTCTTCAGTCGTCGTTGGTCCCGTTCTTGCAGGATCTTTTTCCGGCCGCAGCGGTGTCAGAGATTTGATGTTTTACGGGATTCCTGATATTCACGGTACACTCGTGAAATGGTCGTAGGGGAAAATTCCCACTTCATCGTTATCTCGGAGATGCTATGTCCCATCGCTCGTGCGCCATCTATAATACCACGTTCAAAGTCACTTAAATCTTGATAAGCTGCCATTGTAGCAACAGTAACCGATCTACGACTCCGCCCGACACTTGTTGACTTACGTAGGCGTTGCCGACTTGGAGCGTCGTAATCTGCCTGTTTACATATCTCTGTATTTGCATACGTATGCCTTTACCAGTTTTTTTTTTTTTTTTTTTTTTGACGCTTCAGTTTAAGAAATCACATACACTGCAAATGTGTCACAACAGCATGGTATCGATAAGTAGCATATGCCATACGACAGGTCGTCCGGAATGTGAGCTCTGGTGATGAATCTTAACTATATTCGTACACGGCTGTCGTGTTATTTATTTATTTATTACAATTTTATTTTGGCTTTTATTTTACGTGGTAAATTTAAAGCGTCAATGGCTTCTCTCAGGTAACAAACAGACATGGTCTTTGAGATCCCTTCAAAAGTTAACACAACACTTGTATAGACCCTAACATTATAGAGCAAACGTGTCGAAGAGTATCGTCATACGCAGAAGTAGTTGTGAATACTGTATCGGTGTGTTTTATTTATTATTTATTTTGCAGCAGTAGTAAGCTCAACTTAAAATCCAGTGCAGATGTCACTCAATTAAAATGTTATCACACCGCACAGTCAAAACATAGGCAAAATATGTAAAAGAAAAGAAAAAAAAAGGCTTGCGGATGCCGTAGTGTCAGTCTTCAAGATGATTGATTCTACAGTGGGGCGGATCAGCGCCAATAGAAATAAACGTACATGTACTATTTTTGGTCTGAAAATAATTATATTCTAAATAATTGTACTCTGCATGTTCATAAATGAATAGAAATGAATGTCACATCTGCGTACTTAATATCGGAGCCCAAACTAATTGGTTATCTGTAGTCTCCTTTTCCGTGCAGCGTGGTTTTCAGTTGTCGGTAGATGGTGACTTGGTTTTGGTATAGGAGACTGAAATGTATAAAGAAGAGGTGAAATCAGTCTCAGGTAGCACCTGAAGAAGACAGCGAGGCACGCTGTTGAAATATCGTGCGAGAACGACGCGAACATCCGGCTGGATTCCCGAATATCCAAGATGTCAACAGATCGCCGGGAAAGCATGAAGAATTACAAGAGGTGAAATAATTATCTTTATCAATATTGCGAAATATTTTGGTATTTGAAAAATCATTCTCCTGCAAAATACAATATTTTTCTTCATTTGGCCAGCCAGATATGATAAAACATTTCTATGTGCAGCTTTCCTCTTCTTTAATTATCTACTCATTTATTGTAAAAAAGTTCTAGAACCTTCAGTAAATTTCGAAAACTAGAGCCACCTCCTTACAGTCAACCTCGTAAGGGAAGGGTGGTATTTCGTAGGAAAACCGGAAGAGCATATTATCTGTACCGGTAAAAGCAAATATCTTATTGTAATTATGTTTTACCGTAACACCTTCTCCTGATACGTTTTATGCAGTTCTGCAGAAACTGTGTGTGAAACGGGAATTCAGGTGCTGCAGTTCCTAAAATGTTCCACCGTATCGCTTTTCCGTTGTATCGCCAGAATGTAGTGTCCAAGTCAGTGGAGCTTGTGAATTGTTTCCCACTCTGTCTGTCTCTGTGTGTGTGTGTGTGTGTGTGTGTGTGTGTGTGTGTGTGTGTGTGTGTGCTCCTCAAGTGTTTCTCATCCAGATTATTTGTCGTCGCTGTTCTTTGCTGCTGTTGTTTCCATGCTTGTTTACTGTGAAGTTTAGATGGTCTGTTGTTTGTGTTGACTAATGAGTGTAGTTTCTTTCTGTAGAACGTTTAAAGGCGTTCTGTTAATTTTGTTTGAGGTAAGCTTAGAAGTTGGATTCTTGTGTGCAGCTAAGTGGTAGGTCGGCTTTGAGTGGTTGTGGATTTTCTGTGTTGATGTAGAGGTCATGTTATGCTCCTTTGTTCAATTAACTATCATCCTAAATAGCATGAACAGATAGGTGAGTAAGACACAAAGAAATTCATAGTTTTAATCACATTTACGACCCATATGACAGATGTATCAGACACGCGATATACCCTCATACTTCAATAAGAATGTAATAATCCCAGTTTCAAAGAAGGCAAATGCTGCAGGTGTAAATACTGCCAAACATCAGTTACACAATTCATAATTGCAAAATACTAACACAAATTGCGTATAGAAGAATGGAAAGAGTGGAAGAAGCCAACCTGGGAGTACATTAGTTTGGATTTCAAACAAGTGTAAGAACACGTGAAGCAACTCTGAACCAACGACGTGTCTTAGAAGATTGACAAAAGAAAGGCAAAGCTAGTTTTGGAACATTTATATATTTAGAGAATGCTTGTGGCAATGTGGACTGGAATAAACTCTTTGAAATTCTCAAGACAGCAAGGGTAAAATACAAGGGTCGTAATGTTAAAAAAAAAAAAAAAAATGGTTCAAATGGCTCTGAGCACTGTGGGACTTAACATCTGTGGTCATCAGTCCCCTAGAACTTAGAACTAATTAAACCTAACTAACCTAAGGACATCACACGCATCCATGCCCGAAGCAGGATTCGAACCTGCGACCGTAGCAGTCGCGCGGTTCCAGACTGAGCGCCTGAACCGCTAGACCACCGCGGCCGGCGTCGTAATGTTATCCACAACTTGTACCGGAGCCAGACTGCAATTGTAAAAGTTGAAGGACATGAAGCGGAAGTTGAGAAGGGATTGATACGGTATTCTAGCCTACCTCAGGTGTTTTTCGGTTCAATTGACTCTGAGCACTATGGGACTTAACATCTATGGTCATCAGTACCCTAGAACTTAGAACTACTTAACCCTAACTAACCTAAGGACATCGCACAACACCCAGTCATCACGAGGCAGAGAAAATCCCTGACCCCGCCGGGAATCGAACCCGGGCGTGGGAAGCGAGAATGCTACCGAACGACCACGAGCTGCAGACGGTGTTTTTTTATGTGTAAATTGAGTAAGCAGTAAATGAAGCAAAGGAGAAATTTGGAAAGGGAATTAAAGTTCAGAAAGAAAACATAAAACGTTTGAGGTTTGCCGATGACTACATAATTCTGTCAGAGACCGAAAAGGACATGGAGTAGCAGTTGGTCGGAATGGATTAGTGTCATCAGATGATAAGATTAAATTCTACAAAAGTAAAACAAGGAGAAAGACCTGTAATGGAAAATTAAAAACAAGCAATGCTGAACTAGTGCAGGAAATGAAGCCGTAAAAGCATTAGATAGATTTTGTTATCTGGGCAGCTAATTAACTGGTGATAGCCGAAGTAAAGAAAAATAAAAAATAAAATGAAGACTTGCAGTAACAAGGAAAGCAGTTCAGAAAAACAGAAATTTGTTAACACGTAATATAAATTTAAGTTTTCGGAAGTATTTTCTGAAGGTATTTGCCAAGGGTGTAGCATTGTACGGAAATGAAACGTGAACGATAAACAGTAAAGAAGGAGCGAATAAAAATGAAACGTGGACGATGGAAATTTCAGAAAACAAGGGTACAGAAGCTTTTGGAAAAAAATAATTAAAAAATATTGCGTATGTTATTGTTGGTCGGGAGATCCTTCCCGGGGAGTTTGGCCGCCTAATGGTTGAAATGGCTCTGAGCACTATGGGACTCAACATCTGAGGTCATCAGTCCCCTAGAACTTAGAACTACTTAAACCTAACTAACCTAAGGACATCGCACACATCCATGCCTGAGGCAGGATTCGAACCTGCGACCGTAGCAGTCACGCGGTTCCGGACTGAAGCGCCTAGAATCGCTCGGGCACCCTGGCCGGCTTGGCCTCCTAATGCAAGTGTCTTTATTTGACGCTTCTTCGGTGTCTTTCGCGTCGATGATGATGATGATGATGATGATGACAAGAGGGCAACACACACTCACACACACACACACACACACACACACACACACACACACACACACACACACACACACACACACAAGTCCCGAGTGGAGAAAATCCCCAACCCGACCGGGAATCAAGCCTGTCGTCCCCGTGATCGTGAGTCATACTGACCACAAGACGAGGAGCTGGTGGCATCTTTTGAAATGCGGTCCACTGAAGAACGCTGAAGATAAGATGCGGTGAGGGTACAACTAATGAAGAGGTGCTGAACTGCACCGGGGAGAAAAGAACTTTGTGGCACTGTTTCACTAAAAGAAGGAATTGGTGCGTAGGACACGTACAGAGGAATCAAAGAATCCTCATTTTGGCAATTATGGGAAGTTGGAGGAAAGTGGAGGGGGGGGGGGCGTTAAATTGTAGAGAGAAACCGAGTGTTGACTAGAGTAAGCATGGCCAAATGGATATAGGTTGCAGTAGTTATGCAGATATGTGAAAGCCTGTACAGGACAGACCTTTGTGGAGAGCTGCATGAAACCAGGTTTAGGACTGATAATACAACAACAAAAATGACAGTACCAATTCTGATAAAAAAAGTTAATCTTAAATTTATCCATGTTATATAGATGTTGTTGGAGGGCTGCTACTGTATTGTAAGATTTTTATGAAATAGTATTACTACAACAGTCACTTGTTACTAATATTTTACTAGCACACGCGTTTCGGCTGCATGCTACCATCATCAGGTGCATTTACAGTTACTTTTTCATTGTATTTAAAATGAAGTCAGGTTTTGTAACTGTATATCTTTGCCTCTTATAAGTCCACCTTGTCCTACAGAATGTGAGACCTGACGGTGTGTATAAAATGATTACAGTCGCTGTCTTACATGTCCCAGCTTTGCGTCCCGAATTTTTGTTTTCCGCGCTTTCGTTACCTACTCCTGGGTGAGGGACAGTGAGGACCTGCACATTCCTCAGGGGTGGCCACAGCTGCGTGAGTTAGTGTTCACTGACGACCGTTCTGTGGAGGATTTCCGAAGTTCTGCTGAAAAACCAACTTAGGAGTTCGAGATGATACCCAGCGACAAGAATAATGGCAAGTGAAATCTGCCCAGTGCCGTCCATTCTCCGTGATTCCAAATGACATTGACAGCGGGTAGCTGAATATTTTTGTAAGGAAATGACCACCGGGCTACCAAACAATTAAGGCCGTCGTATACAAGTGCTGCCACATAATGTTTCTTGTTTTGATATAGAGAAGTGAAAAAAAAATAGTAGGCTGGGAAGCTCAATGTGAGGCGGAGAAAGAGCTAAATGTTGAAATCTTTTTCGAAGAGATTCGAGTCAAATGTTTCGCAGAGCCTTGCAAAAAACTTCAGGCAGACCCAGTGTGGTTTCTATACGAGGACTACGGTCAAGTAATCCGTCCATTATTCTCAAAACCACTCCAGCGACACCAGTGCTGGCATAACCGAACGGGCAACTGCGGCGTCGAGAGTTGATCAAGCGGTTATCTCTAGATGTCGTTATAAAAGTTTCCAGTCTTACACCAATTCTTTTATGTAAGGCAACGATTTCATGAAATTGTTTTACTTCGTGTAGTGTGTTCCTCGATTGTTTTATATCCCAAAAGCAGCACACATACTGAAATAATAACTGCCACACTTGTTTCTCAGCGGTGTTCAGCTGTGTGAGAAAGTGCTGTATGTAAGTCATACGGTAGCTAAAGCGGCGAAATACCGGAAAGACTAACGGGAACTTAAACTATACTTTGGGCTGGAGGTGAGTTAACGCTTCGGAAGGAAATAATACAACTCATGTTGGTATGAAATACACGGTCCCGAGATGCACGTCAGTTTAATGTTTAACCACGAAAGAAAATCTGTTTTCGGATGGCGATGCACCAGATAATTTAGATCTATGATATAGGTTCATGTCAGCACAGACACCTGCAGCTTCCAAGTTTTGTTCTGAAAGCAGCCCCGCTCCACCCCGTTGGTTGTGGCTGAGAAATTTTTTCCATATATGCCCCTCTTCTTTGGGAGTATCGCAGTTCGTATGTAGCAGAGCCTATGGTGATGTTTGGAAATGTAGGAGAACGTACAGGTAGTATCATGAAGTCAGTTTTTGTGATGTTTCCTTGAACGTCGCTATTAATTGTGGGATTGGATTCCAGGATCCAAACCGATTGATGGAAGACGGATGTTATTGGGGAAGGTGAGGGGGGAAGTGTTAGAGCCATGTGTAACTATACATTAAAACTCATTTCGGAGTCCAGTCCTGCTTTCTTCAATAAAACATTTTCTTTACGACAGCGTCCCCTACCTGCATGGTACTTCGCACCCTGCTCTCTTTCTTTCAGGGTACTTGGGTTTTGGCATTGCCTGCACTGTCCCAGTCGGTTATGTATAGTGCTCATACAAAATTTAGGTGACGTAGATTCTATCCTCGTGAGAATAAACTGTGCTCCAGGAATGGTCTTGCACCGCAGACTAGATTGAAGCACGTGTCCGAAGTTGTAAACCCACGTCTGGATCGAGTCGGAGGTAACTGGTTCGAATTCTAGTTGTGGAAAAATATTAACCGTCAGTATTTGTCTGCCAAGAAGAGGAGATATGGCGGCGTAAAGTTCCTACCCAGCAGACCTTACGCCAGTTTCCTGCACTGAAGTCCAAACCTTTCCGCCGTCTCTCACGAAGTGAGAGCGTGTGACATTATTGATGATTATTCATTCCTTAGAGGACATAAAGCCTCTTGAGAAGCAGGCTGTGTACTGCTACCGCATTCCCCCTCCCTCCCTCCCTCCTCTCTTGTTTGTCATCAACAATACAAATGCAACTCCAAAACGACACACACACACTCACACACACACACTCACACACAAAGACATCATTTTTAATTTTAAAATTTGTGGCTTTTGGACAGATAGCCTCACAGCCAGGTCTCAGTATTTTGGTATTTTACAGAGTAAAGTTACAATTATATAAAAATTACATAAGTAGTTTAAAAATTAATATATTGTATTGATAAACATTGTTGCTATATTAGTTAGTAATGATTGATAAGAGCTGGTTAACTGCTTACGTAGTCTACAGTTTACATTCGAAACAAAATGTGATTGATGTCTTTTACGTACACTAAACAGCTACGAATGAATTACAGCTCTCACATTGCGTGAAGCAAATCGAAACACCTTCTTCAGTTTCAAATAATGCTTTTCATGTGTGTTGCAAACTACATCTTAAACATTCACGATGAGAACGTCCCAACACTCACGCGAATGGTTTCTGCTATCGTGGTAAAGTAGTTCTGCAGATGTGTCGTGCCAGATCGTACTAGGAAGTATTACAGGTGAATCAGTTTTACAGACGATTTGTGTCTGAACGCAGATTATCCGAATGTATTATAGATTCTGCTTTGCCGTAAAAGTAACTTGATTTTAAATTATGCATGCTGACATTTCGGACCACGTGAATCCATTTTCTACTGTTCTACAGCTTGTGCATGTTCCCTTTTATACGATTTCTTACGGCTGCGTTAATAGAATTAATAGAATTATAATACGATGCGTGCTCTATATACCGTAGTTTTTTTAAAGTGGACAAGAATGAATTCATTAAAGGACAACTGTAGATGTACTAAAACCAGAGCACCTGAATGTGGATTCAGAGTGTTACAAATGTCATTGTGTTTCATTTAAACATTTTGGTGTTCAAGGTTTAAATTATTTATACATTTATTTTAAGTACCAGACACGGATGTTTGAAACGCAGTGGATAAGATTAAAAACATTAGGTGCATGCAGATATCGAAATAACAATTGCCTCGAGCAAACGCTGTACTAACTAGTGGATTCCCTGGAAATCGCGTGTGTCGTAGAGTCCCAATATCGTAACTGCGATACGGCGTGCGTCGTGCACCCGGAATGTTTCTTCTGTTTTTGGTGGGCCAGAAGATGACGCCGAAATGGCTTACCGCCAGACAGGAACTTTCCGCCTGTCGTCCGCCCACTGCGCCTTCTCGAGACCTTCGGCTGTGGAAGCAGCGGTTGGATCGCTGCCGATTGCAGAAAACAACAGCAGCGACAGTGGGGAGTCTGCGGCGAGCGCTTGTGGTTCCCCCGGTCGCGGAGCACGAAATATTCTGGAGTTCAGAAAGGCACAGGAATGCAGTTGCTCATATAGCTCACCGTAGGCACTTCTCTTGGTTTTTGCGTTGCCGAACTCCCATGGTGCTATATCCGGTGTGAGTTTTGTCTTTACGTCGATGGTCTTCTTTATTTATTTATTTAACGTTGGAAATCAAATCCGTGTTTGTCGCAAGAGAATTTGGCCTCCAAGAGGGAAGAGAAATTGCACCGTACATTTCCTAACCATAGGTCATTGTTCTGGACTTAATTTCATATCTGTCTATGACCTTGTCGTATGATACCATAAACCACGCTAATGGTGATCCATCTTTCACATAAAGGACTTTAGCTCGACATTCGAGAAGAGAAAGCTACGTATCGGTACTGCATGAAGTTTGAACCTCTGCTGTTCAGTCACCAGAATTTACATACATTCTTCACGGTCATAAAGACTTTAATAGTTACACTTAAGACACAACATTTATACTTCATGAAGGGAAAGTGCCTTTGATCACACATTAGTTGTACACTTTAGTCACATTACGTTGCCGCCCGGGGTAGCCGTGCACTCTGAGACGCCTTGTCACGGATCGTGCGGCTCTCCCCGTCGGAGGTTCAAGCGCTTCCTCGGTCATGGGTGTGTGTGTCGTCCTTAGCGTAAGTTAAAGTTATATTAAGTAGTGTGTAAGCCTAGGGGTCGATGACCTCAGCGATTTGGTCCCATAGTCCTTACCACAAATTTCCAGTTTTACAGTACGTTGTTTCTTTGCAATACAATACATATAACACAAAACATTCTCCATCGTATGTTAAATTCCAACGTTTCTTAAATACTTATTCACAGTTCTGTTACTTACCACGACGTCTCTGGAAATCAAAAGCGTTCTCAGGCAAGTTGGTACAACACTATTCAATTTCACGAATATTTTATAAATTTATTAATTCCCGTTTGCAATTTTTTGTATGCAAACTATACGTGGTTATATCTTCTTCGGCACAGACGTATTTCGGGATATTCACCTTACCTATTCAGAATAAATGCTGTTCACAGCGTCCGTGACTATTTTAATGCCATTTTTAACTGTTAATAAGCTATGTCGTGGTTTTGTTATTCACTTACTGGAATGATTTGGAAACGCATTACACTTCAAGCAGCTATTCCGCGAAGAATTACAAAAAATATTGAAGTAACCCTAAACCAGGCGCAACTTACCAAACTTTCCATGGCATCTTCCTCCATATCTTCAAATGAGTTTTGTTCTTGAACATTATGGTTATTGAAATGGTATGTATTTCCTTAACATCTCTGAATAATAAAATGCGGCCACAACTTAAGTTCAATTAAACTGTTTTCATTTGAAAAATATTTGTTTGTTGAAAGACTTGGTGTTAAGAAAACACTCATGTTTAAATTCTAGTCTGCAAATGCGTATAGAAAATATTTTGAAACACTTATTTGTCGAGTACCCACGTCTGTCGCGGTAATTTGGATTATACGTATCTATACTGTTGTTCTTTACCTAAATTATGTATTTGACATTCTTCTGGCCACTAGCCTTTTAGTTTTTTTTTTAAGTGTGACGAATTGAAATCGCGAGATGTTGTCATCATTCTTTGCCCTGTATACGGGCTCATTTTACTGGTGATTCCACGTTATTATATCGAATGTTGCTATGCGCCATCTCCTCTGTAACACCATCTTTCCAGTAACTTCCAATCTTCTTGCAGTTGTCACGCAACACGAATAAAGGGTTTAATGATCATCTTGGCATGTTACGGGAACCGTGTGTTACGAATCCCTTTTTTACTTGACGATACGAGACTACAAATTGAAGTCTCACTTACAGGTTGTTAAAAATGTAAGTATTTACGCGCGCGGCGTGTATGTGTGTGCATGCTTGCGTGTGCGTGCGTGGATGCGCCTAGGAGAGGGGTGCATATATTGGCACGCAACATACAATAATTTAAAATAGTGATTGAAAATATTTAACGGTAGCATTGCAGACTCTCACCCGGTTGTGTCACTCCGCTCGTGTACACAGTACAGGTTCAAATGGCTCTGAGCACTATAGGACTTAACTTCTGAGGTCATCAGTCCCCTAGAACTTAGAACTATTTAAACCTAACTTACCTAAGTACATCACGCACATCCAAACCCGAGGCAGGATTCGAACCTGCGACCCTAGCGGTCGCGCGGTTCCAGACTGCAGCGCCTAGAACCGCTCGGCCACACCGGCCGGCGTGTACAGTACACCAAGTTGTAAACAGTTGATGTGAACCAGTGGAACGGTCATAGAAGTTAAATCTTTTGTAAAGCAAGCGAAAGACATTTAACATTGGCTTGTGTACCATGTTCTGGAAAACTACATGTGCAAAATTTGCGAGGAGATAGAAAGGAACACTTTTTATATAGCAGACCCGCCGGGTCTCCTCTGAGGGTCCCGCGAGGTTTTGAAGCTAGTAATGTGCAGAGACGGTGTTCAAACTGTCATTCGTTTAATGTACGATTGTGCATCTACGCACAAAACAACCAGGCAACTGTCTCTTCAGCAGTAATGCGTCAAACGAATAGTAATAGGATATAAAAAACTATATGAGGTCTGTTCAAAAAATTCCGGAACTTTGTCCACAAAATTTTTCTACGGTTACCATTCACTTATCGCGTATGGTCTCCTTCGAAATACTCTCGTCCACAATTGATACACTGCTCACAACGCCGTTTCCACTTCCGGGAGCGGTCTTCGGACGCTTCTTGCTAGATCGCGCGAAGCGCCGCCTGCGAATTTTGTTTTATCTCTTCTGTCGTTGCAAATCTTCGTTCTTTCAAAGAGGTTTTCAACTGTGGTGATAAAAAATAAATTCGCAGGGGACAGGTCTGGAGAGTAGTAAGGAGGATGAGGCAACACAGTGATTTCGTTTATTGTGTAAGAGTCACGCACGAACAGGGGTGCATTATCGTGATACAAGCGCCATGAATTGTCCCGCCATTCTTCAGGCCGTTTCTTTCTCACATTTTTTGTAGGCGTCGCAACACATCCCGATAGTACCATTGATTAGTGAATTCATGATAAACTAATCCTTCAAAGTCAAAGAATAATATCAGCATGGCTTTGACATTGGCCTGAACTGACGAGGTCTTTTTTTTTCGTCTTGGAGCACTTTGTCGACCCATTTTGAATACTGAACCTTGATCTCAACATCATAACCGTGGACCCATGTCTCATCACCACCAGTTATGGTTATCTTAAGGAGCATCTCCTCGTTTACGCGATCGAAACTGTCTTCACAGATTGCGAGGCGTAGGTCTTTCTGGTCTTGCCTCATGAGCCGAGGGACGAACTTGGCCGCAACACGATGCATTCCAAGGTGCTGTGTCAGGATTTCGTGACATGATCCAGTTGAAACGTTACATTCTTCTCCAATCTCTCGGACAGTCAGTCTTCGATTTGCGCGCACAGTTTCGTAGACGTTCCTGAAATGAGCGTCTTCTTTAACTTTCGTCCAATCATTTTTAAACTGTGTGAACCATTCGTAACACCGAATACGGCTTTTGCACTCATCACGGTAGGCCTCCTGCATCTTTTGATGTGTGTCTAAAGGCTTTCTTGTGTTTCACGCAAAATTTAAGGCAGACGTATTGCTCCTTTAATTCTGCCAACTCGAAATTGGCAGACTGCGTCACAGCGTTCTACTCAATACAGCACTGAACGATAACTAACAGGCATACAACAATGAAACTTGTGGCAGTTACACATTAAACACTGGCGTGTTCAGGGATGGCAAACTCATTTCGCTCTAAAACACCATTGGCGCGAAATTACGAATGTTCCGTAATATTTTGAACAGACCTCGTATATCAATTTTGCTGACTTATTAAAGTAAGAGAACACCGTTCATGTGACGCATACGAAACTACGAACGTTGGCCTAAGGAAAGTACAGCGTCAGATTCTTCAAGCGTCCCTGGCGAGGAAACGGTGCAATAGGTGTCATTTTCTTCATATAAAAAACGTGTTTCTTTTATCTCTTCCAAACACTAAAATTTTTAATGCTTAGCTTATTTACACCCTGTATGTGCTTTATGTACGGAAGGGTAACACGCGAACAAAAAATTTATCTACTTTCATCAGTGGCGAAACTCTTTAGTGACATACGTTCATTATTACAAATCGACCATTATTTTCAAAAGAGTGGGAACTAGTAACACCAAAAATAAGAGTGACTTAGCTCTAAGAAATAAAGCAAGGCGATGCGTGCACATGCGGAGAAGCAGCATTCTCGCACGTGTCGATATGTCCCGTTTACTTCCTTACTTGACTGAAGATACTGTACTTATCGTGCAAAGTTAATGGACATTAGAAGGTCAGACGAATCGCATCAGATTAGTAAAGGCAAAAGCAGTACATGAACAAGTGAAGGATGGTATGCTGATAAAGCAACAGTTTATCCACCTGAAGTGCTATAATACGTTCGTCTGATATTCTGCCAGACATCGATATGTATTAAGTTATATTGTACGAGGAACGCATCTACATCTACATAATTACTCTGCAATTCACGCTTAAGTGCCTGGCAGAGGGAAAGGGGAAAGGAAAGCCAACGCAACTACCAGAACGTGTACCAGAAAAAAGCGTCTTTGTACAGGTACGGAACGTACCCAGTGCAGTCCATTTCAGCACGAAGTGAAAATATCACACAGAAAAAGTTATGCGACATGACGATTTCTGAACGCGATAAGTGCAACCATATAAAGTCGAAGTACGTATGTAAAAGTAACGGCTAAACAGAAGAACAATAAAAAGACACAACCCATTCGATAAGTTATTAGAGAACAATTCTACGTGCGGCCAACTCAGAATACCTGTGTTGAGCAGATGCCAACTGAGTTGGAGAAAAATTGTACAATGTGCATCGTACAAAAATGTCCGTAAGTGCTATCGCTTGTTCGCCGCTAGTGACGTACGTACTACGAAGATGTGAGGTGGATCTCGAAACTGACAGCCTATTATATAAAAAAATAGTAATAATAAATAATTTGCAGTCAAATGTCCACCCCCGGTTGCTGAACCCGCCGGCACGGTAGCTCAGCGTGTTCGGTCAGAGGGTTAACTGCCCCCTGTAATAAAAAAAAACTGAGTTAATCGATCAACAACGAACAAAACCGGATGTCTTACGACGTTCGCCATGACCAGATGCAACGGACAAAAGCGAACAAACTGAGATTTTTTTTTTAAAAAAAAGTGCTCAGCTCGACAGAATATCACTCCTAAGGGCCCGGGTTCGATTGCCGGCTGGGTCGGAGATTTTCTCCGCTCAGGGACTGGGTGCTGTGTTGTCCTAATCATCATCATTTCGTCCCCATCGACGCGCAAGTCGCCGAAGTGGCGTCAAATCGAAAGACTTGCACCCGGCGAACGGTCTACCCGACGGGAGGCTCTAGTCACATGACATTCTTTTACTGGTCTGATTTCGTCTTTTTTTGCGAAAGTGATTAGATGCGAGAACAGAAGAAAACGGGGCTGAAATGGACGTCTGTTATAAGAAGCGTGCGCGCCTATTTGCAGTGAATGAAGCAAGTGTGAGACGACGTTGTCGTGAGTTTTGGAGATCGATCAGAAGTTCACAGTGAGTAACATTTGAAGGATCTATACTGGCATCACCTAAAATGTATTACGGAAAGCACGGAGACTTAAATTGGTGTGGGTAAAGTGTTGGTTTGAATGCTGTTCCTCTTGGATACGAGTGCAAAAAAAGAGTGCCCGTAATGAAACTGAAGGGGAATAGAGTTATTACATCTGCCATTGGTGCTGTGATATATTCACATCTTAAATGAAAATTTACGAGATTGCCAAAGTACGGGGAAATATATGGGCGACAATAAATTATATGGTGCAAACTTTCGGCAAACATTACTTTCTAAACGATTTGCGCAGGTAGTTTCCTCTGTCTGACAGATGGCTGAGGTAGTAATCACACGTGAAAGGAAACTAGTGCCTTGTGTAAGAAGAATGCCAGTACTGCAAGAACACACACACACACACACACACACACACACACACACACACACACACACACACACTCACACTCAGAGAGAGAGAGAGAGAGAGAGAGAGAGAGAGGATTAAGAACCTTATTTTGTTTTTAAAACTAAGAAAAATCGTGGTTATGTTAAAACGTCAGTAATAGTACTTTTCGTCACAACTGAGTGTCTGTGTTCATAGCCGTTGCTTTACTCGACCACAGGGAATGGATACTAATTTTTCCATCGTTCTCGTGGTTACCGTACTAGAAGTAACTTCGAGAAGCGGCGTATTCATTTATTTGATAGTGATTATACCGTAATTTCATATTTTTATGGAAGAGGAAGTTTGCACGTTGCCTTAAAAGAGTATAAGCTCCCGTTCTACCTAATAGGTTGGCGTGGGCAGGAAAGCTGCAGTAATTACATTTGCTCCCTACTGTGGCAAACGGTGATGTCGGGAAGTCCTGGACTTGAAGCAAAGGTAGCTCACCGATTAGCCGGGGCATGTCCTCAGTTGGAGCTCTTTCGATGACTCCGGTAATGGGATGCAGAAATTCGACGAACATAGCGGGCCCAGAACAGTGGCGACACGGGACTTACCGGTTCAGAAGGCCGTGCAGATGGGAGAGTGACACAGACTGGACCGTTCGCAGAAATATGGCGCCCGGAGAGCTGTGGCGCCTGTCGAAAACATCTCCCTCCTCTTCCCCGCCCTTTTATCGCCGAGTAGAGTTATACAAGTAAATTCCCAACGTGGGGCAAACGAGGTCACTGTAATTAAAGTAAAAAAGGAAAAAAAACTGATCTGCGAGTAGCTCCTATTGACAGATACAATACTGTCAACCGCGTGATGGTGATCCGAACCATTTGAGATCTACACATTCCAGCTTTCGTACAAAGCGAACTTCTCGCATGACTATCGCGTAGTTCCAGCTTCCGTTCTTATTTAGAAGAGTTTTCAGTTCCTGTATTGAGATTCCGCTTTAAAAGCTTCATAAATCTTAAAACGCGGGTCCCTATTACTGATTTCCTTGTCTCGGAACTATCTTACATTCTTATAGTAATTACTTGCATTTATAGTTCCTATCAAAGACAGAACATATTTCTCTGGATTCGTTCAGGAACGAAAAGACCCTTTACACAGGGTGACATCTCGACGCATACGAAAGTGTCGCTTGCAGAAAATGCAGATAGTTTGCAGACAAAAGTTCCTGTTCCCTTTTTTGTTTGGCTAACAGTGTAGTCAATAATTAAGGTGAAACGTTTTTTGTTCACGGGAACGATGTGCGGAAACTGCCTGTGGCAGGAACAGGTAGCATGTTGTCACTACGGGGCAGATAAGTAGAAGGAAACGGACGCCACATTGCCGAGGTAGCTGTGCCACTCGAGGCCAGAGCAAGTGCAGGGTTTCCAACATTATGATCCTAATCGCTTGATGTACTTCTCAAACGTTTCGTGCTTTCTGTGACAAATATACTTCGCTTACGCGAAGCAGCTCCATGAAATCATAATAATGGTATCGTCTTGCGTTGAATTCGTTTGATGTTCACCTGACTTGTCATTTCTGAGACACGGAAAAGTAGCAATAGCTCCATGTGAAACTTGACATCACACATCTCACAACTCGAAATTGCATCATTATAGTGGAATTGTTAAGGCCACAAAAGGTACAATACCAAAGATCCAAAATGATCGTAACAAATTGGATGACCCGACACACGGCTATTTACATTATTCCCAATCGACCAGCCGTTTTTTAGCAATTATTACTCATATATTGGAACATCAATCAATAAGATTCCATAAGAAATTCGCAGAATTATTTGGCAGCATGTTGAAGATAATGATCACAGCACCGTAATGAAGGGGGAAAATTTCAGCCCGGCCATCCGGGTCTTCGACAATTTTCCTAAATTCCTTTATACTAATCCCAGAATGGTTCCTTTAAGTAGATCAAGGACTGTGTTTCTAACGTCAGCCAGACGTTAAACCTTAAATTTCCGTTTAACTACAACCGTCACGAGATGCCCGTAACTTAGATCTAGGTAGTTTCAAAAAATCAGAGCAACACTGTAACACTTGTTACATTATTGATACGCTACTACCACCTTTACTTAATTCTAAAGAAGAAATGAATACTGGATTCGTATGCCTTTTTAAAATTTGAAATAGGAAATAGATCTGGCGGAAAAGATCAGAAAAGCGTCGAGTTTGGTTCCTTTTATAAAGGCCATCTTCCTCAGTACATTCGTTACCATGGCCGTTTTGTCAATGGAAATGATTCTTTGAAAGATTAAACATTTCCACTACGCATCTACTCACAACACGACTTTTTTTTATTTTTTTGCAGGAAGTCACGTTAGCAACGGGCCATAGGAAGACCGCTTGCTGCCACTTGTGAGATTGTCATTTTGTTTCAGGGTCTATGTAACAAGCCTGCATTTCATTTCAGTGAAGCAATAAAGTATTAGACGCTAGCGCGCGGAGCAGATTTTGATTTCAAAGGTGTGCAGATATGTGCACTTTCTAACAATCTACCCATTCTTGCTTATTACCATTTTCACTCTACAGCGGAGTGTGCGCTGATATGAAACTTCCTGGCAGATTAAAACTGTGTGCCCGACCGAGTCTCGAACTCGGGACCTTTGCCTTTCGCGGGCAAGTGCTCTATTAGTTCGAGTCTCGGTCCGGCACACAGTTTGAATCTGCCAGGAAGTTTCAGCTCCATATATATTGGTTAGCGTGCAAAATTTGAATCTCATTCGATTTTCTGTACTCAAAAATTCAAATGGCTCTGAGCACTATGGGACTTAACATCTGTGGTCATCAGTCCCCTAGAACTTAGAACTACTTAAACCTAACTAACCTAAGGACAACACACACATCCATGCCCGAGTCAGGATTAGAACCTGCGACCGTAGCAGTCGCGCGCTTCCGAACTGAGCGCCTGAACCGCTAGACCACCGCGGCCGGCTTTCTGTACTCACTGAAAAGTTACCTTGTGTATGGTATCACTGCATTTCGCAATAATTTTCTAGTGGTCGCGACTTCTATGTATTCAGTAGCATCTTCAACGAACAGCTTCCTGGTTCTGTAAGACTTCTTTGGCATACACCCAAAGTTACTTACATGGTGGAATATTTCCCTCTGGTAAGAAGGATGTGCTCGACAGAGGACAAGTTATTCTCTCGCCTATTTTTCGTATACAGAAAATTATTAAAGATTTTGTTACAACCTTACGCACCTTGAGTGAGACTCTAGAAAGTTAACGGCCACAGCAGACGTTGATGGAGCCTGGTAGAGCGCTAAAAACATGAGGTATTTTTATGCTTCTTAGTTTGTAGAAACGGCATGTTGGAAATAGAAAGCAATTAGCGGCGATCCCATCCCTCAGTAAATCTTGCCGTACAGGGTAGACAGAGCAGCCCCTTGTTGAGACAGGTCTCCAGCAAGACAATGCTGCTATGCCTGCATTGGCGCCAGCTGAAGGCTGGGCTGGGGGCTACGGACTGAAGGGACGCATGTTCACAGTGGAGTCGTAAACCGGGCATTGTGTGCAGAGCCACATGTAATAAAAATTCACAAGTTTTTGTGTTTGCTGATAGTGCAAATAGGCCTATGACCCACTTCCATCAGTCGCCTCGGAGGTTTCTTAACTCTTGCACTGGTTCGACATGAGTTTGTGCTGTCATGTAGTAGGGGAGATTTAGCGCCTCGAAAGCCCTGTGGCTGTGAAGGCGGCGTCGTTCGTGCACTTTGCAGGAAAACGGAATTTTTTTATATGCAGATGAGTGAGGCACTCGGGTTCTGGACTGCGGTCTGGAAGCATTTTCTGGTCGAAGCTCTGGCGTGTGTGGTTGGTGCTTGTAACTTGTCCTGAGACTGACTTCACTTGCAGGTAGTTAGGCTGGAGAGCCAGTGGTGAAGTTCTTACTGTACTGACAGTGTGACTTGAAACGTCTCGGACTACTCGTTTGCCGAGAGTACACTTATTCGTTTTTGGTTTACCAGTCTTGATGTTTGGTATCCTTGTGCACTCTGTCGTATAAGGAAGCCAAATTGGTCCTTAGTACAACCAGCGAACAGGTGTGTCACACACTGAAATCTACTGTGATTTCAGGGCTCAGGTAGAGAGTAAATTTGCGATCCCTCTGCCTGATCGGTAGGCCGTGATATTTTGCACTTCTTTCGTGGCGCGATATTCACAGGTATCGCCTTACGCCTCGCCTCCGCCGCACACATCTCGCCAGCAGCAAGTTACATCGCTGCACGAAGCAAACAGGGTAACGTATTGCTGCTCCGGTCTTGTCAGGGAGTGCAGATCTCAATCACCACCTGCTCTCAGCTGCACCTATATAGACTTCTGTAGATGATCAATCAAAGTCTGCCCTGCGTCAGATCAATTCGGATTGCGTTATCCACATTTTTAGGGTCAGAGTATTGGACTCACTTCTGCCACCCAGGGTCCTTGTCTATTGTTCTCTTAACCCAACTGTTAGTTGTTTATTATATTCAATCAATAACTAAAATTTATGTCTGTTTTTCTTTAAAAATAAATGTTGTTAGTAAATTTTACTACATTCTCAACCATTTTGTACAGCCAGCACCACAGGTTAACTTTCATTGTGGCGACGCTTGCCAGGATAACTTTCACGCTGTGTTCCCTTAAGGCGTTAACATCAACTACCGCTGCTGCCAGTGTATGAGCCTTATCGACATGTTTTCAAATTGGTAGCCAACGCACAACTTTAGGGCTGCGTAACTATCCCTTGCAGTCTGTCCATGCGCCTAGTCATAGCCTTGAAGTGCTCGCGGAGACTAATGAAATCCACGATTTGAGCGTCCCGACACCTCAAACGACTGCCCACAGAGTTTTTGCTGTGGTTCGTAATTTTTTTCGCATAAAACAGACCCTATGGGATTAAATAAATTATAGTAGTGCTATGCGACAACACTGAAGTGACGCGCATTAGTTTCGGTCTCCTTTAGGTGAACCGTTTGACAGTTGATCGATTCCTGTGCAACATTTTGTGCAGTGTGTTTTCCATTTGTGATTGTACGTATCAGACGGCACTCTTAGCTTATCGATGCCTCCACTTCTGTTTTTAGCCAGTTATTTCCACTGGCCTACTCCTAATGACACTGTACTGAAATAGTGAAATAAACGGAAATATTTGGTTCACATTGTCTGCTTTCCGAAGAAAGGGAAATCGCAGGATTTACACGAATCTGTAACTTATGGCGTATAAGCGGGGATTCAGTGCCTTGTGAACAGTGTACCTGGCGTGCCTGAGTAGCACGGACAGCCAGGAGAAAGTCTGCAGCCACTGCATATCCGCGCCGAAAGGCCGACCCTGAAAAACTCGACCGCCATCTCGGCGCATCTGATTGCAGTGGCGGCGGTCGTCCGTGTGCAGTATGCGGCTTGCGTGCGCGCCTGTCAGTGATTTCGCCAGGAAAGAAAATTAAAGAAAGTGTAGAGAAACAAACTTGAATCGCGTACTCGCCGTTAGTGCTCTTCTCGTTAGTAAAATTTTGAGAAGAGACGTTTTCATTTTGTAGTTGTACACTAGAAGCAATGTTTATATGAGCGAATATGAACGGGTTCTATATGTTTCACACACAGTTCACTCGCTATTGTGATAGAGGTGAGACCCGTCCGCGTTATGAATGTGGCGCTGGTAGTGGTGGAAGGGCTCTATAGGAGAAGTTGACTCAGCCCACCCGAGGCGTTATGAATGAGTGTGGCAATAATAGAAAGCTGTAGCGCTAAACCAAGTGGCGGAAAATAACGCGATCTGTCGGAAGCACCAGATTTAATATCATCATCCAACAGAGATTTAAAAGGCGCAAGTCGTTTCTGTTCACAAGAAGATTTGTCGGACGGACGCAGACAATTATACGCCTACATGTCTGATATATATTGTGTCATGTCGCCGTATGGGACTGGTTTTATGCTCTGGTGTTAGGAACTTTTCGGAGAACGAAAATATTTTCTGTAGGAATTAACATGGATTACACAAAAAAGGGAAGTGTTACGAAGCCGTTAAATGATCTGGTGGAATAGGGCCAAGTTTCGTGAGATTATTCACGAACAATGCTGTTGCATCAAGTTCCAGCGCCAGAAAAATGTCGCGGAATGCACGAAACCTGCAGAGTTGTAAGTAAAACATATGGCAAGCTGAGCTTGTATACTAAGACATCACGACGGAAGCGGCTTACAAAACACTAAGCGTCAGCCTGGAACTTATACCAGCAAGGACTGAGATACAGAAAGAGAGGATCCAGAGAATTGTGGCACATTTAATTACTGGTCCGTTTAGTGAGATCCTGTAATGGCGTGCAGAATACAGCTGCAGATGCAGAGAACAGAATGAAACGTCTTCTGCCCTTATTCGTAACGTATTATTTGCGACAAGTTTTGCATCTAATCCACGACTTTGCCGGCGATAAAGGCAATTTGGGAGTGAAACCGCCTTCCGTCCTTCCTGTGGTGATCAGGTTCCTCTGCCTCTGCCGGGATTCACGCGGGTCGTCTTCCTGCTGGCTCGACAGTGCGACTCACCGAATTAGGCACGTGACCCACGGAGACTGATCGCACGCTGTCCATGGAGCACGTGCCGGCGGCAGGCTAGGGGCGCGTGACAACTGGGATCTTGGCTTGTGGCGGAGTATTTGGGCACGCTGTACTTTAAAAGTCATTCGCCAATACTCGTGAATAGCAGCAAGCTTCATTATCTGAGATCACGCTACTGAATGGTGGATACATGGTTTTTCTTGCTTACCCACTGGAAACCTCAGCCTCTTGGGCGTTGCCTCTAAATGTATGTGCTTTCATCACAGAAAAAAAACTTAAAATAATGAAGGGAACAAAAAAAAAAAAACAGTCGTTGAGTCGCAATATCATATAAAGTATCTGACTATATGATATTCTTTAAAAACATGTGGTTTTACGGTCGCCGTGCTTACTTAATTAATCAACAGATCGATCGGTATTATGTTTCCTATGCACGTGTCCCGCGATCACAGACGCGGAAAATTTTGCAAAATGGTTCAAATGTCTCTGAGCACTATGGGACTTAACATCTGAGGTCATCAGTCCCCTAGAACTTACAACCACTTAAACCTAACTAACCTGAGGACATCACACACATCCAAGCCCGAGGCAGGATTCGAACCTGCGACCGTAGCGGTCCCGCTGTTACAGACTGAAGCGCCTAGAACCGCTCGGCCACACCAGCGCGGGAAATTTTGCTTCCGTTCCACAGTTTCCCTCCGTTACATTGTATCGTGTACTGTTTGCAACCAGTCTCTTGAATCAGTCTCGTGAAAGTGTTCATCGCCCTTGGTTTTAAGCTGTGCAGTTAGCGCCCCTCATGTGCTGCCCACTTTAATCCGAGCGGATTTATTATCGGTACATCATTCGCATTAATCTTTTTTTCAGTTCAGTCTCCAATTGAGATTTCCACAAACTTAACATTTGCCGCTGGACAAGGTTGAGGTAAGAACGTCAGTTAGGAAAACATCTCTATATTGAACTGATTTTAAAGAAATCTTTATTTTCATTTGACCGTCTTTACTCTTCCTCCCCCCCCCCCCCCCGCCCCCTACCGTAGCTTCCAGACTGTGTAAAGCAATCAATACGTATCCGAGATACAAAGATGGCATAAAGTAACCGCGACAGAAAAATTGGAATTCGCAATCGATGCTTACATTAAAGATATTCTAGAACTTTTGTGATAAGGAGGCGTTGCTAAGATGTATCAAGTTCATGTTAAAACAAAGTTATCAGCTTGGGTAAAACTTGTCGTGTTTATGTCTGATCTGCCTTATTTTCCGGTGTAAAAACATCCTAGCGGTTTCTTTGGACGCGATCTGTTAAACCGGTTAGAACAATCAGTCTGACAAAGAGGAAGTTTGGAAGGCTTTGTTATTCTTAAAGTGTACTTGCTTGAACTGGGGGGGGGGGGGGGGGGGGGGAAGAAGGGGGTATGGAGGCTCATTTCGGCTACTTCTCTGAAAGTCTGCTATTCTTTAGCTTCATGACTGCTTTTACAACTAGCGAAGAATTTCTTATATCTTTTGCACTGGCTGCAACACTTAAATTTCAAGTAAGAATGGGAAGAAATCCTATTTCTTCCTAATTCGAAACCTTTCAAACGTTCGGAATTTGTGAAAATTCTCAACATTTCTCATTACAAACAAACGTGCTGAAATGAGGTATGGAGACCCTTATAAAGATTTAAAATGTTATATAATGTGGCGGTGGAGACATAAGGAAGACAATTTGTATTTTGTATGGGCGGATTGTTGACATAGGAGATTATATAGATCTGCTACAAAAGGAGGTCTTTTTAATATGTATTACATGCCGAATTATGGCTCTATTACATGTAGAATTATGTATGGCTGATCTAGGCCGCTGTGAACAATAGATTTCCGGGAAGAGAAATACTTGGTAGTTTGTGACGGTATTATGAAACAAATGGATAACACATGTGCAACATGGTTATATATATACTGAGCACCGTTGTGCTGAATGATTTATAGGCGGCTTGAATAGGCAGCCAATTAGGCCACTTATCTGTTAATAGAATGTTGGTGAATGCTGAAAACAAAGGCTCTTTTGTTACAGGCATATTGCACAGCTTCCGATAACACTATCATCCATATGGCTGTTTGAACTTCCATACAGACATGATAAGCTGGAGATAAGAGAGACGTGACTGACGCGGCGAGACATTAATGCAGAATTTACTGCAATCTCGTGAAAACAGCGTGGCGATAGCAAAAGACTGAGACGTGGCTGTGTTTTCCTACTGTCCGAGTCCACCCTAGCGAAGTCGCTACTAGGACAGTGGACTGGGAAAAAATTCCACTTCGGGCCAGGCAGTTAAATCACTTTAGCAAAATAGAGAAAATAGAGAAATAATTTTCATCCTGTGGCTATGCTAGTCTCCTTTCCCAACCAGTCTTCACTTTCGACGATGATCCGTTTTTTCACAACTTCGTTGTCAGTTTGCCATTACTTTTGACCAAAGGGATCTGGGTGACACCCCTGTGCAGCAGATTAGCACTTGGCTTTGATGAAGCACAGTCATACAGAAAATACTAAAACTGACAGATATTATCATGAACAGTCCAAACGCGCGGAGGGGGTTTTGAACCTCACGCAGCTTCCCAGTGGGCTGTACGTAATAGCCTATGGAGGAACAGTTTCCCCGCGGTTCCGCGCTCTTTTTAACGTTTTTGTCTGTAGTAAGCCGCCGGCAGTTTTCATCGCAACCACGCGTTATGCTTTTAAAGGAGACACGAATACTGCAAGATGCATAACCTTGATTCGCGTAAGTCAATCTCTTTCCCTGTTACCTCCTGCGACATAATGACGCGATGAGTGTCGCTCGTTATAATGCGGATGCTACGTTCCCGTTTGTCAGATTACGGATATTATTAATTTTCAGTCCTTTGTGTTATTGCTTCGTTGTTAAACTACAGTCGACTATATATTATTGAGACTATCTTACGGTTTCGCAAGAATACAAGACAAAATCAGATATTTACGTGTAGCACTGCACTTTTGAACTAAGGCGTATGTGCACGTCCTGGGTCATATATGGGAGGAGGAAATGAAAAAGTTGTTAGTTAATTATTCGGCAGCTTATTTGAAATTTTAATTCATAACCGATAGAATACCAAGGTCGTCTAATAAGCCTGATAAATATCTATGAAATGACAAGGAATTTTATCAGACGACGTCTTTGGTGGTGAGCGCGGTTATCATTGATCACAGAGTCGGTAAGAGATGGATGTGGCCGGTCACCGTTGACAGCCACCAGAAGCGGTTATAATAATATCTCCTCTGCGCAAAAATAGAAAAGAAAGAGGTAACGATTTTGGTGCCGTTGCTGAACTTTCTCATTTCAAAAAATTGATGATACGGCAGATCAAAAATGAATTGGGTAAAGTTCGTGTGGACGAAGCACTTACACTGAAGATTATGGAGTTTAAACGTGGCTGAAGAAGTGCTAAAGATGAAAAACACTCAGGTCACCCAGCAGATGTCACTACGATGGAGATTGTTGAAAATGTCCATGATATAATAGTGCAAGAGAGCCAAGTGAAAATGTGCAGTCTCAACTGAGACTGTACGAATCTCATCTACTAGATTAAGAACTGTGAGTTTGGCTCGGGTCGCGGTAATCGTCTGTTGACAAAGGAAAACCAGAAAGAATGTTTAGCAGCGTTTAGTGTAATGGCTGAAGGCGAAACTTTTTGGGCGGCTTTGGCTGGTATCTGATAATGGATGCAGAATCCATCCACTGATTTGGAGGCACAGATCAAACGTTACTGGAAGAGTGCGGAAGAGAGCAAAGGGAAATATAACAGAACTGTTCTTGTGATCTCTATATATAAACGATCTGAAGGATCAGGTGAGCAGTAATCCGCAACTCTTCACTGATGTCACTTTAATATACGGGAAAATGTCGCCTTTGAATGCCTGTAGGCGGATCCGAGATGACTTGGATAAAATTTCTGTTTGGTGTGATGAGATGCGGCTTGCTAGAACTATATGAAATTGAAAGTTAATGAAGGTGAACAAGAAAAACACCGACAGGTCGACTTCAGTTTATTGGGAGAATTCTAGGAAAGTGTAGCTCATTTATAATGGAGACACTTGTGCAATCGATTCTTGAGTACTACGAGTGTTTAGAATTCCGAAAAGATTGAGTTAAAAGGAAGACATCGAAGCAATTCAGAGTTGTGCTGCCAGATTTGTTACCGGCAGGTTTGATCAATATGCGAGTATAGATCGCGTGAATTGAAACGGGAATCGCAGAAGGCAAAAATGCATTCTTTTCACGAAACGCTACTGAGTAAGCTTGGAGAAACAGCATTTGCGATTGACTGGAGAAAATTTGTACTGCCACGTACTTACATCTCGCGTAAGGGCCGCGAAGACAAGATAATAGAAATTAAGGCTCATAGACATAGACATAGACCGTCGTTTTCCCCTCGCTCCATTTGCGAATGGGAAAGGAGAGGGAATGACGAACAGTCCTGCACCGTAGGGTACTTTGCGGAATAAGTATGTATAAAGGGCAGTGTAATGAAAACGAGACATGGAAAAAAAGCAGGTAAACTGTTTCCGCCACGCACCGTGTGGTGGGTTGCGGAGTATGTGTGTATGAAGGACAGTCAAGTGAAAACGAGACAAGTGAAAAAAAAAAAAGTAAACTGTTTATTACTCCAAAATTGATCGTCATAGCTGCTAATACATTTACCCCGTGTGACAGAAGATGGTCAGTGCCTGCAAGGAAATAATGTGTGCGTTTGCCTACTGAACCATGATGGAAAACCACGTGTGCACCTGTTCGTCCGAAGCAAAAAGAAGGCCACGAATATGATCCATCAGCGCTCGAAAAATATGGTAATCGCATTGGGAGAGATCGGGGCTGTATGGACCAACAAAATGCCCGTCTTCATGTTGCCAAGGTTGTTTCGATTACACTGCAGAAGTTTCACTGGGAAGTCCTTACACATTCTCCAGACAGTCGCAATCTCTTCTCGGGCGATTTCCATATTTTTGTACTCCTTAGAAGACATTAGTGGCCGACGATTTGCTAAGAGGTGCGTGCCTGGGTCATTATTTTGTGGGCAACCACAAACATTTTTCCATGAAGACATTGACCATTTTGTCTCACTGTGGGTAAATGTATTAACAGCTACGGCGATTAGTTTTGAAATACTAAACAGTTTACTTACTTTTTTCCATCTGCCTCGTTTTCGTTTGACCCCTCTTGTAGATGCAGAAGACGTTTTGTCAGCTAGGGCTTTTTAAGGATTCCTAGGGATAGTCGTCAACAACAGAATTGAAGCCGGGGCGTATTCAGCTACATCGCTAAATCATTTGAAAAATAGGTTACATAAAAAGCTTTCAAAACTGGCATGCAAAAAGGTGCTCTTTATTAGAACGCCGCACACTCTAACACTGCAGTAGTCACAATGACAAACATCAGTGAATATGTTGGGCTTCCGTTTAGTTCCTTCTGCACCTTGTTCTTCGGTTTAATTCAGTAATTTCTTCACACACACCATGTTCAAAAACGGGCTTGTTGGGAACAAACATGCATCAGAAGTAATCGTTACTGTCAAAGGGTATTTTAAGAGTGTGTCAAAACATATTTTCCCGATGCATTGAAATCATTTGGAACCTCGATGGACCAAATGTTTTACAACGGATATGGAGTACTTGGGGAAATAAAGTGAGCTATTGTTGTAAAGAATGTTTTGTTGGTTTTTTTAGCATGCTTATCGAGTGATACATCTACATCTACATTCATACTCCGCAAGCCACCCAACGGTGTGTGGCGGAGGGCACTTTAAGTGCCACTGTCATTACCTCCCTTTTCTGTTCCAGTCGCGTATGGTTCGCGGGAAGAACGACTGTCTGAAAGCCTCCGTGCGCGCTCGAATCTCTCCAATTTTACATTCGTGATCTCCACGAGAGGTATAAGTAGGGGGAAGCAGTATATTCGATACCTCATCCAGAAACGCACCCTCCCGAAACCTGGCGAGCAAGCTACACCGCGATGCAGAGCGCTCTCTTGCAGAATCTGCCACTTGAGTTTGCTAAACATCTCCGTAACGCTATCACGGTTACCAAATAACCCTGTGACGAAACGCGCCGCTCTTCTTTGGATCTTCTCTATCTCCTCCGTCAACCAGATCTGGTACGGATCCCACACTGATGAGCAATACTCAAGTATAGGTCGAACGAGTGTTTTGTAAGCCACCTCCTTTGTTGATGGACTACATTTTCTAAGGACTCTCCCAATGAATCTCAACCTGGTACCCGCCTTACCAACAATTAATTTTATATGATCATTCCACTTCAAATCGTTCCGCACACATACTCCCAGATATTTTACAGAAGTAACTGCTACCAGTGTTTGTTCCGCTATCATATAATCATACAATAAAGGATCCTCCTTTCTACACTCCTGGAAATTGAAATAAGAACACCGTGAATTCATTGTCCCAGGAAGGGGAAACTTTATTGACACATTCCTGGGGTCAGATACATCACATGATCAGACTTACAGAACCACAGGCACATAGACACAGGCAACAGAGCATGCACAATGTCGGCACTAGTACAGTGTATATCCACCTTTCGCAGCAATGCAGGCTGCTATTCTCCCATGGAGACGATCGTAGAGATGCTGGATGTAGTCCTATGGAATGGCTTGCCATGCCATTTCCACCTGGCACCTCAGTTGGACCAGCGTTCGTGCTGGACGTGCAGACCGCGTGAGACGACGCTTCATCCAGTCCCAAACATGCTCAATGGGGGACAGATCCGGAGATCTTGCTGGCCAGGGTAGTTGACTTACACCTTCTAGAGCACGTTGGGTGGCACGGGATACATGCGGACGTGCATTGTCCTGTTGGAACAGCAAGTTCCCTTTCCGGTCTAGGAATGGTAGAACGATGGGTTCGATGACGGTTTGGATGTACCGTGCACTATTCAGTGTCCTCTCGATGATCACCAGAGGTGTACGGCCAGTGTAGGAGATCGCTCCCCACACCTTGATGCTGGATGTTGGCCCTGTGTGTCTCGGTCGTATGCAGTCCTGATTGTGGCGCTCACCTGCACGGCGCCAAACACGCATACGACCATCATTGGCACCAAGGCAGAAGCGACTCTCATCGCTGAAGACGACACGTCTCCATTCGTCCCTCCATTCACGCCTGTCGCGACACCACTGGAGGCGGGCTGCACGATGTTGGGACGTGAGCGGAAGACGGCCTAACGGTGTGCGGGACCGTAGCCCAGCTTCATGGAGACGGTTGCGAATGGTCCTCGCCAATACCCCAGGAGCAACAGTGTCCCTAATTTGCTGGGAAGTGGCGGTGCGGTCCCCTACGGCACTGCGTAGAATCCTACGGTCTTGGCGTGCATCCGTGCGTCGCTGCGGTCCGGTCCCAGGTCGACGGGCACGTGCACCTTCCACCGACCACTGGCGACAACATCGATGGACTGTGGAGACCTCAGGCCCCACGTGTTGAGCAATTCGGCGGTACGTCCACCCGCCCTCCCGCATGCCCACTATACGCCCTCGCTCAAAGTCCGTCAACTGCACATACGGTTCACGTCCACGCTGTCGCGGCATGCTACCAGTGTTAAAGACTGCGATGGAGCTCCGTATGCCACGGCAAACTGGCTGACACTGACGGCGGCGGTGCACAAATGCTGCGCAGCTAGCGCCATTCGACGGCCAACACCGCGGTTCCTGGTGTGTCCGCTGTGCCGTGCGTGTGATCATTGCTTGTAGAGCCCTCTCGCAGTGTCCGGAGCAAGTATGGTGGGTCTGACACACCGGTGTCAATGTGTTCTTTTTTCCATTTCCAGGAGTGTATGTATTCGCAATACATTACATTTGTCTATGTTAAGGGTCAGTTGGCACTCCCTACACCAAGTGCCTATCCGCTACAGATCTTCCTGCATTTCGTTACAATTTTCTAATGCTGCAACTTCTCTGTATACTACAGATCATCCGCGAAAAGCCGCATGGAACTTCCGACACTGTCTACTAGGTCATTTATATATATTGTGAAAAGCAATGGTCCCATAACACTCACCTGTGGCACGCCAGAGGTTACCAGTACTTAACCACTTGTTACGGCTCGAGGTTTTACGTTCAAACGCAGTGGTGCCTAATACAAAGCTTGTAGGGCTGTGTGCATGTTTTGTACCTTGTTATTTTTTTTCCTGCTTTCATGTAAAATTGGTCTCCACTTCGTTTTGTCGCAGACTGTCTACGGAGGAAGAGTTAAAGTGACTGTGCAAAAGCAGTGTATGGTGAGTTGATTGCGATGAGAGGGATAACAATTACTACGTCATAGGTATAAGACAATGATGTTAGATGTATCAAACACCTAAGCACAATAGAAGAGAGATTACTCCAGTTTTAGTTCGATTTTCGATAAGAAATTTTAGCAAGTGTTTAATTGTATGATCTGTAACCATATGATTTAATTTACGGTTTATATATGGAAACAGATAAGTAATTCTAAGACAGTTCCGGCATTGATAGCTGGTTTTAAGTAATTGCGCTCCCCGTTTCCTTGTGGCTATTTCGTGCGTTTTTCTGTATCCGCGTATCTATTTAATAGCGGTGAGTTAAAATAGTAAAACTAAACGAAGATAATTTTATTCCACTGTGAGGTATTGTCTGATGGGACAAGTAGCTGTACTTCGAGAACGAATGCTCTGGCGTTGCAAGTATGTTGTGGCAGTAATCGTACCTGCTGTAGCAGTTGCCAGGATGTGTGTAGCGTGACAGGCTGCCTTCGGCCGCAGCAGAAGTGGGTCGCCGTGCACGTCACAGAGGCAGGGTTCCAGTCCGCGATACGGCCGGTGGGCACGCTTTTGGCGAGCTCCCTCAGCCGGAAGGCGATTGCAACGAGAACTGCCAGCCCAGCCGGCACCGTCTAGCGCAGTGCGGGGTCGGCCGGACAGCTAGTCGCGCTTACTTGGTATCCCAAGTTATCGCTCCGAGAAGGAAGTAACTGTCCATCTTTTCTTTGCAATTACCTCGTGTAAATAAACAAAAGCATTTGACATTGTTGGCTGCGAACATCCCGTCGCTGCACAGACGTCGAATTGCAGATGATAATACCACGTAGTTGATAGCTTTCACGGTCGCAGGTTCGAATCCTGCCTCGGTCATGGATCTGTGTGATGTCATTAGGTTAGTTAGGTTTAAGAAGTTCTACGTTCTAGGGGACTGATGACCACAGATGTGGAGTCCCATAGTGCTCAGAGCCATTTGAACCATTTGATAGTTTTCCTAAGCGACAGCCCGAATAGGCATCCTATTCACTATGATACTTGGCTCATTTTCGGATATGGTGCACGTTTCGTGAAACTAATTAGAGGGTTAAGTACAGACGCCTCAGCACTGATCCTAATCGTTGGGCACTTGAGAAGGCTAAGAAAATTGACTTTTGAAGCCGCCTAGGGTGCCCACTCTAAGTGGCTCTGTGTGCCATAGCTGCAGAGCCGTCCTTAACCAATATAAAGGCTGCAGCAGCTGGTGTGCCCGTCGGAAACGTAAGGAATTGTTGCACAGAGTACACCAATGACATATGCACTGCCGTATCATCCTCAGATCTTATTTTGGCGGGACGCTTTATAATGATTTTACTATGGCCAAATAAAAGAGAAACCACCCTATTGCACATCTGTGATGGCAACTGTGGCCAGCTGCCATTAATCCCTCGGCGTATACCTGGAGGCAGTACCCGACAAAATGACACGAAATTGGACAGACATGCTAAACAAAATTAGAACCAATATTAAATTGTACTGATGGACAACTAAACTTAAAGTGTGAAGACTCAAAATATGGGTAATAAGTAAACTGAGTTACTTAGCGCAAATCCTTCCAGCGTCCGATCCCGTGGCAGATAACTTCCAACGAGCGCTATTATGGTTTGTCATGAAGGAAAATATTTTTGAAGTGTGCTAGTACCAACCTCGAGGGGTGACCTAGACCTCACGGACGCAAGGCAAAAACTTAAATCTCTTCTGATAACTCTATGCACGAAAGTACGGGAAACGGGAAACTCGATAATAACATCATGTTTCCCTTAATCAACAGACGGGAGCCGGTAAGCATGGAGTGGCCGGTCGACGTAACACCGATACCAAGAGCTTCAAATGTATTGGGTCATACTTTTTTGAGTTCAGCTACGTACACAAGAAGCACATTACACAGCATATTTCAACATTAAAACGGATCTACGGTTTTTTAACGAAGAACAGCAAACAAAATCACATAGAGTAAGTCCAGCCTCAGATAAAGGGGAATACCATCTGGAGGAATCTACATTGTAACGTCCTATCATCTAAAGATGCGCCATGTGGTACGTGATCGTCAACGAAAAAAATAACCAGCGAAAAGCTGTACAAAATCCACCTCAACAGAACTTCCATGTGTGGGGCATGTACTCTCGACGCCACGTTAAATCACAGCCTCACCTGCGCAATCCCATCTGAAATCTGGTCTTGCATCCGAAGAAGACTTGACATCACAGATCTCACAACTCGAAATTGCATCATTATAGTGGAATTGTTAAGGCCACAAAAGATACAATACCAAAGATCCAAAATGATCGTAACAAATTGGATGACCCGACACACGGCTATTTCCATTATTCCCAATCGACCAGCCGTTTTTAGCAATTATTACTCATACATTGGAACATAAATCAATAAGATTACATAGGAAATTCGCAGAATTATTTGGCAGCATGTTGAAGATAATGATCACAGCACCGTAATGAAGGGGGAAAATTTCAGCCCGGCCATCCGGGTCTTCGACAATTTTCCTAAATTCCTTTATACTAATCCCAGAATGGTTCCTTTAAGTAGATCAAGGACTGTGTTTCTAACGTCAGCCAGACGTTAAACCTTAAATTTCCGTTTAACTACAACCGTCACGAGATGCCCGTAACTTAGATCTAGGTAGTTTCAAAAAATCGGAGCAACACTGTAACACTTGTTACATTACTGATACGCTACTACCACCTTTACTTAATTCTAAAGAAGAAATGAATACTGGATTCGTATGCCTTTTTAAAATTTGAAATAGGAAATAGATCTGGCGGAAAAGATCAGAAAAGCGTCGAGTTTGGTTCCTTTTATAAAGGCCATCTTCCTCAGTACATTCGTTATCATGGCCGTTTTGACAATGGAAATGATTCTTTGAAAGATTAAACATTTGCACTACACATCTACTCACAACACGACTTTTTTTTTATTTTTTTGCAAGAAGTCACGTTAGCAACGGGCCATAGGAAGACCGCTTGCTGCCACTTGTGAGATTGTCATTTTGTTTCAGAGTCTATGTAACAAGCCTGCATTAAATTTCAGTGAAGCAATAAAGTATTAGACGTTAGCGCGCGGAGCAGATTTTGATTTCAAAGGTGTGCAGATATGTGCACTTTCTAACAGTCTACCCATTCTTGCTTATTACCATGTTTTATTTCACAGTAAAGTTATTTTTTATTTTCAAAAGTATTATTCCCTGCTCTCCTTGAATCCCAGTCCACACATGTACGCAGATATACAGGCGTCCAACAATTTTCTGAAGAGTTTCGTAATTTATCTGCAGTTTTCGGTAATTCACGCTCAGAAAGTGAGTACATCTCACGGGCATAACTCAGAAAAGGTTGTGGTTAAAAAATATATTTTCCTTGCAAAAAAATGGTACTCTGTGTATGACATATCATCCCTCAAAGTTTATGTGTGAAATTTCGTAATTTATCGTATGTAACAGATTATCTCATTACCTACCGTTAGCTCTGGTTGCCCTCCATGGTGAAGTCTTGGATCCAACCCAATATCTGCACATCTCATTTATTGCTTTGAGGTAATTCTACCGGCCGTAAGCTGGTCTTTATATTACTGAATCTTACATTTCTATGAGGCTTAGCAAAATTGTGGTCGTTCTCTAATTATAGCCCCTTACACAGGTATCGTCAGAGGGACATTAGATTATGCAAAGGAGCGTCCGGGAATGTGAGTAATCTCTTTTCGGCTGAAGCTCAGGAAAAGAGTGAACTCACGACCACGATAAGTAGCGCTCTGCGTCACTTACGCGATGTTTTGCTTGGTTTACGTGAATATGCAGAAATGTGAACGTGGGATTTCGCGCCTGTGGCCATTGAGTACAGTCTTCGGTGTGTGTGATCGCGACATGATATAATAAAGCTACCGACGTTTCAACTATTACTGCACGGCACCTTAATCAGGTGGCTACTTTTTATGTGGTTGCTGTTTTATATGTACCAGCGGCTCCAGTTACAAACGACTAGGCGTCGTGACATACTGCGTGTTGCTTGAATGATAGGATGAATGGGGAGGGGATATCAAATACTTATTGCTGGGAATATTTTGTGTTACTTTTTTATTGGTTCTCATCGCCGAAGCCAGCGGAAGCTGCCGTTGAGACATGGTGCTGCTAACTTATTAGCTTGTGCCGCCATCAGACGTGTCATTGCATACCAAATAAGTAAGTTCACAGCACAATTTAACTATGTTACCAATTTATTTTTCATGAGACAAACGGTGTCTTTCTTGGGGCGTCTGTAGATTTAGATTGTTTGGACTGGAAATTTTGTAAAATTGTGGTAAGTTCCTATGTGACCAAACTGCTGGGTCATCGGTCCCTAGTCTTACACACTATTTAATCTAACTGAAACTGACTTACGTTAAGGACAACACACACATCCCTGCCGAGGAAGGACTCGAACTTCCGACGAGAGGAGTGTTTGATTGTCTATGGTGTCCCGCGGCACTCTTCAAATGAGCCACATAAACTGGGTGCTCATCCGTAAATACCATTTTATTTACACATCGAATAAGCCCCCCTCCCCCCCCCCCCCCCCCCCCCCCCCCCCCCCCCCATGAAACATGGACCTTACCGTTGGTGGGGAGACTTGCATGCCTCAACGATGCAGATAGCCGTACCGTAGGTGCAACCACAACGGAGGGGTATCTGTTGAGAGGCCAGACAATCGTGTGGTTCCTGAGAGGGGAAGCAGCCTTTTTCCGTAGTTGCAGGGGCAACCACTCTGGATGATGACTGATCTGGCCTTGCACATTAACCATAACGGCCTTGCTGTGCTGGTACTGCGAACGGCTTGAAAGCAAGGGGAAACTACAGCCGTAATTTTTTCCGAGGGCATGCAGCTTTACTGTACGATTAAATGATGATGGTGTCCTCTTGAGTAAAATATTCCGGAGATAAAATAGTCCCCCGTTCGGATCTCCGGGCGGGGACTACTCAAGAGGACGTTGTTATCAGGAGAAAGAAAACTGGCGTTCTACGGATCGGAGCGTGGAATGTCAGATTCCCTTAATCGGGCAGGTAGGTTAGAAAATTAAAAAGGGAAATGGATAGGTTAAAGTTAGATATATTGGGAATTAGTGAAGTTCGGTGGCAGGAGGAACAAGATTTTAGGTCAGGTGAATACAGGGTTATAAATACAAAATCAAATAGGGGTAATGCAGGAGTAGGTTTAAAAATGAATAGGAAAACAGGAGTGTGGACAAGCAACTACAACAGCATAGTGAACGCATTATTGTGGCTAAGATAGACACGAAGCCACACCTACTACATTATTACAAGTTTATATGCCAACTAGGTCTGCACATGATGAAGAAATTGATGAAATGTACGATGAGATAAAAGAAATTATTCAGGTAGTGAAGGGAGACGAAAATTTAATAGTCATGGGTGACTGGAATTCGACTGTAGGAAACGGAAATGTTTTAGGTGAATATGGATTGGGGCTAAGAAATGCAAGAGGAAGCCGGCCGCCTGGTAGAATTTTGCACAGAGCATAACTTAACCATAGTTAACACTTGGTTCAAGAATCATGAAAGAAGGTTGTATACCTGGAAGAACCCTGGAGATACTAGAAGGTTTCAGTTAGATTATATAATGGTAAGACAGAGATTTAGGAACCAGATTTTAAATTGTAAGATATTTCCAGGGGCAGATGTTGACTCTGACCACAATCTATTGGTCATGAACTGTAGATTAAAACTGAAGAAACTGCAACAAGGTGGGAATTTAAGGAGATGTGACCTGGATAAACTGCAAGAACCAGAGGTTGTACAGAGTTTCAACGAGAGCATAAGGGAACAATTGACAGGAATGGGGGAAAGAAATACAGTACAAGAAGAATGGGTAGCTTTGAGGAATGAAATAGTGAAGGCAGCAGAGGATCAAGTAGGTAAAAACACGAGGGCTAGTAGAAATCCGTGGGTAACAGAAGATATTTTGAATTTAATTGATGAAAGGAGAAAATACAAAAATGCAGTAAGTGAAACAGGCAAAAAGGATTACAAACGTCTCAAAAATGAGATCGACAGGAAGTGCAAAATGGCCGATTAGGGATGGCTAGAGGACAAATGTAAGGATGCAAAGGCTTATCTCACTAGGGTTAAGATAGATACTGCCTACAGGAAAATTAAAGAGAGCTTTGGAGAAAAGAGAACCACTTGTATGAAAATCAAGAGCTCAGATGGAAACCCAGTTCTAAGCAAAGAAGGGAAAGCAGAAAGGTGGAAGGAGTATATAGAGGGTTATACAAGGGCGATGTTCTTGAGGACAATATTATAGAAATGGAAGAGGAGGTAGATGAATATGAAATGGGAGATTTGATACTGCGTGAAGAGTTTGACGGAGCACTGAAAGACCTGAGTCGAAACAAGGCCTCGGGAGTAGACAACATTCCATTACAACTATTGACAGCCTTGGGAGGGCCAGTCCTGACAAAACCCTACCATCTGGTGAGCAAGATGTATGAGACAGGCGAAATACCCTCAGACTGCAAGAAGAATATAAGAAAGCAGATGATAGTTTTAGAGTCGAGGGAAATGAAAGGGAAGCAGTGGTTGGGAACTGAGTGAGACAGGGTTGTAGCCTCTCCCCGATGCTATTGAATCTGTATATTGAGCAAGCAGTAAAGGAAACAAAAGAAAAGTTCGGGGTAGGTATTTAAATCCATGGAGATAAAATAAAAACTTTGAGGTTCGTCGATGACATTGTAATTCTGTCAGAGACAGCAAAAGACTTCGAAAAGCAGTTGAACGGAATGGGTAGTGTCTTGAAAGGAGGGTATAAGATGAACATCAACAAAAGCAAAACAAGGATAATGGAATGTAGTCGAATTAATTCGGGTGATGCTGAGGGAATTAGGAAATGAGACACTTAAAGTAGTAAATGAGTTTTGCTATTTGGGGAGCAAAATAAGTGATGATGATTGAAGTAGAGAGGATATAAAATATAGACTGGCAATGGCAAGGAAAGCGTTTCTGAAGAAGAGAAATTTGTTAACATCGAGTATAGAATTAAGTGTCAGGAAGTCGTTTATGAATGTATTTGTATGGAGTGTAGCCATGTATGGAAGTGAAACATGAACGATAAATAGTTTAGACAAGAAGAGAATAGAAGCTTTCGAAATGTGGTGCCACAGAAGAATGCTGAAGATTAGATGGGTAGATCACATAACTAATGAGGAGGTATTGAATAGAATTGGGGAGGAGTTTGTGGCACAACTTGACCAGAAGAAGGGATCTGTTGGTAGGATATGTTCTGAGGCATCAAGGTATCACCAATTTAGTACTGGAGGGCAGTGTGGAGGGTAATATTCATAGAGGGAGACCAAGAGATGAATACACTAAGCAGATTCAGAAGGATGCTGGCTGCAGTAGGTACTGGGAGATGAAGCAGCTTGCATAGCATAGAGTAGCATGGAGAGCTGCATCATCATTTTGTTCTGTACGTCTTTCTACTCCACTCGCAGCTTCCTAGTGGCGCGCTGCGCAAAGAAATTCTAAGGCGTGCTTCTCAAACTGAAGCGTCCTTGGTGACTGAGGGATAATTATTCATTATCACTACATAACTACTACAACGAGAAACCAGGCACAGTCGCACAATTTCGCTTATTTTATTCACTCGATGACTGGTTTCGGCCGGGGTCCCATTTTCAAATCATCCTACAGGACGGAAAATCAAATTTAAACTCATGTGCAATACAGGTATTACCAAATTTGTAAACACATGACAGAGATGCAGAGCATATCCTTTCAAGACTTACATAACGTAGACAAAAACGGTATTTCCGAAAATGGTTCAAATGGTTCAAATGGCTCTGAGCACTATGCGACTTAACATCTGTGGTCATCAGTCGCCTAGAACTTAGAACTAATTAAACCTAACTAACCTAAGGACATCACACACATCCATGCCCGAGGCAGGATTCGAACCTGCGACCGTAGCAGTCGCACGGTTCCGAACTGCGCGCCTAGAACCGCGAGACCACCGCGGCCGGCTCCGAAAATGCAAAAACCATGTCAGAAATATCCAAACGAACAGTTACAGCGAATACAATTAGTGGCGGTATACTCCTTCCGCTGCCATAAGAAAACCTCGGTAAGAAGGCTCGTTTTTTGTCTATAGGGAACCTTTTGTACTTATGAAAACGTTCTCTAACCGTCTAAAATACAGCAATTAATACAATAACAGCACAAGTAAACATTAAAATTAATACTTTTAAAATAGTTACGAAAAAGAGTTCACTACTTAAAATCACTGAACAGTAAAACACAGTAGTGCCACATACGCATGGCATAAAGTTTTATGCCATGTTGACACCGAAAAATTATTAAATGTGAACAATAACATTGATATTAGAAGAAACCATAGTAATAGGCGATTAAAAAATCTTTATCACTTCCAACCCTTTACCCGCATAAAATCTTTACCATAACAAACATTACAAAATATGTGAACATGAAACAATGTCTTCTAACTTGTCCCAGGAGAAAGCAAACGTTAAACGACAAAGTTGTCTTTTAAAACCAACAAAACTGCGGTTGTTGGTGTAGTGGGGGAGAGTAGATGGGTGTGGGGGGGGGGGGGGGGGGGGGAATGGAGGGCTGAGAAACGAAGGGGGCAATGGGAGGTAGAGGAACATGAAGATGAAGGAGCTCTTCCCCCACGCCAGAAGTTGCTGACCTACAGCTATTCTAGATTGCTGGAAGTTCGTAATTACATGACTAATTACCGATTTTATTTTTGGAAGCTGGCGGTCAAAATACATGCCAAGCACCATGAAAAAGTACCGAAAAGCTGTACTGTACTTTTGCGCTTATTTAATATAGTATTTGATACAATGTGCAAGGCCCGACAACAAAGAAACAGAAGGAAAAAACAGTAGAGAACCTGTTCGCATTGCTAAGGAACTATTTGTCGTGACATTACTACAGCGCGGCCGTTTTCTACGTATAATTGTGTCTTCGCGCTGTGAAAACTTCCATTAAAATCGATTTACTCCTTGGCTGTAGTCGAACCGTTTCCTACAAATATCCTTTCATGTTCAGCTGGAAAGCGTCACATTCTAGGTCTCTCACAAGAAGAAAACATACATTGTTGATGGTAGTTTATCTACTTAATAAATTAACTGAGTGTGCAAACGTCACCGGTAGAACCCGTAAACCGCCGCACAGGACAACCACAAATATTTGGCGAACGTACGTCACGTCACCTCCACGGAAACATAACGCTGATGTTGACGGTATAATGTCAATTTCAATGAGCCAGAAATCAATCTCTACGAGTAATGTACAGAGTAGACTTCATAGGCTTCACCAGCAGACTCTTGTCTCAGTACCACCAAGTACAGTTTTTTTCCCCAGAGACCAATTAGGTTTATTTAATTTTTTATTTTAGCAGTTTTATTAGGACAGAAAGCTTAGTACCGAAAAAATTCCTGCTTTTTAAGTGACTGGGGTAGCTTGGCAAAGCAAAAAGATTGGAGTATAAATGTTTGGGCAAATCAGAAACATTTTGTGCCTGGTACTAAAAACTTTTTGTTAGTAAAGTAATGCTTTCATCACTATACAGTATGTCCCAGGAGGAATGGCCAATATTCAGGGATATTGCAGGAACGATCATTAGAAGCGAAAGAAGAAAGTAAACATGGACTGTAAAATGCATATCTTAAGACCTCTGAGAAGTTGTTCATCTTCGCTGCTGCGAAATACATCTCTTCTACTGAACAAGTGCTCGTAGGTTTTAAGGTTTCCAGTTTAGTGGCCATGTTTTCTAGAAGATTTTTTTCATGTTTTGGCAAATACTACGTCTTCCCAAAATATGGAAGGCAAAGGTCTTGCAGTAGAAGATATTTGTTCCATTGTATTGAAGATTAAATAATCTTCACAGGTCTAAGGTGTGCATTTTAGAGCCCAAGTTTACTAGACATTTTTGCTTCGAATGATGATTCCTGTCATATCCCGGAGTACTGAACATTCGTCCTGGGGTACCTTGCGTAACATACTAGATTCGGTGAAGCAGTTTGTAAGGGTCTTCCACAAAATTGATCCTACTTTAATACCTACTTATTTCTCATAAACAGCATACTGGGTGGGGGGCTATGGCCATCCTAAGAAAGTCTATAAATGCAAAAGTCGTTAATGATTGTTGACTTTTTAAAGAAATACTGGTTTGTAAGTAAGGGCCTGGACCTGAAAATATTGAATATGACATTCATTGGGTAGAGCGATATTTACTACTAAGACATAAATTTTTGGGTTACGTTTTATTCAAAAATTTAAAACATTTATGGTATTTGGTAGAGGAATTCATTAAAACAACATTTTTTTTCAGAATTTATAGAAAAGTAACTGACTAGATGACAATATATTCAAAAGGAGGGCACATAGTACCACGCCCGCTCTTTTTTTTTTATATTGCGAGGATTAAGCAGATTTCTATGAAATCTCCCTTCCACTGTGAAGAAAAACTGAAAACTGTTGCTTTTGTTTGTTCTCAAATTGACAAAGTGATGAAGGGTCGCAAATTTGAGAATAAAATAATTATTACAGAAAGAGATGCCGGACAGTCTCCTATTCTGTAACTGAATTTCTTTATGAAATAGATAAAGCATCCAAATTACAAGAATATTCTCAAAATCATATCGGAAAATTGCAGGAAGGTGGGTTATAACATGAATGTGAAAGGTCGCTTCTTAGACTTACATATTGACTGCTTCCCTTAAAATCTGGGACATTATAGTCTAGAGCAGGGGTCTCCAAACTTTTTAGTCCGCGGGCCACATTGACTCCTCACGACGTCATAAGGGCCAAGATATACCTAGTAGGATTAAAGCACCCTAGCACTTCATGCCGTAATGTAAAGCTAAAAGAAAGATGAAATCGCAAAAATCTAAGGTTGTGGGAAACGAACTACTATTTTTATTTAATTACATAATTTTGATTGGTGGACGTACCTGACCAAAATTCTGACGTATTTTATTCTGGCGAATTTCACCGACAAAAAAGTATGTCACTGCACATTCTTCACGAAAGCGTCCTGCAAAGTGAACGAAATTCAAAATCATTGTTAGCAACTCTATTACTGTAAGGCGTAACAGAGGTAGAGTATGTCAACGCATTGTTATTTCAAGCGGCGCAACAATAAGTTTAGTTATGTAGTCTTGTAGCGAGTAGCAGAGCCAGGGCATATATTTGACAGTTCTGTTGCGTGATTGTGTCTGTGTTGCGAGTGTCTCACGAGTTTTTTTAGTGTTTTATGCTGTTACTAGGAGGTGAATGGTCTGTCTGTTTAGCCACAAGTTTAACCATGACCTTCCGCTTTGTAAAGCTAGAGCTCCGACAATGTAGCGTTGTTTTGTTCGTGAAAGGCCTTGAATCTCAATTGTTGGCAGTATAGGCACCACCTCAAATATTTGGCGGGCCGAATAGCGACGATGTCCGGCCAGCTAACGCGGGCCGGTTTCGGCCCGCGGGCCGAAGTTTGGAGACCCCTGGTCTAGAGCAAGAAGAACGATTCCACTAGGACACTGAGGAGGTGGAGGAGAGGTACCAGGGATGAAGGTGTGATAGTGGCTATTGTCTTGTGTTGAAGAGCGACAGGAGAGGTGAAGGTGCTGCTAGGAAATAGAAAAAAATCAAGTTTGAAAATTAAATGTGACAGAGGCACAGCTGTGTTTAGTATTTTTGGCATAAACCTAAAAAAATACGACAGTAATTATAAAACTACAGACCATTTCATTTTTTGAGAAAAATACTTACACGGTGAAACAAAACGTAAGTAATTTTCAGAATAATACAAAATCATTGTAGAAACCCATTTTTGGGAAATTAACGTACAAAGATTTTTAAAATGCAGATTTGTATGCTGTACGACAAATAGTAAAGCGAACAGTGTCGCTGCCTTTTCGTCAGGCACTGAAGTGCGAACGTAATAATGACATACAAATGATCGCCTTTTGAGACACTAACAGTAGGTAGCCGAGGTGGAGACGCTGATAGGTAGGCCTTTCCAGAGCCACGCCGACTGCAGTGCATCTCACGAAGATGTTTTCCAGACCATAAAGCTACTCCCATCTCCTCGTGTTCCTCTCAACACGGCGTTCAGACGTCCGTTCGTTCACAGAACGTGACTTTCAGAGAAGAGTACCTGCGTCCTGTCCGTGTAGTTTACTTTCGATACTTCCGTGCAGTACAAAGTGTCAACCCACCAACTGCAGCTTATGTGCAAAGAGTGTAGCAGCAGCGTTTAAAATATTGCCACGACAGTGAAAGTGACATCACTGTACACTTTGCCCATAGGGGTGCGCACCACAGTTCGCCGTCTCACGTATAATACTCTCATTCCTTGTTCTCATAATGCTGATTATCATCCTATTTTGAAACACTAATATAGCGCTTCAAAAAAAAAAAAAAAAAAAAAGTTCAAATGCGTGTGAAATCTTATGGGACTTAACTGCTAAGGTCACCAGTCCCTAAGCTTGCGCACTACTTAACCTAAATTATCCTAAGGACAAACACATACACCCATGCCCGAGGGAGGACTCGAACCTCCGCCGGGACCAGCCGCACAGTCCATGACTGTATCGCCCTAAACCGTTCGGCTAATCCCGCGCGGCTATAGTGCTTCCCTTACCCATGACAGAGAAGGAACGAAAACTACGTTGGGAGTGCAGTGAAAGAAAAGAAAACGAACTATGGAATCAGGGAACAGAAAGAATGAAAAACGTTGTGTGATTTAGTACAAATGAAATGAAGGTGGGTCGGACAAGAAAAAAAGCAAATGGACAATAAATGGACCAGGAAAGTTCTTTTCCATATTCTAAAATATAAGAAAAAACGTAAAGTGTGCTGAGTATATGACAGTAGATAACGTACGGGAATAAAGTGCTTGTGTATATCGGAAAACTGTAATGCGTGGAGAAGTCTGGAAGTGGAATTTACCCAGCAGTGGTGTTGCTAATGACCCACGGCGGCAGTGGCTGAAGTGCACAGACCAGAGATAAGGTCAGACCAAAGAAGTTAATACATAATCCATCAGGCGCACTGGGTAGCTGATGTTACTTGTCTTACTCTTCGTTGTTTTCACAAGTGTCGATCGGCAACACAGACTTCTAAATGTACCTGCCGACCAGTTGAAGTTATACTGGAGGTAAGCAATTCTGGCTTCCTGATTGAGTTCTGACTGTCGGAAAGTCCCTAGTTAAAGCAAGCGAGACTGACAACCAGACTTTGCATTCGCTGGCGTATGACACTATGGTGTCGGCTGCGTTTACGTCAGACTATCGCTGCCTACTCGAAGATGCGTCGTAGCAGCGTCTTACACAAGACAACTGTGAGGAATCGTAGGAGCGTTGATGATGGACGTGGAAGCAGGTAGAGCTGGTGGAGCCTAAAACCTGCGTACTGCTTTGTCTCTATCCTTCGGCATACTGGCGCCAGGAGTGGCTTACATACAGCGCTGCCTAAGCTAAACAAGCATGCTGCGCGTAAATAGCGCCATGTCACCCGCGTAGAGCACGGGTTGCGTACGTGGTCAGATTCACAAATCTGCCGCCTGCAGAGTGTGCAATAGGGGAATGCACTCAGACGCTTCGCTTCCGTATAATCTCATTGAATTTTGCCTAGTCTGCAAATTATCATGTTTGGCACCTATGTATATAGTACATCGAACGCTTAGGCGAGGAACGTTGCATCTTTGTCCTGTGATGGCGATTGTCGGAAAGCATCTAAGGGAGTTCACTAATACAAGGGTCATCCAAGAGTAAAAAGCGTTTTCATCTGGCTAACTGCGTAATTTTCTCCTCGTCCCCGCTTCCATGTCTTATATTGACGCCAACAGCGCACAAGAACGGTCGTTTATTGTTTGCGCGATTTTAAAACGTGTGACAAAATGAACGATTCCGCCAAGTGTGAGTTTCGTAGTGTAATACGATTTCAGAATGACAAAAAGTCCTTCTTAACAAAGCTTAAGGAAATGCGAGGAATCAAGCTTCAATTCGAAAATGGTGCATCATGTATAATGATGGGAAAACAAATATTCTTGACGAGAAGCGATCAGACCGACCTTCAGTCATGACTAATTCAAATCAAGGATTGGGGAAAAAATTCAACACGATAAACATTTCACTGTTTGCTACATAAGGGTACATGCTGCGTCTACATACATTAAAAAACTTAATGTTCTCCAAAATGAAACATTAGGAAAAAATTAAATGCTCCATGGTTCGTTGGAAACTCAACATCTCCAATGACTTAAAACGTTTCAGGAGAGATTCGCCCCATATCTGGAAGCTTTAGCAATAAACTTCCTTACTCGGCAATTATCCACATATTACATCCATTTACAATAATAAAGCATGTTGCCCAACACTTACGTGAAAGAGCTCTTTTAAACCCATCATTGTTTAAAATTTGATTATGAACTATTCAGATTATAACACAAAAACTTGATTCGATCTTTATATATTTATCAGTATTTTTATCTTGTGAGGGTTTTGTTACCTATGTTGTAAACGTTTCCCCCAATATTATGTTACTTGTACAAAACATTTATGTAGTTGCTTGTAAGGACTTTGAGTCAGAACTGTACAAAAGAAAATAATTTTAAAAGAAAGTGTTTTGACTATAAATGGACTGAGATTGCCCTTTCTTGAAATTTCACTTGAAATTGTTAATGGTGATTTCGGGTACAGAAGAGGTATGCCGAGTGGGTTGCTTGACTTTTGACAAATGAACACAGAAAACAACAAATGGGAGCTGCAGTGACGTTTCTCGGCCGGTACGACAAGGTGGCGAGCAGTTTTTGAACGTCAGTGTTATTGGTGACGAGACCTGCGTATCGCATAAAAGTCTGAAAAAAGTCACCGGTCGGGGGAGTATGTAGAAAAATGGCAAAAATATTAGAATAATCATGTTGTAAAACAGCTTTCTTTCGTTATATTGAATAAGAATGTCTGGAGACACAATCGTTTTTACTTTTTGACTGACCCAAGTACAATAATATACGCTCTAGCCAAAATTCTGTGTGCAAAAGCTAAAAATGATCGCTGATCTCTTTATGGGCTTTTTTTTATCCTGTATTGTGATAAGCACAGGGGATTCCTTTCGCCTTAGGCTATGTGAAGCGTGTGTCTGTGGAGCTGTGACTCCATCATACTTGCAATACTCCAACATACCTGTAATGTTAAGGCTCTGAGCACTATGGGACTTAACTTCTAAGGTCATCAGTCCCCTGAAGTTAGAACTAGTTAAAGCTAACTAACCTAAGGACATCACACCCATCCATGCCCGAAGCAGGATTCGAACCTGCGACCGTAACGGTCGCGCGGTTCCAGACTGTAGCGTCTAGAACTGCAATGTTAAGCAGTGAACTTGTCACTTATGTGTATTTTTTCGCCAGTGAACATCACGTGATATATTTTAGGAGCAGCCGATCGTTGGTAGAAAATTTCTCCCTTAAGAATGGAAATACTGTGTATACTATGTGGTATGAGTGTAAGAAATTGATTTAGTGTATCAAGGAATGACGGATAAGTCCCTTAACATGACACGGTGTGCCTGTAAAGAGCAGTTTATCGTAGTTACTGTAGCAGAAACCTAAGAAACACACACACGGAGATCATTTAATTAACGGAATCTTAATCACTGTTACAGATCTTTCTGGACACGATAGAACGAAATGAGAAACACACTTTGAGATGGATTGAATAATGTTTTATATACATCGTATGATCGATGTTTCGAATTAAAGGAGATTTACAGCGTCAGGCGAAAGTTACCAGGTCGCAGTTTCCTGTATTAGCAGGGTCGGTCGTGCAATGTCATAGGAATTGTGGAAAGTTACGATCAGTTTACTGAATTCAGATGAGACAGATAGGAACTCCTTTCTAACTGTAAACGACCAGATACATTTTCAGCAGAAGAGAAGTTGATGTGACAGAGTTAATGCGAACGTAGGAACGGAATGTAATAAACCAGTCTCAATGTCAGAGATTATGAACGAGTAGTCTGTAAGTAAATTTGACTTTCAGGCAAATACACAGTTGACGGAAAGGCAGCTGAAGCCAAATATGCAAGTACTCAGACGTGTTTCAGTGCTATCAGTGAACTGACACCTCTCGTCAGTTAACAAGAGGCGAATTCTGGCGCCATAGGTACTGCTGCGTGCTGCTTACTTATTTCGTGAGCAAGTTGCGTCAGTCGTTTATCGGCTGTTCGGAAAACTTTGGGGCGAAAGCGCTTTGAAGTGAATAGCTCTTATCACGTGAGCGTCGAGAGGTTGACATCGTGGCCACGAGTGACGATATCTTACGATGTTTATGACTAACAACGCATCCAAGGGACGTTTGTTTGGAGTCGGTGCCTAGTAACAAGGAAAACCTGCCGTGCAAAATGCACGCTTGCGTTGACTATCCCTCTCGAGGGAACTTCATTACGTCACATCGGATGCTGTCGATTTTCTACTACGATGTCACCGCCCCCTCCTCCTCACACACACACACACACACACACACACAGGCGAGCGCGCGTGGCGGTACTCCGTTTAACAGGGCCGACGATGAGTAATTTCTCGGTCTGCGTGAGCTTTGAGCACACCGTTCGGATATGTCACTCGTGTTTTCGAATCATGTAAGTCGCGAAACTTTCCTGGGGTCCGCTGGAGACAGTAGTAATGAATTTAAAAACACGTGAAATTTTATTTTAAGTGCCAAACATAAGGAACTTTAAAAGCGATGAGGCTGTGTCTGGATTCTGAAGACGGAAAACAGGAGGATTGATGAAATTTTTTCGTGTTCAGCTGAGAGCTTTCTGTTTGTGGTTGAATGTCTTGGCTCTGTTTACTGGACAAAAGGCTGTGATAATTGAGACAATGTTGACGTTAATTGTATCCCGTTGTTATTAACCTTTTCTGTGATGGAGATTTCATGAATGTATGCTTGCCACTCTTTGTCACAACACTTGTCGACGGTTGTAGACATGGATTTAGATGAAAATGTACGTTATATGAAGTAAGTCTCGTCACTATACGCCGACATAATAAATTAGTATGCCTGTTCCAATATAGTCATGGAACATGTGCAAAGACTTTATGGTGGCACGTTCTTGACGACATGTGAACATCTATCCCGGCATTATTGGGACTGATGCTGAATCTCAGCTCATTTTTTATGTCATGAAAGCCTTCAACAACAGAATATTTGTAATTTCTATTTGACAGAAAAGAGACCTGCAGCGGCACACACTCATCGTTCGTTATTTCTTACGCCTGTTAGGCTTGTCCAACTGATGTGTTTGCTACGAACGTTCTTCCCTTGCCGTTGTTTCTTTTGCTAGCGTTGCGGAAACTGCGGACACAGTAGTTTCGTTGGGTATTGCTTACCATAACTCAAGAGTGATGCAGAAAGTCACATTGCTAATTAATGTACCATATCTGCACATTATCAACTGTCCACTGGATATAAACAAGCAACCAGAAGCCGGCTAGTAAATTTTATCTTCCATTACATCGAACACGCGGTATGGCACTGACTGCCAGTCCTGTTTTGATCGCCATGCTCGCAAATGTCAATACCATCTGGCTACCTTCATATCACCGCGACAACAGACACAGTGAGAAATTTTCTGTTCATTGCAGTATATATCCTAAAGAATTTCCTAGTTTTCAGGAATTACTATCCCTGAACAGCATTCTGTAAACTATATAAGTGACTCTTCCATGACCGAATAACGTTGGCTCGCAGCTCCCCGCGGAATTAGATAAATAAGTAAATAAGTACATACATACCATAAATGCATATGATATCGCTATCAAAATTCTCGGTGCGCAATATGATCGCTTATTTCCAGATAAATGTCGTTTGCTTGTGGCCTAGGCACCGTAAAATTTGTGGCGTCATGCACTGTGAAGCACATTGCGGTATATCCTTAATCTGTAGTCTCATTGATTTGCAAGTTATCAGTAGCACTTCAGACCCTAAAAATCGGAAAACGTAGTAATTTTCAAGGTAATAATCGTCAAGCGTAATAAGTTTCCAGTATTCAGTGGAATCTGTGTTGTCTGTTGGGCACGAACTACTAAATTGTATGTACTATTAATTAAAATTGCGCCATCTGCTTGTAAAATAAATTTATTAGAAAATGTTCGGATTTTGGAGCAGAAACTCATTCATATTTGAGACATAAAGTATAAAATTAGTAGAATCGTGAAGACGATGCTATCGCTTCAAAATAGATATTTATATATTAAAGAAAATTTGTTAAAGATAATTGACAGATTTTGACTGATAATATTTGATTATCACTGTCTCTATTCGCCAGTTGAAGTCCTTATGGATTTGTTAAGGAATTGAGGTGTTGTTTGTGATGAGGAAGCATCTGCTGCATAATATGTATTTGTGGCATCGCAGGCCTGTTGCAACTCTCTTTCCCCGGACACTTATCGTGTATTACAGAATCACAAAATCACTGAACAACTGCTTGATTATTGCTTTACGGAGTTTTGGTCTCATATTTCGTACCGCTGCAAGAAGGTCTGCCACTGGCAGTGTTAGGTGTAAGGATGGCCGTGCATAATGGAATTATGGCTTTTCTGTTTGGTCTTCCCTTCTGACGAAAAATCAAATACACCTAACAGAAAACACTTGTAGGTTATAAGGCAAGTAAAAAAGTTGTTGGTACTTACGAATTTTATAGAGATAATGGTATTAGATTATTCACAGGTAACTCACACATCAGTTACAGTAGGGCAATAAAAGAATAGAATTCTGGATATTTGCGGTAATTTCATAATAATGTACCTATTGTCTGTAACGTAACAACATGTGTGTTTCTGAACGTGACTGAAGTTCTTATCTCAAGATGGAGAGGACGTAAAAACTGTGTAGACTCTTGCAAGCTGATGCGCCAGTAGCGTAGGTGAAGCCTGGTGACAACTGGATGGTTCTGTGATGCCAGAGCGGAGACACTCGGAAGCAACACGCGCTGGCTCGCCATAAAAGGCGAAGTCTAGGTGTGTGGTAGATGGGCTGCATACGAATGGCTCCCACGATAGTCCGACTTCCAGATAAAAATACCTGCTGACATCATAAGCGCTTACTTGTGTCAGTTCGTTATCATATTTCCTGCAGATGATTTCGATTATCAAAAACGCACCGGCGACATGAGCCTTATATCATAGCATGTCATTATGCTGAACCTGAAGATTAGATAGGAGAGTTCGGAATAGCCCTGCGATAGAGTGAACGCTTTGATCACGTGTTTTCATCCTGCTAAAATATCGTTTTACATCAATACAGACTAATATTTATGGAATCTTTCGGCATGCTTTCCAGCATCTACTTTGGAGAGGAACAGCTTTTTAGATTGCGCCGAAACGATTTTCTGTAAATCCTTTTTCCAAAGGGTGGTGCAAGTCCAGTAATGCTCTTTGGAGTACGAAAAATGCCAGAAAGAGATACCCGCACTTTATAACGTCAAATTCTGGAGCTTCCTACCAAATTAAAACATTGTGCTGAACCCAGACTCTAACCCGGGACTTTACTTTTCGCAGGGAACGGCCTCAGCGACTTGAGCTACCCAGGCACTGCTCACGAGCCGCCCTCCAGGTTTCCGTCCTGCCGGTACCTCTTCCCTATTTTCGGAACTCCACAGTAGCCTACCATCATACAGAAACTGCGCAGAAGGTCTCCTGAAAGTCTGAAAAATACGAGAGAGTCGTTGACAAAGTGTAACTGTCAGGGCGCGTCGTGACTCGTGCCTGGATAACGCGAGTCGATAAGAACGTGGCCAGCGAAAGGAAAGTTTTCGGGTTCGAGTCCCGGTCCAGCAGTTAGTTTCAATCTGTCAGGAAGTTTCAAGACAGCACACACTCCGCCACAGAATGAAAGATTCATTCTTGAAGCTTGTCTGTCCCGGAGGCGTACTCTTGTTATCTTGGGCGGCACGCCGCTGCCTGTGAAAGGCATACATTTCATTTCCTATACCAGCCCGCATACGCTTTACACTGAAATGACAAAAGTCGTGGGATAGCGATATGAATATACAAAACGGCGGTAGTATGGCGTTCACAAGATATAAAGGGCAGTTCATTGGCGACGCTGTCATTTGTACTCAGACGGTTCATGTGAAAAGGTTTCCGACCTGATTATGGTCACACGCTGGGGATAAACAGAGTTTGAACGCGGAATGGTAGTTGGAGCTAGAGAAAATCGTCGGGGAATGCAATATTCCGAGATCCATAGTGTCAAGAGTGTGCCGAGAATACCAAATTTCAGGCAGTACTTCACACCAAGGTCAACATAGTGTCAGACTGCCCTACGGGGTGTTGGAATGCCCTGTATCGCCAATGTTAAATCTGCTAACTTTATCCACCTTTCTTTCTCGGAAACTGTTATACTTAGAACTTTGAAAATTTGGCAGCACTTTTCAGCATATATTGTTTTCTCACTGAACTAGAGTCAATGCTTTTTTGGTGATATAGTATTTAGGAATTTCTTTACCGTTAAGCCATTTATATAGGGAAAAATTTAACATAAATTTCCCGTATTCAGAAAATAAGCCAGTTCTTGTCATTATTCTAGTTCACTGGTCTCTTTTAACTGTTTTATAACATTGTTAAAAATTTCAATATTATTGGTCTCGTGGTTTGTACTAAAAGTATCAAATGCCAGAAAAAGCGATTAAAGTAATATATAGTATGAAAATTCATAAATGTCTCTTACTCTGTTATCAAAAGTGTCCTGCAGACTAATCAGGGTAATCTTCTGCTTCTTCTTCTTCGCCTACAAGCTTTTTCCATATTGCTGCCCTTGCTTTTTTGTATTAAATTCAGCTGCATACTGAGCGTTGCCCTATCGCGCTTTGTCCAGAAGCTGAAGACCTATGATTGTGCTAACACCAGGAACAGAATGACCTTTAACATACCCACTTAACCATCATTGAACGAAATAACAGTATCACTGATTCCTCATTTCAAAGTTTTAGAACTTTTATGGTGATAAGGATCTCCAGTAGCTTGAGCTTTTCTGTATTTGCACCATCACTGAGGACCGTCCGCAAAACGCAGAGGATTATTATCAGTCGATGATCGCTGTAAATATGTTGTCTCATTTCCTGCAAATTATTCGCATTATTTCTTATTGCAGTATCATAGCACTGTTGAAGAGTATTTATAGTTTTATCTCACAAGCGATCTGTAATTGTTGTACTATCTAACAATATTTAGTCATTTTAATTTGCTTCAGTTTCTTTACACGGGTGCTCATTCCTTTTACAACGTGACCAATGCATTCCCGTTTATTTATTATGTTTATTATGTTATTGGCGTATGGCACAGATTCTGTCACACTTTTGTAAGTCTTGGAGTCCCAATCTCCGAGGATCTCTTTCAGATCTCTTAATAATCTTCACAGCAGCGACAGCCTCTATTCCTCCACTTGTACGTTCATAATCCATGCTACAGATGTGAGCTCCTTACCAGATGCAAAATGGTAACAACGCTTAGTGAGCAATTCATAATCCAAAACTTTGCCCACATTAGTAACAGCAACAACAGCATTTTTTGATATGTGACCCCTTTCCTGCCAAGTTCCAGCAAAAGCAACAGGGCCATCTGATTTTCATTCATTTATATATTTTGCTTCATTGGAAGCAGCTTTCTTAGATAGCCGGCCGAAGTGGCCGAGCGGTTCTAGGCGCTACTGTCTGGAACCGCGCGACCGCTACGGTTGCAGGTTCGAATCCTGCCTCGGTCATGGATGTGTGTGATGTCCTTAGATTAATTAGGTTTAAGTAGTTCTAAGTTCTAGGGGACTGATGACCTCAAAAGTTAAGTCCCATAGTGCTCAGAGCCATTTGAACTATTTCTGAAGCTTTCATAGATAAATTTACTACAGACTGAACAAAGTCTCCTATCACTTCAGTATAACTGTCTATTTTAGCATGTGGAGGTGGAAGATTCATTAATGGTACAAAGTGTTTGGGCAACAGTATGTCCTTTACAGATTACTCTCATTGCATACAGTAGCCAGATATTATTCTCAAACATATTGTAGATGAATTTTTAGAGCTCCAAAAACAGGCCTCGTTTTCACAACTGTCACAAACTGTAGCAATTTGGCAGGAAAGTCCTATAGGTTTGGGCTGTTTTCTTCCATGCCAAATGGACGTCCACAAAGATTAAAACACAAGCAATTAAAACACAAGCTCACTAAAATTAAGAAAGTCGACTAAAACATCTTTTTCATCAGAAGCTTTATTTGTAACTCCACTTACATTTCTTGATAACTTTTTTTTGAAGCACTAGTGGGTGTGTCTCCTTCGCACATTCCAGCTGTACAAACGTTAGAACTTCCACTATCATCAACATATACTGAAGCAGAATCACTCACACAAAGGTTGCTTGTAAATCGATTTCCACGGAATTTACGGTTTTTAAATAATGATACAGTCCTAAGCATCGTAGAAACTATAGCACATAGCGCTAAAAGTAAAAAAGAAGACAGATAACAAACTCCAAACGAGGGACAAACGAAACTGTCGATTCGAAACACAAACTCACAGATAAAAAATTTACCTAGAAACACAGCTAGTTGCCAAGACAGTGGTACCAACGGGAATATCAAATATTCTACAACAGAAGAGTGAAATCCACAGCCTTCTATATCTAATCTTTTCGGAAATCCTAAGATTTAAGTATGAACACGTTATAAGTTGGGTAACTTTACTGATACTTTTGAAAAATGACATAAAAATACTTTCAGTTAGAATTTCTTAACAAATTTTGTACAATTTCATATTATTTTATAAGCCTAAAACCTGAAAATGTGACTTTTTACCATTTTTGTAGCATTTCAACTCCCCTTAACGAGCGAGAGCACAGACTTTTGTGTGGAGCTGTCAGTGCTAACAGACAAGCAACACCACGTTAAATAATCGTAGAAATGAATGTGCGACGTACGACGAACGTATCCGTTAAGACAGTGCAGCGAAATTTGACGTCAGTGGACTATCGCAGCAGACGGCAAATGTAAATGGCTTTACTGACAGTACGGCATTACCTGGAGCGCCTCTCCTTAGGTCGTGACTATGTCTGTTGGACCCTAGACTACTGGAAAAGCGTAGCCTGGTCGGATTTCATTTGATAAGAGCTGATGGTAGCGTTCGAGTGTGGCGCAGACCCCACGAAGCCATGAACCTAAGTTGTCAACAAGGCACTGTGCAAGCTGGTGGTGGCTCCACAATGGCGTGACTGTGTTTCTTGACTGGAAATGGTTATGTTCGGTTACATGGAGACCACTTGCTGCCATTCATGGGCTTGATATTTCCAAACAACGGTGTCATCTCACCGGGGCACAGTTGTTCGCGTTTTGTTTGAAGAACATTTTGGACATTTCGAGCGAATGATTTAGCTACATGAATTGCATCGCACGTTTATGGTACATAATCAAGGAGTCAGTTCGTGCACAAAATTCTACATTGTTAACACTTCGCAATCATGGACGGCTATAAAGGCGGCATTTGGTGGTGGTGGTGGTGGTGGTGGTGGTGGTGGTGGTGGTGGTGGTGGTGGTTAGTGTTTAACGTCCCGTCGACAACGAGGTCATTAGAGACGGAGCGCAAGCTCGGGTTAGGGACGGATTGGGAAGGAAATCGGCCGTGCCCTTTCAAAGGAACCACCCCGGCATTTGCCTGAAACGATTTAGGGAAATCACGGAAAACCTAAATCAGGATGGCTGGAGACGGGATTGACCGTCGTCCTCTCGAATGCGAGTCCAGTGTGCTAACCACTGCGCCAAAAGGCGGCATGTCTCAGCATTTCTGCAGGGAACTTTCAACAGCTTGTTAAGTCCATGCCACGTCGAGTTGCTCCACTGAGCCGGGCAGAAGTATATCCGACACTATATAAGGAGGTATCCCATGACTTTTATCTCCTCAGTGTAAATCTGCAAGAAAGAGCGTGATACCTCAAGTAAGTACTGAAGATGTCTTCTACTATTGAAGCTTAATGGCTGACATTTTTCAGCATAAAACGTAGACGTGTAATATTCCCCCATTTGGTGAAACATGTGCGTCATAACAAATACGAAAGCCAGGGAAAGGAAACGGAGTTGCCTTGTATCCTCTCGTCTTCTCACTCTCTGTTTTGGGTCGTCTTCTCACTCAATATTTTGGGATTCGCACGGCACGCACGTGTGTGTGTGTGTGTGTGTGTGTGTGTGTGTGTGTGTGTGTGTGTGCACCAGCTATGTTACTTTCTAGCTCCTGAACCTGTATACCCGCTCTGATTCTAAGCTACACGTCTTCACTTCTCACTTTTATTGCCACATTTCCCAAGCCACAGTATCATTTCCTATACGATGCCTGGAGACATGTACGATATAGTTTCCAAAGCCCCCTTAGGCGTGTCGATAGTCTCAGAACTTCGCTGAGTATAGGTTTTGTCGGTGGTGAGGCAAGTAAAATCTCACATATTGATTTCTTTCCGTGCAAGCCTGAGACAGCTCCAGCACGAGAGTGCTGTCCTCTTGAAAATAGAGGTCGCCAGACGAAGAAAATGCTGAAAATGATTTGCCAGTACGTCAGTGTCACACCCGCTTGTGACTAAGTAATACGGGCCTTTCTGGGCTGGCACTCATTCCAGTTAATCACCGCCATATGATGATACTCCAACCAACCTGGGCTGTATCCTCCTGGGACACGAGCAACATCGACTCATGTGCTTTTTAATACATCATTACTGTCGTTCATTTGTATTGATTTTACCTTACAATCACAGTCTTATTTATTTAATCAGACATCCTTAGAGATTCTCTTTACACTTAATATTGCAATGTGTCGGTCCCAATGATTTATAATGAGGTTTAGAATATCCTCGGCGATATTTTAGCGCCCATATTATTTCTACACACTCTCATGCATATTATGAGACTTTGGTTTGTGTATTTCGCAGTAAGTGGATGATTCTAGAAGGCGTATGACTTTTCACGTAGTTTTGTCCCGGATTTAACGAATGAATGATAATTAAGCATTGTACTACCAGCATATCGCCCAGATAATGTGACAAAACCAAAGAGGCCGAGATGCACCGTGCCCATTTTCTCAATTCTCACTCAGACGACCAATGAAATATCCGATGAGCTGCTAAATTAACTATTCTGTCGACAGACGGCGACGTACACGTTATTTCTCCATGATGCCAGCTGTCCCTATTTCGCTTCTTCATCCGTTTAAATCACTGACGAAATAATTTGAAGTAGTATCTCAGATATTTTAACAGACTGTGTTGTAAGTGTTAGTGATGTACGGTTCGTGACCAAACATCTATAAATTCCGGCAGAAACCTGATGACTGTGTTTGTATTGTTTCAGATTTTTCTGCCAGAACTGATGTGCCCATACATGTATCTCGATGCTGTTTTTCCGCATTTCTTGGGTTATTGCCACCATTTTATGCGGCTCATGACGCGCCTCCTTTCCTCCGTATCGAAACGCCCAATGGCAGTGTTAAAACGATTAACAATGTGTTTTACACGAGTCTAGCTCATTGCGTTATTTGACGCAGGTGCACCCTGTTCTGTATTTTGTGAAACAGTGCTGCTATCGTCTCTTTCCTCAAATGGTCGTACTAGAAGAAACTACAGTTATCAAGTCGCCTGCTAATATATTCGTGCCATATACATATTGGCCACGACATCTTGGTAGATGATTGTTGCAGTGTCTGTGTGTTTATGGGTTGCATTTTTTCATATGACTTGTCAAGCCAATGGGAGCACGGCATCTCTTGCCGTAATTGTCACAAGTGTATCTGGCTGCTGAGGCAGGAGCAGTGGTAGTGTTGCGAAGCTTTTTCTGTCATAATCTAACAAGCCTTCATCATGCTTCTACATTCCAGATGATATATCATCACGCCACTCTGGTCTCATGCTAGCTCTTGCCTCCCATCTGTTTGTGTCGATTCCAAAGCTCTCCATATCTGGTTTATAGGAGACCTTGAACCTCAGTACAGGACGTCCTACAAGGCTTTTGGTTATAGAGATCTCTCCAAGCATCACCTCACGTGGTAATCTGTCAGGATCCATACGGTGGACGTGTCCCAGCCAGCGGAGTCGTCTCTGCTTCAAGATAGCTGAAATTCTGTTGCAGTTAGTTTTAGATAGCACTGCTTCGTTGGTCACTCGGTCCTTCCACTTTACTCCGAGGATGGATCTCAGGCACCGCATGTGGAAAGCATTAAAGCGACGTTCTTGTTTGGCATAGGTAATCCATGTTTCCGATGCATACAAAAGGATGCTGAGGACGCAAGTTTGATATACCAGAATTTTGGTGGTCAAAGAGAGTTTGTTGTTTTTCCAAACACGTGTAGAGAGTTTGCCAAAAGTTGTCGCAACTCTTCCAATGCGAACATCAATTTCCTTGTCAACAGACATGTTTTATTCTATAGTAGATCCAAGATAGCAGAAGTTATCTACGACTTGCAGAGTAGTGCCATCTAGTGTGATATTCGGCTTTGCGTTAGCACCCTGAACCATAATTTCGGTCTTACTGCTGTTTACACTCATCGAGAATAGGTGGTATGCGTGACTAAATGCCATATACAGGTGAGTAAAACGAGTTAGGGTGTGTTGGTACAACAGCGAAGACTCGAATGGAAGTACTCAAAAGTCAACATTGGTCTTTGTTTTAGTTCATTCGTTTCTCTGCTCGAGACACGGACTCGCGTGAGAGCCAAGTGGTTATAAAATGGCTGGCTAAGGCTAGCCACAAGGTGAGGAGCTTTTAAGGTATAGCGCGACTGCAGTGTACACAGACGAGAGAGTAAGCACAGGCAGGCTGGCGGCAGGCGGTCGTGAGCCTTTCAAGGCTGTCCTGTCTGCCGCAGCAGTGACTCACGTCGGCCCAGCTGCTTCCAGCTAAGCACGCAGCCTTCTGTGTTAACCGGCGCCAAAACAGACTGTTCCAAAAAAAGTGTTGCATCACCTATATATCTGCGAATGCTTTCGCCATAGATACAAGGGATAGCGGGATTAAAGTTAGGGCTTGAGAAACTAAAACAATAACTTTACTGCGAAGTGATAACGAACAATATTCCAAATAAAGGCCTATCTGTTCAAAACTACATATCATTGCACATCTTTGAAATAAAAATTCAGTATCTCTTTGTTGCCCCCGTCCGCTGCGCATTGTAACATGCATGAATTCGCAAGGCACGCTACCCAAAAGAAGGTGGTCTTTACCATTGTCTCTCCAACCCCGTAAATAAAAAAGTACCTTTCTTCACTACTAAAATATCTCAGTTCTCGTCGATGTGGTGGTTTCTTTCTTTCTAGGACTCTTCTACAATGGTCTTAACGAATTCTTGAGATCGCATTACATAACCAATCTACTAATCAAGCTACCTTTCATCTTGGCTAGAAAGTGAAGTTCTTTGAAAAGGTTAGATAGTTCCATATTCTTTTCGTGTTTGCCATGTTCCACTGACAGAGTTTTTCATTACTCCTAAATTTTGAGTGCTATTTTCCTCTCGAATCGTAGCGCTCTTAATGTTTTGTCAGAGTTATAGTTTCACATGCGTATGTTAGAAATGGTTGTATGAGTGGCTTGTAGGTGCGTATTCTGTTTGTCCTAGAAATATTTCCGCTCTGTAAAATAATTCCGTTTTTAAATATGACTTTAATTTAATCTTCTATATTAACCTGTATTGAAGAAGGATCCCTGATATTTAAATTTTTGTACTTGTTCGAATGTTCAAGTTTAGTCTTTCGTGTCACAAATATATTTGGGAATATTTTATTGACCTCTGATTGTTAACTAGTCCCTGAGGGCTTCGATTACGTGCTGCATGAGGGTTATGATTTCTCGTTTATTGTCAATTAAAAGGATTGACATCAGCGTTAGCCAATATTGGAGTTACATTTGCTAAATTTTGTACTCTCGTTTAGTTGTCTAATGTGTAAGTTTTTTTATTTTTTTATTTTTTTTATAGATGGGATGAAGAAAACTAATGATAATCACTCTGTCTGACACCGAAGGTAGGCCAAAATTTAAAAAGTGTCCTATAATATAAAGCTGTTTTGCAGTAAAATGGTTAAAATGGCTCTGACCACTATGGGACTCAACTTCTGAAGTCATCAGTCCCCTAGACTGAAGCGCCTAGAACCGTTCGGCCACTACGGCCGGTTGTTTTGCAGTAGACATGGCAAATATAAACATTTTCCCCAAAGCACTGTATAAGTATGACGTATCGTGTATTGTTTGTGCACAATATGTTAACAAGCAGGTGGCAATCGTAGTGATACAGTGCATTGCATTGGTTAATTTTGCTGCTTAAGTCGTGAACTGATAATGGCAATGTGTGTTTCATTGATGAAGGCAGTCGTGGATCGAACAAAAGCTATTTATTATCGATACCTCTTTCACATAATCACTTAAAACAACGTATATGGCGTATCACTATCAAAAACTTGACTTTGAAACATTATTCGAGTGCGTGCCTCATCACCGTTAAACAATTTCTCACTGGACATAAAAGACAAAAGTATCGCGGAGACCATTTCTAAAGCATACGTGTTCGCAGTTAGCAGGAAGTGACGCGCCCAATGACTGTTGTGGTGGTCTTTGTTTCCGCGAAAGGTGTCCGAATATGGCATTCTTCCAGGTTCCGATGATGCTGGGCATAGTCTGGACTTTGCTCTTTGTTACCGCGGAAGATGTTTGAGTGTGATATGTTTTCAAGTCGCCGATGACGACTGGGCATAGTCTGCGCTACATTTAACATATTTTACAAAAAGTATGAAGCAAAAGAGACACATCTCGGTAGAACAAGTTAATGTGTAAGGTTATATGACCAGCACAAAATGGCGGAGTACCAGATTATAGACTGTTTGACGTGAACGACCTTTTAGACGGATAGCATCAAGAGACCTTGATGGTCTGTGTGGTTTTCCGTATTTAATACTTGCTGGATTTTTGATCGGACATACAAAAATGTTATTTATGCAGGACCCATCACTGCACTTGAAACGATTAGTCAGAGTATCCAAGGTAACTACTAACAAATCCGTCAAACACAAAAAAAAGAAAAAAACACTGCGGCTCATCATGACTTTTGTCTGCGTGTCTGTATTTAAACGCATGATGATCATTTTAACCATCTTGTGTCTTTATAGACATATGGCTATAACTGCAGCATCACTTTTATCCCATTTGTGTTTATGGCTGCTGAAATGTGCCGTTCAGAGGACATCTTATCTTCTTCTTCTTCGTCTACACTTCATCGATTAGACATTGAGCCTATTCCGTCTTCACAAATTCCTTATCTTCTTTGTCGCAGTCCATAATTCGTTTTTCGTAATAAAAGTAGAATAATGCTGAAATTATTCTCGTCCTCCTAAAAGGAGACAGACAAGACATAAAGAAACTAAATACCTGCCAGCATCCTCTCCGTAATGTGCAAGATATTCACTAACCTTGTTACCATCGCATAGAAGAAACTAAATTTTAATCAGGTAAGGAGTAGTGTGGCCTTAGAAGTGGGATTAGCACAATCGATATTTTGAGTTCGTGAACGAAATTATGGAGCAGAGTAGTGTGTATGCTGTATCACATTGCATGGAACTTAAATTTTTGAGTAATCACTTGACTCAGTTTCAATCAGATGTGCACTAACAGCCCTCGAGAAACGACGCACTGCTTATAACCGACGTTAATGTAGTGAAGAACAATTGTCAGTGCTACAGCTTCTATTTGACTGATGTCAGATCTACTACTTATACGAAATGATGTAAGACAACAAAGAGATAAGTGGCGTGTCCCCATTTTAATGTTATCTTGGGAGAATGGCAGATACGCTCTATGGCTATAACGTAGTTGCAAGAACTCGAACAAACCAGTAGGAATAGGAAATTGAATATCAACCAGCAAAAAACAAAGTATGTCGCTGCTGCAAAAGCACGTAAGGAGAACGTACTACGTTTAGAACATACCACACTTAGGGCAATTATGCGTATGAGAGAGTTGAGCTGTTTGAATATCTGGGATTGACAGTCGTGTAATCAACTGACACCTCCTACGAAATTAAACCGAGTTTAATAGTTCCCTAAAGAGCCTATTTTGCATTAAAAAAAATATTTTCCTCAAGACTATCAACTCGTATAACCATTTAACCATTTATAAAACATTTATGAAACCAGTGTTTCGGAAACTTGATTTTGGACATCAGAAGATATTAGAAGGGCTTTGAGCGAAAGATATTTTGAAGAATCATTGGTCCAACTTGTGAAATCTTAATGCGGACTGACATGGATGAGTGATATGGAAATAGTTTAAAATATCTTAGAAAAGGGGTCAAAGGGGACGGGGTCGACTGAGAACCAGATGGAAACGTGGTGGTTTCACGGAGGACCTGCAAAAAAGTGGACAGGTAGGGGGACGGAAAACTCGAGCACTGCATCGTGGTAACTGGGGAGGGGGGGGGGGGGGCGAATTGTTCAAGAGGCCCAGGTTCACAGTGAACTGTAGAGCCACGGAAGGAGAAGAGTTTGATAAACAAATGCCAGTGCTTCAGCTTCCATTACACTTCATCAAGATAGGGAGAAATTCGGGGTGAAAGATTACTCAGGTAAACAGATTCTGTATTACCAAAAACGATTCCCAACAACCCTGAAAGAGGTTTTCAGATCCCTAACTGGGAAAACGTGTTAATTATGGATGGTGTCTAAACTACAGTCGCTTTTTGATGATATTCTACACTTCGTAGTTAGTATAGAAAAACATAAACAGCGAATGGAAGAACTAGTAGAATAAGTTTTAAAATATTTATTTTATCCGTTGCCTATTTAGCCTGGTCAGAAAATAGGCCTGAAAATCAGGTTTATTAAGACAAGAACAAGGTATAACCACCTTTTCTAAAATAACGTAGTACATATTAACAGTGACACCACTGATCCGGGTGGGAAGTTCGTGTATTCAGGGCAGTGCAGGACATCGATTGTACGTACAGGCAATTTCAGTGAGTCGCTGTTAAAAACCATAAGTGCCACTGGCCGTGCGATAAAAATACTTTTACTCTGGAAAGTGACCAAGCACGATCATGCCGTCCACTTCAAACTCTTCTTTCGTTTTCCCATGACACTGGCATAATTCGAGTTATATTAAACGGAACGGTATCTCATCGAGTAGAGGACGCGTTCATATGCGAATAATTAGGGGAAATTGAAAATTCAAAAAAAGATGGATCGGGGAGCAGACTGGTGTAGGAGACGTAATTAGGACGATAATGAAAATGAAATATGGGCAAGCGAGTCGATAGTCGGCAGACTAAGAAAGTTCTTTGCTGGATTCCAAGTACCGAGAAGAGGACCTAATGTAAGTTGGACAGAAAATACTAGAAAACCAGCACGAGCGAGACAGGGTGCTCAGGCTGAAACTGTAAAACATGGAAAGGTTTCGAGGAGGCTTTTACCTAGCTAAGGATATCAAAAGACTTGGTGCGTTGCTGTTTTTGTTGTTATGATGATGATGATGATGATTATTATTATTATGATTGTTTGGTGATGAAGAATATGTAAAGTACTATACGGCATTAATTGGTATGGAGCTCGTACGTTTCCACTGTTAATTTCTGATCCGTCCAGTTACATGTATACCGTCTTTGTGTAAAAATTTGTAAATAAGTAAGTTGCATATTAATATGCATTACTGTGCAAGTTTATATATGTAATACTGTGCAGACTTATAAATTAAAACTGGTCTCGTGTCAAAAATGTATACTAAAATGATTCTTTTGTTCTTTTTAGGTGAGCGATAGCCAACAATCCAGCAAGCAAGCAAGCATCGATCTTCTGAAAGTCACGAACGTTTGTGCTTAGTAACGATGTAGGTGGCGCGACGCGTCGCACGTAGAGCAAAGAAGTCTTGGTATGAATATTTAATGTCTTGTTTCCTATACATCTTCTCTCTTTCAACATGGTGCAAAACAAGTGTGTGGCGTTGATCAACAAATGCATATGTGACGAAAAAATATCCGACATTTAGCTACAGTGGGACGCTGAGTCGAACCCAACAGCGACAGATGAAAATTTGTGCCAGACCGGTAGTCGAACCAGGATTTCCCACTTTACGTGAGTGTTCGGCATAACTGCTTCGGCTATGCATGTCAGAAGGAACAAGATCCTGAAGCGCCAAAGAAACTGAAATAGGCATGCGTATTTAAATACAGAGATATGTGAACAGGCAGAACACGGCGCTGCGGCCGGCAGCGTCTATATAATTCCTATATAAATCAACAAGTGTCTGGTGCAGTTGTTACAACGGTTTCTGCTGCTACAATGGCAGGTTACCAAGATTTAAGTGAGTTGGAACGTGGTGTTATCGCTGGCGCACGATCGATGGGACACGGCATCTCCGAGGTAGCGATGAAGCGGGGATTTTCACGTACGGCCATTCCATGAGAGTACCGTGAATATCATGAATCTGGTAAACATCAAATTTCCGACATCGCTACGACCGCAAAAAAATCCTGCAAGAACGGGACCAACGACGACTGAAGAGCGTCGTTCGACGTGACGGAAGTGCTACCCTTCCGCAAATTGCTCCACATTTCAGTGCTGGGCCATCAACAAGTGTCAGCGTGCGAACCAATCAACGAAACATAATTGATATTGGCTTTCGGAACCGAAGGCCCACTCGTGTATCCTTTTTGTTTGTAAGAACTATGGGACCAAACTGCTGAGGTCATCGGTCCCTAGGCTTACGCACTACGTAATCTAACTTAAACTAACCTACGCTAACGACGACACACACACACACACACACACACACACACACACACACACACACACACCCATGCACCCATGCCCGAGTGAGGACTCGTCCCTCCGACGGAGGGAGCCGTGCGAACCGCGACACGATGCCCAAGACCGCGTGTATCCTTGATGACTGCACGACACAAAGCTTTACGTGTTGCCTGGGCCCGTCAACACCGACATTGGACTGTTGGTGACTGGAAACATGTTGCCTGGTCGGATGACACTCTTTCCAAATTGTAACGAGCGGATGGACTTGCACCGGTATGGAGAAAACCGCATGAATCCATGGACCCTGCATGCCAGTGTGCATGTATGCGCCAGACGGCACTACGATATTTAAGTGCGGATGCACGACAGTATCAAAACCCTTGGACGAATACGATTTGACTGCAAGCAAGTGAATTAATGAGTAGGGGCGCTACTCTGCAGCGTGCAGCATGTGGAGTTTTGGGTTGATCGGGGGACGTGGTCGGATAGCCGAGGCACTTAAGGCGACCACTCGCGTAAGGTGGAAAATACGATTTCGACTCCCGGCCTGCAGCTAAATGTCGATTATTTCTTTCGACATGTATTAAATACAACTGCTAATCGAATCATACATGTCCGAAGGAACAGACTCCATCCAGATATAATTGTACACGTAATGTATCAAAAATATTGAGTCATGTCAGCTCCCTGGCACCACTAAAAAGAGTACCGTATCTACAAAGCGTACCATGGAGGCTGAACAGTTGAACAGCGTTCGTATCAGCCTGTGACTGTGAACAGGTGCACAACTCCGCTGAAATACATGGAATTCATGTCATCTTGTTGACCTCCGTCAATTAGTGTGTGTGGCAAGATCCAGTCTGTGTCGCATGAAAATATATTACGCCGACTGCTGAATACACATCTAGGCATATGTACACTGATTTCTAACGTTACATCCTCTATTGTGTGCACTTTCCAAAGTAGTGAAATTTTATCTACGTTGAGTCATAATTGCCACTTACACACCTCCGACACCTTGTGTCTCTGTGAGTGTTCAGCAGGTCCGAATCCTGCCTCGGGCATGGATGTGTGTGATGTCATTAGGTTAGTTAGGTTTAAGTTGTTCTACGTTCTAGGGGACTGATGACCTCAGAAGTTAAGTCCCATAGTCCTCAGAGCCATTTGAACCCTATTATGCATAACCTGTTGAATAGAGTGACTTACAGTTTTCGCATCCTCTATGAGCTCATGACTGCCAAGCTAAGCTCGTAAGTTTCAGATCGCTGTTAGTGCAGACATGAACATCTATAAAGCATCGAATAATTCATACACTTTGTAGCGGTAGTTCACTAGATGCTTGGCGTGACTTCGGCAAAACGATTATCATTCTGATAATTAATCACATTAAAATATCTAATGAGGAAATGTATTTTCCATATCTTGTTGAGACTGCAAGGCACAGAGCAGAGCCACAAATTTCAGGAGAAAACAGGAAGAACTGTGACAAATTACACTGGTCTGTTCGAGAAAGAAAGCCCAAACATCTGTATTTCTGTACATCCCTTTGTATACTTGTTGCAGGACTTTGGAAATAAACATACTGGCATCACAGAGACGAACGATGACGGTATCTCTATGTAATGTGACAAGTTTCGCTCTGTGACCTGTAGATGAAAGGAATAAATACTGCCCGTGATCTACTGAGAATAGCGCATTGGTGCCGTGCTGTCAGAGTGGACATGCAGCCGCAACGTGGCCATGGACCGAATGTAGGTCGCATTGCGTTGGACGGCTGAGCTCTACGTCTGACCCATTCCACGCTCACGTAAGCCCACAGGCTCGCAGCCGACAGCTCACAGTGGACTTCGTGGTGGTCCCGAAGTTCGTTGATACGCCTTATCAGCTAACCCGCGATTCCTTAAAGAATCGAACTGCCGTGTACAAAACAGCTTCACACGTATATTTACTTTACAAAGGAATGAATGTCTCCAATGTTTCACGTGAAGTGTGTAAGCGAGAAAAGTTTTGAATAGGCTTGAAATTATGCCCAAAGTTTGCTGGAAGTCGCGAAGTACTCTCTCTCAGATACTGGATGAATAAAGTCTGAATATTTACGCGCCGCCAGTTATGCTGCGTCAAGAGGAGGCGGCTCAAAATGGCTCTGAGCACTATGGGACTTAACTGCTGAGGTCTTCAGTCCCCCCGAGATTAGAACTACTTAAACCTAACTAGCCTAAGGACATCACACACATCCATGCCCGAGGCAGGATTCGAACCTGCGACCGTAGTAGTCGCGCGGTTTCGGACTGAAGAGCCTAGAACCGCTCGGCCACAGCGGGCGGCAGAGGAGGAGGATATTAGTGTTTAATGTCCCGTCAACAACGAGATCGTTAGAGACGGAGCACAAGCTCGGATTAGGGAAGGATGGGGAAGGAAATCGGCCACGCCCTTTCAAAGGAACCATCCCCGCATTTACCTGAAGCGATTTAGGGAAATTACGAGAAACCCAAATCTGGAGCGGGTTTGAACCGTCGTCCTCCCGAATGCTGCCTTAAGTGAAACACACGGTTTCCAGCTGTAATACTTATCTTATTGTGTTAAACTTTCAGCTTAAGATTATACCTCTTAATGAGTAGATTACGACAGCATGTTAAATTTTTAAATTAGATCAACAATTACGCTAAATACTGAAAATCAAAATTTTGTTGCTGTTGGAAGCCGTTAGAGAGGGAAGTTGCAACTGGTACCGGATTCCGTGCTGATCGCGTACAATAGATACGTCGTCTCCCTGGACAAGACAATTCGTCTACGTATAACTAGATATAACACACAGTTGCAATAAAATCGATGTGCGAGAGACTGGCCGTTGTAGTGATCTATACAGGAAGGCTGCCTAACTATGTCGCCCTTCAAAAGTGCTGAAAACTTCAGAGCACAGCTGATCCGTCTCGAGACAATGTTCTGCCCTCGACTGTATCGTCCACCAACTCGGTGCGCGAAACGTGGTAGTTTTTTTTGTGTTAATCGTGGCGAAAGCAGGAGGATTGCTGCTTTTGAAAGAAGAATGTTTTTCGTGTACGCGGAGTGAGCTTTATGGATGACATCACTGCCGAAATGGGACATTCTACACTTGAAGCATTCCACATGGGATGAACTGGAAAAACCATAGAGTCGAGACTTCAGTAAATCATTAGTCAAAGTGAAACAGTGTAACTGCCGGAGAAGGCTTGTGGTCAAAACAGCGTAACTGACGGAGGGGGCTCTTGATCACCTGAGTCACGCCTCGTTTTGTACATGTGATGAAGAGCTTCCTGCTTGAGACCCGGACGATTGTAGGACAGGTTCTTCCCAAGCAAATCCCAGTGAATGTTGATCATTTTAAGCTCCGCAGCTTATTGATACTAATATTAATGAGAAGCATCACAGGTGTATTGATGCAGTCTTATGATGAATCCTTACCGAGCTGTGCCGGTATCATGTTTTACTAAGTCTAGTTGCCTTGTATAGTGTCTTTTACACTTAAATGTCATCTCTTCTTAAGGTTTTGTGTTTACTTGTAATGATTATAATCGTGCTAAGGATATTATCGCACTCAACATAGGCCAAGTAGTATGTTTACGCGTTTGTCTCTCGTGGAGCGGCCCTGTCTGGACAACCTAGAGTACACAGCCTGCTGTGTCGTCATTTCCAGATTTTTCCTCGAACACTGCATAAGACAACTGCACTCTGTAAATTATGATATTTGCAGAACTTGCAAAGTATTTATAATAACTAGACGAAATACTTTTTAGCGTTGTTTCACAATTTTTTATTATTTATAAATCAGCTTGCAACTGCCTCAAAATTGTCAACAGAAATAACTTTTATAGTTCAAGTCAAGAATCGGTAGATAAGAAATTGATATGGTTGTCGTTGCGTTGTTTAGTAATAATAAAGTTTGTTAAACAGCGCTAAACAAGTGTTTCGGTTAGTTCATACAATATCCAATCTTTCGCCAAGAATCCACAGGCAATCAGTTAAAATGATTTATTGTAAGACTGTTGGCAATGTGGGTTGCCTGTTTTATGCGTGAAGATGCCATAGCGTTTATCCTAAATTCTTGTTTTTTTTTTTTTTTTTTTATTGCAGGCAACCAGATGCTGTTCTAACAAACGAAAATGCTCGAGGCATTTTGAATGTATATCAGTATTACTTCGGTTGTCCTGTTTGGTAATTAATACTAAAACCAAGTTGTGAGTGATGCATGGGGGTCGTCAATTAGAAATGTTTGGGAGAGGATTACCAGCTTCGGCATTTGAGTTACACCAAGGGAAATGCCGCTAACCTTAATCATGGGATTGGAACTATTTCCGTTTTGTTCCCATGTCCCACAAACAAATGTGAAGACGTAGTGAGTGTGTGCGCTCTCGTACGTGCTCCATTAAGCAACTACCTCCTTAACCTCCTCAAGCGGCGTTTTACTGTACTGTGGTGCGAGGAGTCCAGTGTCTACCTGTAGTCAAATAAAGTATGAAATTTAATTTTCCTCTTGGTGATAATCAAAACGTCATGACTACGTCTCCACCTCTTCTTTTTCTCTCTCTCGCTGGATTTGTGTGTGTGTGTGTGTGTGTGTGTGTGTGTGTGTGTGTGAAAATGAAGTCAGTGACTTTCTGGGCATGTGCTCGTTGCATTTCACCAGGCAATGTTCAGTTGACTACAGGAATCCGACATTAATTTTCAGTATAATATCCCATTTATTCTGACTAACCCAAATATTTTTTTTGTCCAGAAGCAAAATAAACAATATATTAAGGACGTGTTGTTTACTATCAGGAGGAAATGAACCAGACTGTTCATTACGAAGGTATGAACGGGAATACGTCTTTTTTAAATTGTACACTTTATATTTTAGAGAGTAATCCACCTTTTCTCCTCAAGACCTATTAAAAAAACGTATCACATCAACATGCCGTTTTTAATAACATAACAGAAAACTGCCTTTGAGTTTCCTGTATTAGCACACTGTGTGAGTATCTGGGTTAACATAACTCGTCCGCATGGTGGAATTGACAGTAAACGAATGGAAACACAAGGAAACTGCACACGGATCATTCAATTCAGTTGAAGGTTTGTGTGAATGTAGTGTGCGCCAACTAAGAGTGTGGTACCCCTCGGCGTATCAAGGTTGGTAATGGAATAGCAACTTCCCGTCTGACGCTGATAGCAATCGCGCGGGATCTGGCGGAACCAGCGCTGCCGCCTCTGTTGGGTCACGCCTCCAGCAGCTGTGTACTGCGAGCGCCCTCTGCCGCCGCAATGTAGGCAGCTGCGCAGCCCGCTACGTCACAGCAATTTCGTTCGTGCTTCGGCCTTGTTGACATAGGTCTCTGTTTCTTGCTATATTATGTGTACTGAGTTTTCGTTCGCGTGGGGAAATGCAAGTTAAGTAAATCTTAAGTTTAATGTGTTAATCTGTTCGCTGATCCGTTTCGTTCCTGTCAGCTTTTCCTACGACAACAGTTGCCGCGCCACACTGTAGCCCACCTCTCCTTACTGTTGTGTACGAAGTTGTACACAATGAAGAGAAAGTAGAAATGCCTCTTATCTATGTAGCTAAGACAATGACGCTCCTTTAAGTCCCTCTGGTAGCTGATAAACACTTGTTTGAGACAATTATTATTATTTTTTTTTAAATTTTGCCTCTGGACAAAAAGTTATTATTGCTGGTCTCAATCGCAGTTCCCATGAATAACAAACAGAAATGACATTTAAAGTTGCTTGATAAATTGCCCCAGTAAAGTGTAGGTGTACGTTTCAAAATCAGGTGAATCAAATTGGTAATGGCTAAATACGGTGTGTTGCTGATATAAAGAGATCAAAAATGGCGTGATTATCATTTACAGAAGGGGCATTCCAAGTAATTTGTGACTGGATACACGTTTTTTAATGTAGTCAAATGTGATTTTAAAGTAACGGCAAAGAAAAACTTGCTGTGTATGAAAAAAGCAAAGAATCACTGATGTACCTAGTGGAGGCTGGTAGCGTGAGGCGATATGTCTGCAGCTTTAGTTAAATGTTCAAATGTGTATGAAATCTTATGGGACTTATCTGAGAAGGTCATCAGTCCCTAAGCTTACACACTACTTAACCTCAATCATCCTAAGGACAAACACACACACACACACACACCCATGCCCGAGGGAGGACTCGAACCTCCGCTGGGACCAGCCGCACAGTCCGTGACTGAAGTGCCTTAGACCGCTCGGCTAATCCCGTGCGGCAGTTTTAGTTAAGATTTAACTAAAACACAAAGTGCATCTCCACGCTGAGCACACCTTCGGTGTTATATAATCAGCTGAAGATATCGCTGAGCACACCTTTGGTATTACATAATCAGCTGAAGGTGTCGGAATTAGTATTGGTATTGTTGATTCAGTTTTCTGCAAAGATATCAACGATCGACCAGATCGACGTCCTCAGATGCTGCGAGTTATGCGTCCTCACTGCCTGAAATCAATAGCTCAGCTGTACACCCGAAAGCATACCATTAATCCATAGCACTGTAAAACCCCGAGAGATGATGTCGAAATGAGGCTTACGATAAGCTGTAATAGGTGAAGAACGCGAACGGTTTGCTAAATACCTAATACCCGCAATTATGTAGAAGCAACAACTGTGAAACAGTGTAATTTTAACCTTTGACAATAATGATTATGAATTGCGGCTGCTAGCGGGTTTTTTTCTTGAAAGAAGAGGATTACAGTAGTTTAAGATTTGGTAACAACTGACTTTATGAAAATAACGCGAAACTTAATAAATCTGACGTCGAAAGTAGCCATGGGAAGAGGAAGTTACTTAGGATTGGCGATAAACTACCAGAAATGTTCTTCGTCACATTTCACAAGTTTCACGACTGTATGTGAGAAAATTTTCGTTGTAGTTAGCATCTCTATCTTTCATTTGAGACTTATCATTGGTCGTAAAAACATTAGTTTCTTTTTAAAATTTAAGTCGTTTAAATATTTGCTTGAGACCGCCAATTGTTTATCAGGGCACACGAGAGTAATTAGCGGAAATCGTCACAAAATTTACGGCAAATTTCTGGGCTCCTTTACAATCGGCCGTCAGTAAAAAGCCTCATTTAGTTACAGCGAGATGCCCAGCATAACTGCAAATGAAGAAAGAAAATGGAGGATTTCTACACAGCCTGTCACATCAGTGTCCACTGTGGTGTGAAATCCATGTCGCGAGCTATTTCAGAACTTAACGAGCGTGGTTTCGTGCATTATATCGTTCCTCCAAGTAATCTACCTTTATGTCATTGGTTTTAGAGCTCGCAGAATCGTGGAATATTGCATTTCATAACGAGCTTTGAGATATGCTTAGGCTAGTCTGTTAATATTTTTTTTTCATTAGACCTATTATGTCGCGGCTGTTACACTACAGTATTGAATTACTGGATAACTGTATTGTAACCGCCTGTGAGTTAATAAAGGGGATTCAACTTGGCTGCGTTCGCTCAATAGACTCGCGTTCTGGAGGCCGGCGGTCCAAATCCCGACTGTCCGCCCAAATTTAGATTTTCTATGACTTTCCTACATCGATTAAAAAATATACAGGGTAGCTCCTTATAAAATGTTGCCGCCGATTTCCTTGCTAATCCGTCCGCAATCCACCCTTGTGCTCCGTCAACAATGACTTCGCTGTCGACGGGACGTTGCAACTTAATCTTTCTTCTTTCGACTGACCTGACAGTCGGACATTTTTGTAGATGAAGGTCATTCGTAAACAAGTCGTAGCTCGTAACAAAGGAGCGGACCCAATCAGGGTTTACAGGGAACGCGGAGGTGCATCAAGTAGCGAGTGTATTCTGAACTAGCATGATAGGAAGCTCACTGAAATTGTAACAACGGCTTGTATTTTCTCTTATCTAGTTATACAGGAGCTTGTGAACGCGTGTCACAATGGAGTCCCGATTACAAATTCTTGTTGCGATGCGACGGCTCATTTCTGTGCGTGGGCAGCGCCATGGGAGCGCCTCGAGCATATATCGATCGCGGCGCGGCCGGGGAAGACGCCGTAGACACTCGGTCGGCCACGCCCTTACGCCGAGCCATTTGGCCGCGTGCGTAATGTGGCCGTGACGTGGTGGGGGAGACCAGCCGGCTAGTGTTTTGACTGGAAGTCTGGTGGTTCGGCCAAGCTCGGAGCCGTCCGCCTCTGTTCGTCCGCCCTCGGCATCGGAGGCGAGTAAGCCCGAGCGCTGCCGCGCGATCCCCGACGCGCCGCCAGGTTATCCAAGGTCGTTGCCCCACTGTCTCACATCGCCACGTGACGCAACGCTGCGCTGCGCCGCGCCGCCGCCATGTTTACAAACAACTCGAGGCCTCAACCTGCCGCAGGTGCTGTGCTGGCCTTGCTGTGAAAATGTTTGTCACGTCGTCCTTTGTGATAATCCGTGCTCCGTCAAGTCACAAACAATTCTGTGCTAACACCATTTGTATCCTGAGGTTGAGCTAGAGAGCTAGACTAAATTCTTTCTTCTGCTTCGTGAAGTTCCTGCCATTAACGATACATTCGCTACATGAAAAGTTTCAGATTAATTTTTATGCTGCTACATTAGAAAGTGATAGTTTTCACTAAGAGAATGAGTTAAAGCAGCAATTTTTTCGGTTTGTATGCGTGGTGTTTGGGTTGCAGTTAGACCTGATTATTATGCAGAAGTTCTAAAGCAATAAAAATTTCCAGAACCATGCACAGCGCTATTACCGGCGATAGTTAACAGGCTGAAAATCTTCCCTGGGTGGTTATCTCACACAGTAAACTGTTAATTAAATGTACAAGCTGGAAAATTTATTTCCTGAGTTATAATTTTTGGCAATAGATAAAGTGTCATTACAGCAATGCATCTAGTTTGTTAGAATATGTCAGTTTGGCAGTAAATACCATCAGCCAAGCAAATTAACTTGGCGCTATAGTGGTGAATAGGTGACAGGAGAGATTCACGTGTCTGCCGGAATACTGCCTACCAAACGAGGAGGCGCTGTGGTAAGACAGCGGTCGTGTGCTGGAGAGCATTGCTTCAAATCCTGATGCGCTCATACGGCTTTCGATTTCCGTGATTTCCTAAGAATCACTTACGACAAACGCCGGTATCTTTCGTCTATAGGGGCATGTGCGATTTCTGTCCCCAACCCGAGCTTCTGCTCCGTCCCTAATAATCTCTTCGGCGACGGGGTGCTAAACCCTAAACATACTTCCGGCCTTCGGAGAAGTATCTGCAGTAATAGGCGAGAAAGACTACAAAGGAACGCAAAAATTATAGTAAAAACAGCGTGCAAACTCGTAGAGCCAGACACTGTAACATCGCACCCCGGCAAGAACAATGACACAAATGACACAAACGCAAAATAAATACTTGAGAAAGCTCTGTTAATTCTATAAAACTTATATTGAAATAGTATAAGCTTCCTTTAACTTTCAAGTTACATTATATTTTTGGTGTACGATAGGTACTTCACATGTATTTTATCAGTGACATAAACTAAAAATGCCGTTTTTCGATCTGCCGGGGTTCGATATTTTGGACAAATATTGTAAATTTTAATTCGTCTTCCAATTTTAGTTGTTGTTGTCATCAGTCCTGAGACTGGTTTGATGCAGCTCTCCATGCTACTCTATCCTGTGCAAGCTGCTTCATCTCCCAGTACCTACTGCAACCTACGTCCTTCTGAATCTGCTTAGTGTACTCATCTCTCGGTCTCCCTCTACGATTTTTACCCTCCACGCTGCCCTCCAATGCTAAATTTGTGATCCCTTGATGCCTCAAAACATGTCCTACCAACCGATCCCTTCTTCTAGTCAAGTTGTGCCACAAACTTCTCTTCTCCCCAATCCTATTCAATACCTCCTCATTAGTTACGTGATCTATCCACCTTATCTTCAGTATTCTTCTGTAGCACCACATTTCGAAAGCTTCTATTCTCTTCTTGTCCAAACTAGTTATCGTCCATGTTTCACTTCCATACATGGCTACACTCCAAACAAATACTTTCAGAAACGACTTCCTGATACATAAATCTATATTCGATGTTAACAAATTTCTCTTCTTCAGAAACGCTTTCCTTGCCATTGCCAGTCTACATTTTATATCCTCTCTACTTCGACCATCATCAGTTATTTTACTTCCTAAATAGCAAAACTCCTTTACTACTTTAAGTGTCTCATTTCCTAATCTAATTCCCTCAGCATCACCCGATTTAATTTGACTACATTCCATTATCCTCGTTTTGCTTTTGTTAATGTTCATCTTATATCCTCCTTTCAAGACACTGTCCATTCCGTTCAACTGCTCTTCCAATTCCTTTGCTGTCTCTGACAGAATTACAATGTCATCGGCGAACCTCAAAGTTTTTATTTCTTCTCCATGAATTTTAATACCTACTCCGAATTTTTCTTTTGTTTCCTTTACTGCTTGCTCAATATACAGATTGAATAACATCGGGGAGAGGCTACAACCCTGTCTCACTGCCTTCCCAACCGCTGCTTCCCTTTCATGTCCCTCGAGTCTTATAACTGCCATCTGGATCTGTACAAATTGTAAATAGCCTTTCGCTCCCTGTATTTTACCCATGCCACCTTTAGAATTTGAAAGAGAGTATTCCAGTCAACATTGTCAAAAGCTTTCTCTAAGTCTACAAATGCTAGAAATGTAGGTTTGCCTTTTCTTAATCTTTCTTCTAAGATAAGTCGTAAGGTCAGTATTGCCTCACGTGTTCCAACATTTCGACGGAATCCAAACTGATCCTCCCCGAGGTCTGCATCTACCAGTTTTTCCATTCGTCTGTAAAGAATTCGCGTTAGTATTTTGCAGCCGTGGCTTATTAAACTGATAGTTCGGTAATTTTCACATCTGTCAGCACCTGCTTTCTTTGGGATTGGAATTATTATATTCTTCTTGAAGTCTGAGGGTATTTCGCCTGTCTCATACATCTTGCTCACCAGCTGGTAGAGTTTTGTCATGACTGGCTCTCCCAAGGCCGTCAGTAGTTCTAATGGAATGTTGTCTACTCCGGGGACCTTGTTTCGACTCAGGTCTTTCAGTGTTCTGTCAAACTCTTCACGCAGTATCGTATCTCCCATTTCGTCTTCATCTACATCCTCTTCTATTTCCATAATATTGTCCTCAAGTACATCGCCCTTGTATAAACCTTCTATATACTCCTTCCACCTTTCTGCCTTCCCTTCTTTGCTTAGAACTGGGCTGCCATCTGAGCTCTTGATATTCATACACGTGGTTCTCTTCTCTCCAAAGGTCTCTTTAATTTTCCTGTAGGCAGTATCTATCTTACCCCTAGTGAGATAAGCTTCTACATCCTTACATTTGTCCTCTAGCCATCCCTGTTTAGCCATTTTGCACTTCCTGTCGATCTCATTTTTGAGACTTTTGTATTCCTTTTTGCCTGCTTCATTTACTGCATTTTTATATTTTCTCCTTTCATCAATTAAATTCAATATTTCTTCTGTTACCCAAGGATTTCTAGCAGCCCTCGTCTTTGTACCTACTTTATCCTCTGCTGCCTTCACTACTACATCCCTCAGAGCTACCCATTCTTCTTCTACTGTACTTCTTTCCCCTATTCCTGTCAATTGTTCCCTTATGCTCTCGTTGAAACTCTGTACAACCTCTGGTTCTTGCAGTTTATCCAGGTCCCATCTCCTTAATTTCCCACATTTTTGCAGTTTCTTCAGTTTTAATCTACAGGTCATAACCAATAGATTGTGGTCCGAGTCCACATCTGCCCCTGGAAATGTCTTACAACTTAAAACCTGGTTCCTAAATCTCTGTCTTACCATTATATAATCTATTTGATACCTTTTAGTATCTCCAGGGTTCTTCCACGTATACAACCTTCTTTCATGATTGTTAAGCCAAGTGTTAGCTATGATCAAGTTGTGCTCCGTGCAAAATTCTACTAGGCGGCTTCCTCTTTCATTTCTTAGCCCCAATCCATATTCACCTACTATGTTTCCTTCTCTCCCTTTTCCTACACTCGAATTCCAGTCACCCATTACTATTAAATTTTCGTCTCCCTTCACTATCTGAATAATTTCTTTTATTTCATCGTACATTTCTTCAATTTCTTCATCATCTGCAGAGCTAGTTGGCATATAAACTTGTACTACTGTAGTAGGTGTGGGCTTCGTATCTATCTTGGCCACAATAAGGCGTTCACTATGCTGTTTGTAGTAGCTTACCCGCATTCCTATTTTCCTATTCATTATTAAACCTACTCCCGAGAGTATTCTGACACATAATCTGTTTTATGTTTGTTGGTTGTGCAGTAAAAATTATTTTACAGACGTTAGAAACCTCGTATTTTGTACTGTTAATCTTTTGAAAAATAACTACGAGATGGAAAACTTGAAACACATCTGCAGGATGGAGATTAGCGAGAGACTTAACATCGGAATTGGGAACAACATTTTCGACGAAACGAAGAGGTTTTATTCAGGTTGTATTTATCTTACAGAGATGCGTGGCAGAAACTGAAATTGAATAGAGGTTAGTGCAAGTCTCATGTTATAAGTAGGTACAGTGCAAACACTAAAAGTACCAGAATTTGTGTCGCGGTACGGAAGGGTCAGTGTTTGTTGTCGAAAGAAAGTTACTGGGAGATCTGCCGAATAAGAAACCAGTGAAACAAAGTGTATGGAAGTCACGTCTCTTGTCTGCGTAGATCTCCCTGGCTGAATATACGAGGCAACGGCGAGCTAAAGCAACCGAATGAAACACACCCTGTCATTTGTTGGTGGTTACTTCCTGAAGAAAGTCCTCTTTAACATGTGACACAAATAGGGTCCTAAATCATCTAGAAGCATATAAGCAACAGAAGGATACCCTGCATGTTACATACTTCTGTCTTGCTCCGTACTACTGCTCGTTAGCATTACGACCAAGTATCTTACTGTTGTGAGATAACATAATGAGAAACAACCGAGATAGACGGAAGGCACTCCCTCGTGAAGCGTAGCTTGTAATGATATTTTTAAATCATCTGTAATTTTCGGATTTAGTTCATACCAAACTTTTACACGCATATTGATAATCAGATTGGGTGGTCGTTCGTGTCTGAGACGACAGGAATTTGAGGGTCCATCATTATGCAAATTGTACCAAGAAGGTAGATCAAATAGCATCAGTAAGAAATGAGGCTAATGTAGTGGCCCTAGGGACGAGCATTTTGAACCTGTTTCGTCGACATCGAAATCATTACAAATGGACCTCTAATTGGCCTCAAGAAGAATGGAGAAGTAGTCGACGGAGTTGGTGTTTAAGAAATAGTAATGGACAACGCCAAAATTATTTAGAGAAACCATGGGAAATTCAGATAGAAATGTCTTCCTTCCCCCCGTCTCGGAAGATTCCATTGTTTTAACCAGTTAAGCTTCAAGCTCGTCGCGTGAAAAGAAATTCAGGTATCGCCTGCTTCCATCTTGTCACTAGACAGCTTCAGTATTCGGATTTAGAGCAGAGAACCATGTGCAGATTTCCTACTCCCATCATAGTTGATGAAACGATAAGCTGTACTGAACGAGAAATGACATATCTACGGATATCTATGTTGCTAAAGAACTGACACGATTCATGGCACCAAATTCTAGTTGCAGGTCATCACCTGTCTGACGGCATCCAGGGACAACAAAAATTTGATTTTCAGATTTCTTGTAACTCTTGGCCGAATTTACACATTTTAAGTGCCGACAGAATCTTTTCATTGAGAGATATTATCATATGGCACATGTTGAACACAGTTAGGCAAGTATTGCAGTTGGAAATTTGGCGTAGCTGATGACACACAAAATTAACCAGACCATATGCATCCAGTATTTGAGAATGAGAGCACTTCGCGACTTCCGGTAAAGTTCATATATTCATGAAACTTATTCCCGATGACTCACCTCCCCCACCGATCGCAGAATGATGAAAGGAAAAAAGTTTATCCTTTATTACATTTCGCTGTTTATGCTGTAAAACTTCACTTTCCGGCGTGACATTTTATTCCTACTAACTCTATTCGCAACACATTTTGCAGACAATATCCATATATACCACCGAATACATCTGCAAAATTATATCATTGCACATCCCATAGTTCAAGAGATATGACGTCATAAACGTTGATATGACTGAAACACTTGCTTCTCCTTTTGGAAGATTTTGTCGCTAACATGCTTAACATCAAATATTTAACACATTAACTCATTTGTAAAGTAATCAGAAGATTGAAGCTGTTCTGTACATGGGAGTTCGTGTCTTTAAAGAATCGAGGGTTTATTGGTATTGTGGTAAACGGCCAAGTCGTAGTTCACTTTGAGACGAGTCTTTGCAGTGAAGGTCACGCAACGGGACACCTGTTGGTGTGACACTCGTGTTCCCACTGAGACGATGCCATACGATGCGCTTTTCAACTCGCCGTGCAACAAGAAACAAGACGCCACGAGTCATGTTCCAGTTATGAACTCTTTTGAGAGTAGTATGTTGTGGGTGATCATTATTTAAATCTAAAGCAACTGAAAAAGTGGAGGAAGCGATAAATATCAAATGGTTCAAATGGCTCTGAGCACTATGGGACTTAACATCTATGGTCATCAGTCCCCTAGAACTTAGAACTACTTAAACCTACCTAACCTAAGGACATCACACAACACCCAGCCATGACGAGGCAGAGAAAATCCCTGACCCCGCCGGGAATCGAACCCGGGTGTGGGAAGCGAGAACGCTACCGTACGACCACGAGATGCGTGCCCATAAATATCAAATATTGTTCAGCTGTAATTTCCCAACACCAACACAAATTCGACGAATTGTACGGAACGAGTCCAGATAGTTTCCTCTTTTTGGAGCAACTACTATAAGCTATTCTGATAAAGCAGGACACAAATTTTCTACTTGCTGTTTCTCCCACTGAAAAGCTACTCATTACAATAAGGTAAGCCAATGAAGGGGTGCGAATGACGGTAAAAATTCAACGAAAAGTTTTACTTTCAGTAAGACAATCTAGTACAGTACTGTTTTGATTGTGGTGCATACATTAATAATGGTTACAGCTGGGTAAATCTACGATAATATTTATACAAGTGTTTCGTTTCGGGGAGTAGTATATGATTCAGTTTGAGGAGTATTCAGAAGAATCATCGCTGGTATTGAAGTGAGATCGGTTATATTTCATGGTGTATCAGTGAGTGGTGTACGGTGTGTAGAGGTATGCAGTGTTTTCGGAGAAATGGAAGAAGCCCATGATGGTAAAGAAAATCCCGACGTGTCCTCCTTGGCTTCGTCCAGTTGCTCATTCAGAAGTAACAGGACTTTACCTTTCCGTTCTCTTTTATGCCTGTCACTAAAGTTCCTGAAAGCAGGGAAAATATACCGGAAAACATCCAGTCAGTACCGTCAGTTCATTATCAAGGCTATCAGATGCGGAAAAATCAGTTTTTTTCCGAGTAGTTTCCTCAACATCGAATGAGAAAGACTGCTTAGCGGAGAACACGCGATTCCCAAAGCAGTGGTTTTTAATGTTTGACCCGTGTAAAAGTTTTATTGAGAAACTAATTACAGAGACGAGAAGCTTTGCTTTATTTACACAAAACAATTTTTTGTATAGCACATCAGATGATTTGAAATTTCCCATCCCGTGTTTGAATCGACACGAATTGCGTGGGGCGTCAAACACTCCATATTGCACCGAGCAATGCGACAGAGGTAGCCTACGCATCGGTGACTTACTAGTATAGCTGTTGACCCATTGTGATTCAGTTACGTCGCTACAAGAACGTTTCCATGCACTCCGCTGATGCGCGCTGCTTCTCCGTCATATCGCGAATCGCATCGTGGAGACGGACACAAATAATCGATAATTCTAATTATCGATTTTTGTCATGTCATCTACGTAACCGTCAATAATTATTTTATCGATACATCTATAGATCGCTATTAAATGTTGAATATCGAAAGTTATATTTTTCATTATCTGTCTTTTCTTCACTCATAGGCACTATTGCTCTCATCGGCAGATTTCTTGCTCATTCCAACTGCTACCACTCTTTGCAGTCTGGCATTAAATGTCTTAAATGGGCTTAATTTATTTCATATTCAGCACTAGACTTGATTGCATATTCATGGAAGCTTGTTCCTTCAGTGTGCCGTTTTTACCATTGCAAAAGACAGGAGAAGGGCAGAACCCATACGTTTGGTGACAGCACTGTATGAGAATTGTGGAAACTACCACTCCCCGATCGCAGTAATAAGACATACCAAAGATGCACACAATAAGAGTAACGTAGACTCGGCACAAAAATCACGCTCGTTTTGCACTGGTATTTAATGGCAAACTGACTCTTTTGCCTAAAAAGTTTATGATAAGTGTTTCACTCCGGATACGTCTCTCGCATCAGCCATTTTGCTTTTGCTGGCTCGTCGTATGTTATTCACGTCTGGTGCGAAAAATATTCCAGAGAACGGTCGCTGACTGCATGACTGTGAGCTTAGGTATTCCCATAACATACTTCGATAAGGAATGAAGCATGCAACTCCTTCAGCTCATTCAGGAGCGTCTAAAAAGGAATTCTATTCCCAGGAATACGAGGCAGACTATTTCCTTTGGAAATAAATAAATTTGTTGACGTAGCTACAATTTTGGATCCCCGGTTCAAGCGGCTTCACTTTTGATTTTTCTTGCAGTGTCAGATGCAATAGCGGAAGTAACTAAGGAAAAATGGAAAAATGTTCCGAACGTAGACGGATTGGTCAGTTGTCTCATGAAGAACGAGGTTATGATGTGACATACGGAGACTCTAACAAGCCTTCAACTTGATCACGACACGACAAACTGTTGTCCTAAAGCTCACTCACGCAAGAAATTCCAAACTCTGATTTTGTGATCCTGTAAGTTGCTGGATTGATAGTCGCCATTTTGCACCCTTTTTATCAGAAATACTTGATACGAGAAGACTTCTGTTTCGTCCGTAAGAGTGGCTTCCTTAATAAACTTTGTTGTGCTACATGACAGAATCAGACTGACAGGGGAACAAATTACACAGAGTGTTTTAATAATTCGTATCGCTGGTGATTATTCGTTTCACTAATAAGTGTTTGTAAATAAATGATATTATAGTACATTGTACGCCTTTTGCTAATTAATATTAGAAATAAAGTATTTTTCTAGTTTCAAACATTTGTTAATCATTTCTGTGGCTTTGATCAAACCGCTATATCTAATATCGATGTAGTTGTCTCAAAATTATCGATATACTTTAAAATATCAATACAACATATATCAGTATTCGTGATTGTAGCCTTCATTATCATGCATTCCGAAATAATTATCGTAAAGGAGTGTGACTATAATGTAAATTAAATGTTTATTTGACACTACAATAGTGGAGCTATAGTCACAGTTCAAAAATTTTTCTTTAAGAAAAAAGGGGTTACATTACCGGTTTCGACGAACTACGTCGTAAAACATCTGTTGGAGAATATATAATGGGAATTGTGACCATATATCTGACAAGAATTACGAAAAATAATGAGACTAGGCAACCGAGGCACTGGAGGCACAACCAAGTCACTACAAGTTCTACCCATGCTTCCCCAGCCATGCCCTAATGTAGAATAGATAAAACCTACACCAAGGTAGAAATTGCCCAGGATTCTTGCAATGTGTCCTGCTGTGACTTAACGATCGTATGCCTGATATAAATTCCAAAGTCGTAAGTGTATCAAGCACAGCAAGCTTCCCTGTAGAATGCAGCACATAATTTTACTGTGTTCCGAAAAAAGAATTTCAAATCACACCGTACTCTCTTGTAGGACTGACGTAGTTCGTTGAGACCGGTAATGTAACCCACCTTCCATTTTTTTTTTTAAAGAAAAATTTTATGTGTTGTTACTATAGCTGAATGTGCTTAAATTAAGTTTTAGCCAAACTTATGTGCTCGAATTAAATTTTAACCAAGCTATTTTTTTTCCGTTGTTCTGATTGACTTTCTCCTATTGTTCGTCGGATCCTGCACTGTGATTTTGTTTGAACATGTTCTCAGCTTCAACTAGGTCCATGGAAGCAACCCACTGTCTCGAGTTTAAGGAACCTTTCTGAATCAGTGGTTACCAACCTTTTCCCGCGCCCATTACCTCTGAGCGCATTCAGATATTAACTGGGAACCCGCACCTCTAATCCCACCACCAACAAAATTAACACCCAACTAAATTTTAGTTGAAAAAGAATTTTCTTTGGAGACTTTCATTTTCAAAATGACGAAAGATAAATTATATTTCGTTTTTGTAGGTGTTTAATTAAATCATCAACAAATGAGTTAGTATGACAGTTGGTACTGCTTTTTGCTACCTATCTTCTTTAACAGAATGGTGAAGCAATTCTCAGTGCACTGCGACAGCTACGTGCAACTGCTTCTCTGAAAATAAAGCTAATTAACCGCAGTAGTTACAAAACATGTTACTCTGCACCATCTCCCGCTAGCGACACTTGATTCACGCACAGCCTGCATATATGTATTATGCTTACCGATTGTAAATCACTTGATTGCTAGGCACCTTACTTCTTATCTACCAGAAATTAGAAGACTTCAGGTTGCCAATTTCTTGTGTCTGGCCACTACTACTAGTAATAATAATAACAATGTTTAGGCCTGTAACAATTTGGTAACCGTTACATAGTTATTGTTGTGTTGTGCTGTCAGAAAGTTCGATTATCTGTCGGCGAAGTGCATAGTGAAACAATTTCTGTTCCGTTGCAGGAATAGGTGGACTAAGTGAGGAAGACGTTGTTTATACATTCGTTTCACAAGCTGTAACCTCCGCTACATTGTGTCACCCGTTAATTTAAGTAAAAAATGTATTTATTGGTAACTTATGTAATCAGGTTTCGTGACTGAAACACAATCTAATCCTTTTGTTTTTACCCCTCAGATATTTCAATTTGCTCCTCGATGATTTATTACACTCAGTTTGGGAACTACTATTCTAGATAGCCTCCGAATAGAACTCGGAAATCCTAGATTTAGATGACCAAAAATTAGTGTAAATGAGAAAAATTTGGAAATTTGTGGTAAGACCTTATGGGACCAAACTGCTGAGGTCATCGGTCCCTAAGCTTACACACTATTTAGTCTAACTTAAACTAACTGACGCTAAGTACAACACACACACCCATGCCCGAGGGAGGACTCGAACCTCCGACGGAGGCAGCCGCGCGGACCGTGACAAGGCGCCTTCAGACCGCGCGGTTACTCCACGCGGCTGTAAATGAGAAACTTTTTTGTGATAGAGAAGTAAGTTTTCTTTGTTCAGAATACAACTACGCATCTCGTGTGTACTTTCTCAACATCAGGCTAATGCTGTCCTCAAGCCGAACCCTAGTTTTAACACCGTAGTGCTCCGATAACTATAGGAGATAGTGTGACAGTTGCTTCCTGTGAAGGAAATGATAAGTGAAAGAAGCAGTCATAGGACTTACTTACGACTTAACCCCTAACCTTAGGGCCAGTTAGCCCTCGAGTCACATTAGGTGTCCGAAAATGAATTTAGAGCTTTATTTAGTACTCATGAGCCGCTTGGCTTGATCGGGTCGTTTTTTGTAATTTCCTAAAAGCAGACGGAATGAGCAAGAATCACCAGATCAGTTGTCGAAATATGGCATTAAATGGAATTATCTACCCAACCTTCAACATAACCACCACTTCATACATTACTTACAAAGTGCGTAAAATATGTTTTTACAAAATGTAACGCAGTACGAGTCAGAGTAGGATTCAGGAACGCTTACACAACGAAAGTTTATTTTCGCTGTGTTCAAAAAATGGTTCAAATGGCTCTGAACACTATGGGAGTTAACTTCTAAGGTCGTCAGCCCCCTAGAACTTAGAACTACTTAAACCTAACTAACCTAAGGACAACACACACATTCACGCCCGAGGCAGGATTTCGAACCTGCGAACGTAGCGGTCGCGCGGTTCCAGACTGTAGCGCCTAGAACCGCTCGGCCACTCCGGCCGGCTTTCGCTGTGTATCAAAATATATAAACTTAAGCAAACATGAACCATAAGGCTGGATTCAAAGTCTCTTTGCTTCAGTATGATGGCCCTATTACATTTAACAGATATCTCTTTCTTCCGATTTGACAACGAGTGTACTGAGGCTAGTACAGGGATGCCTACGGTTTATGTGAAAAGCTAAACCACGGTGTAATTCAATATATTTATCTTTGATAGGTTCTGCCAGAGGTGAAAGTCACAGTCAAATGTCAGATAAAAAATTGTGGGACCAAGTGTAGGTAGAACGCCAAACCTCTGGAGTAGCAGTTTGGACTTTCATCACAGAGGCACCATCTACACGGCGAGATGTTCCAATCGTGTTGTTGTCCCCTACAGTACCTGCCGTTTTGCTGGAGGAAGATACAGCCCGTTAACGTCACACGATTGTGTCATTGTGTGGAGGACACACAGACGCGCTTGTGTGTACTATATGAGTGTTTGGTTTCAAACTAGGGCGGGGACGTGTCTGTTTTGATGATCTTTGCCCTTTGCTCCGGCGAGCTCCGTGAACACAGAGCATGCCTGTGTCCAGATAAAGCAGTGATCGGCGGGGAGCTGACTAGGCGATGAATCACGCGTGCCGCGTTGCGTGTGGGGCCTCACGTATGCTGCAGCGCGGCGCGGGCGCTGTCGGTGCGTGGACGGATGTTTACATCACACGGCGCTGCCGGCAACGCTTCTCCTCTCCCTCTTTCACAACAGTCCCCTGACCGGCAACACTTCCGCAATACGTCCTTTATGTTCCGAGCTGCCCGGTACACAACGTCGATCCAGAGGTAGCCAGATAGAATCCTGGGGGCGGAAGACAATTTAATCTATCGGAGAGATACGAGAATGTGCAGCAACATCCGGGGTTAAATACTAAACCTCACCGCGGTGTTTCTCACGAGACAGAACGTGTAGCGCCGATGATGCTGATCTGTCTGTCGGATGGAGAGTGAAGCACCTCCGTTTGTCCTTTTGTGTCATTCTCTACTAGAGATGCGCTCTACCAAAATTAGGTTCGGTAGTTTGGTACTCTACATAAATGGTGTGGTAAATGGTAGGATTATTGATAGGGGAAAAAATTAAGAATGAGTATAGAAGAGGAAAACTGAGAACCGGCGACATCTCTTTGTTTTTTTTCTTTTTTTTTGTTTCTTGTTTCTTCTTTTGCACGTTATTAAAACCTCACTTCATTCAGGGTCACGATACTATGTTGCAGTGCCTGTGTGATTCAGAAATACGTCGCAGAGTTCCTTGCACTGCGGCGACAACAGCGGTTATGATACACGTAAAATGTATTCGTAGTTGCGAATATGGACAACCGTCAGCTGCAAAATGGAATGACGACAATGGAATTGTACTGGCCAGGGACTCGAATCAGTATTTCGCGCTTGTCGCGAGCAGTCTCCTTCCTCACAGCCAGATACACGATTGACGACATATGGAAGTTGGGGTCTGACCGTGAGTAGTGCCGGATAGCCTAATGGTACATGAGCAACATGAGGGAACGATGGGAAAGGCGACACACCTCTCTCACGGGTCGTTTACTGCAGGTTCTGATGCCAGTCTCTCACGTCCCGCCGTTGATGGTTGCGCATGTCGCACCACAGCTCTCCCATATGTCAACCTTCATTCTGGATTACAGCTACGTCAGCTCGAACCTCCCCGCCGCACGTCCACCAAAGGCGAAAGATTTTTCTACCAACCTTCTGCGGGCTGTTCCCTATAACGTGCCGGCCGAGGTGGCCGAGCGGTTCTAGCCGCTACGCCGGCCGTGGTGACCGAGCGGTTCTAGGCACTCAGTCCGCTACGGTCGCAGGTTCGAATCCTGCCTCGGGCATGGGTGTGTGTGATGTCCTTAGCTTAGTTAGGTTTAAGTAGTTCTAGGTTCTAGGGGACTGATGACTTTAGAAGTTAAGTCCCGTAGTGCTCAGAGCCATTTGAACCCTATAACGTGGTGGAAAACAGGTACCCTACGGTTCGTTGGCCAAGAGTGTGGAAAATGATACATCACAACTTTCTATCTTCCACGGTGCGTTCGAAGTGGTATCAGATCAACAAAAAATATGCGACACGACAGCGACTTCACGCTATTGGACTGGCAGACTCACCTTATTGCCCACATTGTCACCTCTTGGATACCGATGAACATCGTTTTACGTGCGCATCGTCGTCCGGAGTTTGGCGACTAACACAGAAGATATTGGCTTGTTACCTCCGGGTCACGCCTGATATGACTGACCCTCAGGCCCTACTCTGTCCAGATGAATCTTACTTCCCCGCCGCGAAATACTATGCGCTTACATGGTTCAAAGGAATTACCGTCGCCTATATCTTTAGCGGCGGAGAGAAAGAGCAGCTGGTGGTTCCTCCAAAATGTTCACAATGTCCTCAAACGCACACCGAGGTACTGTACGCTCTTCGCAAATTATTTACGCAGCGTTTTCGTTAACCCCCCATTCAGCTGGGGAGTGCCAAGCTGCGGTTAATGTTCTGTGCGGCATCACGGCTGAACGTCCTGCCTTGAGAGACAGGGAGGGACAAGGAAGATTGCAAGGATTGCTGTTTTCCTTTAGGCTCTGGCGAAGCAGAATGCCTCCGTTGCAGGTACCCTTGAAAGGCGCTAGTGGAGATATCAGATAACGATGGCGAAGTACCAAATGGAACCAGTAACGTTTATTGAAGAACTTTTTTTAGCTGGAATTGCATTAAGGATTTACATTTTTTATTTATTTTTTGTTTACTCTTTGAATGCCACCTTTGTTGTTGTAACAGTCAGTTATTAGAATTATCATTTGTACACGTTACTTAAATGTAATCATGTAAAATAAATAAGTAAAATAAAAAATAAAAATAAAAAAGTGAGGAAATAGGGGCAACGCCTGAAAAGGGCTAGTTCATTTCTTTTTTTGTGGCAGAGTTAAAGTGGCGGTGCCAAGTGGGGTTGATTTGATTTTGTTTATTTTACGTTTGGAGATTAAACTTGTCTAAATGAAAAGATAGGTCCACAAAAAAAAAAAAAAATGGTAAGGCTACCGCTTTCGATAAACGGGAAATCCGGGTTAAGTTCCGGCCCGGCTCAAATTTTCATTGTCGTCATTCCATTAAAAAGCTTACGGTTGTTCATATTCGTAACTGCGAATAAATTTCATGTGTGTCATTAGTGTTAGTCCATTGTGTATTTTATATTTTTACAGTATATAAATTGCATTTGAAAGTAATAAAAATTAGTTTATCATATAACTTCTACGCTTTATGCAACTAAAGCAATTACGTACGAATCAAGTGGAGTTCACATGCGCAAACGTAAAAAATATAAAATTATTATTGTTATTTTGTACTCAGTAGAACGTTCTTTATCGTTGTCAAAGGAAAGAGTTTCTTGTTATTATTGATGAATCCGAAACTTGTTTATGAATAACAGAAACATGATTTATATAAGTTCGACGAAGTGTTGAAGAGATGTTTGACATATTGTTATTTTGAGTTTTTTTATATTTTATCTTTCTGTTAAGGAAATATACATAACAAAACTAAGCAGTAAAAACCCGCAGCGCGCAGTGTGGACTCAAGTTTACCTTCCTATGGTCTTTTACACGATATTGACGGCAAACCACGCTGTGGTCTTACCAAAGACACAGTTGCACAGTACCGGACCAAACCAAATTTAATCTTCGTTGATCCATTATGGACTGTGTGAAAACGGCAGGCATGTGTTTCTTGATGCAATAATTTACCAACAGCCATATGTATTGTAGAAATTTATTTTATGAAATTCTTATATGCTACCAGTTTCGGCATTACATTGATGCCATCTTCAGGCCCTATACGTCATAGTCGTAAAATCGCTATACACGGAAGGAGCCATGTTACTAGATCCGTGAGTCAAATCGCCATGCAACAGACTGGGCAGTCTGTGTCGCCAGGCCACCAAGAGTTGTTGCATAACGATTTGACTCACGGATACAGTTACATGGCTCCTTCCGTGTATAGCGATTTTACGACTATGAGGTGTGGGGCCTGAAGATGGCATGAATGTAATGCCGAAACTGGTAGCACATAAGAAATTCATAAAATAAATTTCTGCAATACATACGGCTGTTGGTAAAATATTTCATCAAGAAAAACCAAATTTATGTCTTTTTTGCCCCTGAATGCTCTATAAATTTTTCGAGGTAAATGTTGACGTTCTTTCCTTCGCAACGCCACGGCTGCTTTCTTCCCCATCCTGCCCGAAGTGTGTGCCATTAAAACGTCACAGGCGACAAGTAACTATTGCTCCTCGTTGCTAGTTTCATAATGTCACTACACATTGCCTCGTGAAAGTGAATAGTAAAAGCTCGTATAAATTTTCTGATGTGTTGATTCCTTCTATGAAATCATGAAACATGGTACTGGGGGATTCAGATGCCATTTGTGTAGTGAAGGACAATAAATCCTGGTTCCAATGGCTCTGAGCGCTATGGGATTTAACTTCTAAGGTCATCAGTCCCCTAGGACTTAGAGCTACTTAAACCTAACTAACCTAAGGACATCACACACACCCATGTCCGAGGCAGGATACGAACCTGCGATCGTAGCGGTCACGCGGTTCCAGACTGTAGCGCCTTTAACCGCTTGGCCACCCCGACTGGCAATAAATCCTGAAAACTTTCATATCATTAGTTTTATCATGAATATGGTGTACGAAACATGGAACGAACTACACTTGCATTTCGGCGCTTGTGCGTCAGTGTCAAAAATAGCTTAGAAGTCAAGGATCATCATCAAAGTGCCTCTCTCACCACATTTAATGGGGCAGCCGTCCTGTAAATAAAGCAGAATTCCTGTACTTTTGTGGCCTATTATACAACATAATCTTCGAAAGATATATCCCCATAGGCAGCTAAAAATATTACAGTGTCGTAACGCTATGTCTTTAGAAGATCCGCGTAAAGTGGCAACAATTGCGGGGAAATAGTTGCAAGAAAGAAAAATCTCCTCTTTCGTATAGATCGCGCTTTGGTGCAGAAGGGAACGAACTGAAATGCAGTTCCAAAAACCATCTGCATCGGCATAAGGCAGACTGATAGCACCGCCCTTTTGTTTAGGTTACGGTACCGTTACTGGTTGACGCCTTTTGCAAGCACGACGGCGGTCCGATTTGTCAGCGGGCGCTGAGGCGAAGAGAGATCAAGGTGTCGAAACGGCCTTCCCGCTGCTACAGTGCGGCGGCGTGGCTTGTGTAACCCTGTGGAGGCTGCCACCCACCGCCAAGGTGGCCAGGCGTGGCGTGCTGTGGCGCGCGGTGACGTGTCCGCGCTCTCTGCCCCCGCGTCCAACAGCCTCGCAGGCCGCTACAGAGTACCGCTGGCTGGTGGCGGTACAGGCTGCTTCCTTTCCAAAAACAGCCGCACAAAACTGGCGTGTTTCAGGAGTATATCCCGTATACCGAATAATTAATACCGAGCACAGTCGGTAACAGCACACTGGACACGCGCCGGCCGGAGTGGCCGAGCGGTTCTGTGCGCATCGGTCTGGAACCGCGCGACTTCAGTACTAAATCGTGAACGATTTCCCCTACTTCATTTATTGTTAAGAGTAATCCAGGTTCGAAAATCTTCTCGACTATCCGCAGTAACATTTTGTCTGTCGTATAGAGAGAAGTCGGAACGCCAGAAAATTGTAGCGAAATGCAGGAAAACCTGCAAAAGATCGGCGTTCGGTACAGGGATTGGTTGTTGACTCTCAACTTTAACAAATGTAATGTATTGCGCACAAAGAGGCAGAAAGATGCGTTATTTTTTGATTACACACTTGCAGAACAGTCACTGGGAGCAGTCATATCCATAACATATGGAGGAGTATGCTTATGGGGCGATTTAAAGTCGAACGATGACATTAACTTAATCATAGGTGAGGCAGAAGAAGAAGATCAGGCATAAGAGGAAGAATGCCCAGCAAGTTTAGTCGACCCGCAAAGGAGCTAGCGTACAAAACCCTCGTTCAACCAGTACTTGAATATTGCTCGTTAGTCCTGTGATCCGTTCCAGATAGGATTTATAGATGAAATATAGAAGATCCAAAACTGCTGTGGTGGATGTGGTGTCTAGGAACCCTGCTTACTAGGTTCGCTAGGCAAATATTCAAGCAAATCGTAGTAATGAGCTTATCTTGTGCAACTACACAGATATGTCGCAATCAAAGGGCGACGTACAAAATAATCCCAAGTCTGTGCTGCATGTAGAGTGCAAGCGGATTTTCTAGCTTTGACGCTTCTATCCAAGTCATTAATCTTGAAGATGCTGTTGAACTGGCCGTCACCAGTCGGTCGCGGCGCTATGACCTTTCCTCATAGGGCCCGCTGCTGTCGCGTTGTCATCCTGGAAGGAGGTCCGATCAGCGTGCTATTGGCTGGCTTCTTCTCACAGCCGTCTCTTCTCTTTCGTTCCCGACAGGTGTGTCGGCGCTTGACTTTACACCGTAACAGTAGATGCTGCAAGAGAGGCGCTCTGCATCACTGTGTGGTTTACCGTTAAAAAGTTCGTAGAAGAGCCAGTCAACTTGTTGCTTCCTCCTACGTAGTCTATATCTTCCTAAACGACCACGAAAGTAAAACTGGAGAGATTCAAGCTAACACGGAAGCATACTGGTAATCGTTCTTCCCGCGAACCATCCGTGACTGGAACAGGAAAGAGCCTACACACCATAAGCAACATTGCAGAGTATATACTACGCACTACGAGAGTACCAGTACGTTCCCTTCCAGAAGGCGACATCCAGTTGCTTTCCCAAATTACTTACCTTCTTAGGAAACTAACGTTGATGTAACGTCAAAAAAGAATACAGGAAAAAAAACAGAGCTACGCCAGACTTACGCACTTTCTTGAGATAATCAAGTTGTAATCAGGAACACAATGATCTTTATAAGTAGCCGGCCGAAGTGGCCGTGCGGTTCTACGCGCTGCAGTCTGGAACCGCGAGACCGCTACGGTCGCAGGTTCGAATCCTGCATCGGGCATGGATGTGTGTGATGTCGTTAGGTTAGTTAGGTTTAACTAGTTCTACGTTATAGGGGACTAATGACCTGAGAAGTTGAGTCCGATAGTGCTGAGAGCCATTTGAACCATCTTTAAAAGTACAATAACTTCTTCACAGTTTCAATAAAAGGGGTAATTCAGATATACTGTATCTCTGCAGTCAAGAAGCGACCTGTCTATGTATTCAAACTGACACACTATATGCATCAGAAAGTGTGTCGAGCCAGCTTACAATAACGTAATCGAAATTTTTGTGTTTTTGTTGTTAATGAATTATTGACACGGGTGAGTTACGGAGATCAGGATGTGTGTTAAGCACCATGAATGTCGGCACTGTTTCGATAAATAATGTTTGGGATCCAGTGAAGCTCCATATTCCTCCAGATCAGCGTTTGGCAAACTGAGTAGAATTGCGCTATCGGGGAGGAGTAGGAGGGGGGTGGTAAATGTAATTTTCTGTGGGCTGAAAATAAAATGGGTTTCCTTTTACTTAGGTCACACCTCAAAGTTATTCACAAAAATCATAATCTCTGCTATCGCTCTTTCATTAGGTTCTAATATTTATTGCATCATTAGCCATTTTTTAATGTTATTTACGTACTTCCCATACGGATGTCGTCACAGTATATTCTTATTTCTTTGACTGCACCGAGGAGCTTCCTTTGTCCGTCTACTACCTATGCGCCTGTTTACTTGCCATGCCTACCACCATTTCACCTTCGTTACAGTTCTAATTAAGTCATTCACACCAGTCGGCTCTCGGGTACATTTGTTTGTTTTGTTGTCTCTTAGTAATTACCAACATTCATTTTTCCATAATTGAATGTGCAGCCCTCATTTTTTGAATTGTTTTCACTTTAAAAGTTCATTTATCATTACCATTAGTCAGAACGGGTAATATATGCTGCTTCTAAACTTTCTAGTTCATACACATCAGAAGCTTAGATTTGAAAACTATTTTGCTTACCGAAAGCACTCCTTAAGGTTTTTACTCCTCTGTTTATTTCTTTTGTTGTTCACACTGTCACAGTAGACAGCACTTGTCGCTGTGCTAAATTCGATTAGCAAGTATTTTGCTGATTTGGAGATTTCTGTGATCTTTACTTGAAGAATCAATATTGTCTTATAGCGCAAAGTGATCCAAAGTAAAATTTCTTAACACCCGGGAGAACAACACAATGCAAATATTTTAATAAACTAGATACAACCTTAAGAATACAGATTCTATTCGACGATGGTAACAGTAGAAAAAAATACGAATCCAGTTAAGTCAGAGCATATTTCACGATCTTCGTTGGCCGAAAACAACACAATATGCAAGACATTTTTAGAAATAAACAGTACTAAATGTTTCATTGCTCGTTAAGAAACGCAGTAATTGCATTAGTTTTATTTATTTGAACATTAACTAAATATTATTGATCATTCATCATTTTAAAAATGGCAATGGAAATATTTACAAACTGAAATTTAATTAAGTCCTAAATCTCTTTGAGGATATTAAGTGATACCAAATCTTGCTATAAACTCCTTTATAACGGAATTCAAGTCCTAAATCTCTTTGAGGATATTAAGTGATACCAAATCTTGCTATAAACTCCTTTATAACGGAATTCAAGTGTAATTAATGACACTATAGGGAACGATAGAAAATAATGAACGCTTCTCAACAAAACGTGCCTTATCCAAGTGGTGAAAAAGCTAGTGCACTTAAACATACCATAATCACAGTGAAGTTGTAGAATGCATAACATTCTTGGTAAATCAAAACAGTGTACAGGAACGTTACTCGAACCTGGGACCTTTGTCTTTGGCGGACACGTGATCACTGACTGTCCTATCCAAGCGCGACTCTCGACCCGCGACAACAGATTTACTTCGGCGAATATCTCTCACCTGGCTTAGAGGCTGTAGAGAAGTTGTCCAGTGTACCCTGCGGGGCTGCCACTCCTGGAAAAAAGGACAAATGACTTAGTCACTGCCTAAGGGACAGTTTCCAGAATGAATTTTCATTCTGTAACGGAGTGTGCGCGATTTGAAACTAACTGGCAGATCAAATCCGCCGGCCGGTGTGGCCGAGCGGTTCTAGGCGCTTCAGTTTGGGACCGCGCGACCGCTACGGTCGCAGGTTCGAATCCTGCCTCGGGCATGGTTGTGTGTGGTGTCCTTAGGTTAGATAGGTTTAAATAGTTCTAAGTTCTAGGGGACTGATGACCTCAGATGTTGAGTGCCATAATGCTCAGAGCCAATTGAACCAAGATCAAATCCATGATCCGGGCCGGGGCTCGAACCGAGGAAGAAAGGAGTCCCAGTACCACGAGGTAAGCAGGAGAGTTTCTGTGAAGGAGTCGAGGTACCGGCGAGGGTAAAGCTGTGAGGGCGAGTCACAAAAACCCGTGTTTGAATAGCTCAGTCAATAGAGCACTTGCCCGCGAAAGGCAAATATCAGAATTTCGGTTGCTGGTCCGGCACACGGTTTTCATCTGAAAGGGGATTTCAAATCGACGTTCTTTGATCATACATTTTTTTTAAAATTATACGTGTCGTAGCCTAAACGAAGATCATTAGATGTGCCTAAACTAGTATATAAAACATTAAGAAAAACTTGTAAGCGTGATAAATGGTTCAAATGGCTCTGAGCACTATGGGACTTAACATCTGTGGTCCTCAGTCCCCTAGAACTCAGAACTACTTAAACCTAACTAAACTAAGGACATCACACACATCCATGCCCGAGGCAGGATTCGAACCTGCGACCGTAGCGGTCACGCGGTTCCAGAATGAAGCGCCTAGAACCGCACGGCCACAACGGGCGGCCTGTAAGCATGATAGACACCATTAAAAGATGTAAAAACTTTGATAAACAAACACAACGGAAGCGTATTGTAAAGTCACCTCAACGTCATGCTAACACTACGGGTTAATTGCGTTTATCGCACTTTTATACTGTCCTTATATCTTTTCTCGGTGCCTTCTGTGGCTACAGATTTTTAGTACTTACAATAACAGTCACATGCTAATTGTATAGGTCGAAACCAGTCATATTATAAAAGAAAAAAAATCGATCAAAGACTTTTGTATTGTACTTCTATATCCTTACTCTGCAAACCACTATGAAGTGCATGGCGAAGGGTACCAGTTATTGGGAGTCTTTCTGTCCCATTCACACATGTGTCACGAAATTTTTTTTGGAAATTTGTGGTAAGTTCCTATGGGACCGAACTGCTGAGGTCATCGATCCCTAGGCTTACACACTGCTTAATCTATCTTAAAGTAACGTATTCTAAGAACAACACACACACACACATATATATACATATATATATGCCGGAAGGAGGACTCGAATCTCCGACTGGGGAAGCCGAGCGAAGCGTGGGAAGGCGTCTGAGGACCACACCGCTACCGTGCGCGGGCATGTGGCACGGCATGGACGATTGTTTAAATGTCTATGTGCGCACTGTAATTAGTCAACTCTTATTATCGCTTTCCCTACGGTAGCGATAAAGGGTCGTATTATGTTCTTACTTTCATCGATTAAAGTTTGTTCTTCAAACTTTGTAAGTAAGCTTGTCGAGATAGTTGGCGTCTACCTCTAAGCGTCTGCCAGTTCGGTTTCTTCAGCGTCACTGTGACATGCTCCTAAGAGTCAAACATCTGTGACCATTCATGCTGCCCTTCTCTGTATACATTTAGTATTCAAATGTTCAAATGTGTGTGAAATCTTATGAGACTTAAGTGCTAAGGTCATCAGTCCCTAAGCTTACACACTACTTAACCTAAATTATCCTAAGGACAAACACACACACCCATGCCTGAGGGAGGACCCGAACCTCCGCCGGGACCAGCCGCACAGTCCATGACTGCAGCGCCTGAGATCGCTCGGCTAACCCCGCGCGGCACATTTAGTATTCACTGTTAGTCCTATTTGTTACGTGTTCCACACACTTGAGCAGTAATCGAGGATGGGTCGAGCGAGTATTTTAAACGCAATCTCCTTTGTATACTGGTGGAATTTCCCTAGCATACTACTAGTAAGTCAAAGTCTGGCGCGGATTTTACCTGTGACTGAGCCTATACAATCCTTTCATTTAAAATGCTTCCAAATTGTAAGACGAAGTTGTTTGTATGAGTTGACCGATTCCCGTTGTGACTCGGTAATATTGTAGTCCCTTTTGTTCTTCTTTTACGTACGCTCGATATTCGTTATTAGGGATATTTCACTGAGGTCTCAAAACATATCAGGAATGTAGAGCGGAACAAGTCGCAATAGAAGTTACGTAAGCTGTCACTGTGATGAGACAGATTTTGCAAAGAGAGGTGAAGAGAGACATTCGCTCTTGGGTCACAAATAATGGTTAAGCTTTGAAAGAGAGAGAGAGAGAGAGAGAGAGAGAATGCCAGGGACGCAAAGCCAGCGGCGGCAGCTGTAAACAGGGACTCGGTGCCCTGGGTCAGCTCAGCCCCGTTATCGGTGCCAAGGCGAGCTGACAGCGAGACTGCCTGACGGCGCTGTCCGAAACTCTCCGAGCGACGCCGAACACAGCCGATTGTGACGCGCCACTCGCCACGTTGGCTGCATGCTCCGCGAATTGGCGGTACACACCTCGTGCCGCGAAAACATATAAATTCCGGCCATGACCAAAGAGTACTGTACCGTCGTTGCGTCACAGAAAATGCCCGAAAGAAAGACGCAAGTGTGTCATAGGCCTGAGGATGGTTCTTTACGACTGATAGTATATTAGCAATAGAAGATAGCTGTACGTGAGATATTAGTAAAACAGTAAAGAGAAATCGAAAATACACTCCTGGAAATGGAAAAAAGAACACATTGACACCGGTGTGTCAGACCCACCATACTTGCTCCGGACACTGCGAGAGGGCTGTACAAGCAATGATCACACGCACAGCACAGCGGACACAGCAGGAACCGCGGTGTCGGCCGTCGAATGGCGCTAGCTGCGCAGCATTTGCGCACCGCCGCCGTCAGTGTCAGCCAGTTTGCCGTGGCATACGGAGCTCCATCGCAGTCTTTAACACTGGTAGCATGCCGCGACAGCGTGGACGTGAACCGTATGTGCAGTTGACGGACTTTGAGCGAGGGCGTATAGTGGGCATGCGGGAGGCCGGGTGGACGTACCGCCGAATTGCTCAACACGTGGGGCGTGAGGTCTCCACAGTACATCGATGTTGTCGCCAGCGGTCGGCGGAAGGTGCACGTGCCCGTCGACCTGGGACCGGACCGCAGCGACGCACGGATGCACGCCAAGACCGTAGGATCCTAAGCAGTGCCGTAGGGGACCGCACCGCCACTTGCCAGCAAATTAGGGACACTGTTGCTCCTGGGGTATCGGCGAGGACCATTCGCAACCGTCTCCATGAAGCTGGGCTAGGGTCCCGCACACCGTTAGGCCGTCTTCCGCTCACGCCCCAACATCGTGCAGCCCGCCTCCAGTGGTGTCGCGACAGGCGTGAATGGAGGGACGAATGGAGACGTGTCGTCTTCAGCGATGAGAGTCGCTTCTGCCTTGGTGCCAATGATGGTCGTATGCGTGTTTGGCGCCGTGCAGGTGAGCGCCACAATCAGGACTGCATACGACCGAGGCACACAGGGCCAACACCCGGCATCATGGTGTGGGGAGCGATCTCCTACACTGGCCGTACACCTCTGGTGATCGTCGAGGGGACACTGAATAGTGCACGGTACATCCAAACCGTCATCGAACCCATCGTTCTACCATTCCTAGACCGGCAAGGGAACTTGCTGTTCCAACAGGACAATGCACGTCCGCATGTATCCCGTGCCAACCAACGTGCTCTAGAAGGTGTAAGTCAACTACCCTGGCCAGCAAGATCTCCAGATCTGTCCCCCATTGAGCATGTTTGGGACTGGATGAAGCGTCGTCTCACGTCCAGCACGAACGCTGGTCCAACTGAGGCGCCAGGTGGAAATGGCATGGCGAGCCGTTCCACAGGACTACATCCAGCATCTCTACGATCGTCTCCATGGGAGAATAGCAGCGTGCATTGCTGCGAGAGTTGGATATACACTGTACTAGTGCCGACATTGTGCATGCTCTGTTGCCTGTGTCTATGTGCCTGTGGTTCTGTCAGTGTGATCATGTGATGTATCTGACCCCAGGAATGTGTCAATAAAGTTTCCCCTTCCTGGGACAATGAATTCACGGTGTTCTTATTTCAATTTCCAGGAGTGTATATGAAGGATTGTATCTGCAACTTACCTTCCTTTTCATGCTGGTAGTGCAGAGGTACTAGCCTGAAATGTGTGCCCCGAAAGAAGTACAGGAAGTACAATAGCCACCCAATTAACCTTAAGGCGCCTTGAAATAACGGTGTACGTGGCCAAACAGTTGCGTATAAAGCTGTCTGACAGTATACTGGTCGACCTTGTTAGTTGTACTCACGTTACCAGTTTCATTTATTCAATAAAATCTTTGCAGTATTATCAGTTTTATATGATACTTTTTATTTCGGTTTAGTGCCATTTTTTGTTGGTTGGCTGTTTTGAGAGGAGCGGACCAAACAGCGAGGTCATCGGCCCCATCGGATTAGGGAAGGATCGGGAAGGAAGTCGACCGTGCCCTTTCAAAGGAATCATCCCGGCATTTGCCTGAAGCGATTTAGGGAAATCACGGAAAACCTAAATCAGGATGGCCGGACGCGAATTTTAACCATCGTCTTCCCGAATGCGAGTCCAGTGTGCTAACCACTGTGCCACCTCTCTCGATTGATTTTTTTTTTATATCCACTTTACAGTACATCTTGTACTATAAAACTCAGATGCATGTTGATACTCGTTTTACATAAAATACATAATAAAAAATTTTAACTCCTGGAGTTCTTTATCTCTGCGCCGCTGGTTTCTCGCTACAGTGGCACGAGAAACGGACACCAATAAATTATATGGAAGAAATATTCTTTGCTTAAGCAGTAAAATAAAACAAATATCGCGTAACTCTCTGGAAGGTGCAAATATGTCATTAACACGAGCCATGTCAATATGTCGTCCGATTTATTCGAGCAGCTTTTCATTTCATGCTTTGACCACTAGCAGTTACACATATTTAATGCTTAGAAGAGAATTGTTGTAGTTGTTTTCGTTGATACTAATTCTCCTGAGTATTTCTTCTTCTTTTACCTGGTCCTATCCCCTATCTACACGTGGTCGGCATGCTAAGCTGGGTTGGGCAGCGTCAGTGGTGGAGGGTCGCCGGATGCCCGCTCTGCTGTCACGCCTTGTTTGGCATGGCTGGAATCCATACCTCCATAACACTGTTCAAAGTATCCTTCCTTTACCACATACATTAAACAAGGGCTATAAATTGTGATTTTAATTTCCTCACCTTACCTTAGAATTTTACTGTAGCGACTGCCTTATGTCCTTCTTCTTCAGTGTCTAACAGTCTTTAATACGCTTATTGAGTCCTCGCTTATGCCGGAAATCCTTCAGCGCATTAGCCGTGTCTCTCCTAGACTGGAAGTAAGGTGAAAGATCCAGAGTATTTAAGAAGCATTTGTGTCTGACATCTGCAGCGTAATTTCATTTTTATTACGAATAAGAACTTTGCGGGCCACAGAAGAAGAACAATGAGATAACGGTTTCAAACGTTTACTACTGGATAATATTTGATGTGTTTTCTTTCAAGTCGACATACACTCAGTTTCACCAAACTGGCCCTTGTGTTTATGTCAACATTACATGGAAGGTATGTGATGCAGTATGAAAGGTGTGAGCGACAGGTGATGGTACTCGATCATTCATCTGTCCTTGCGTATGCACGGGGCGACTTTGTGATTAAAGAATCCTTGACAAATAGAAAAATGTTCTCAGACGTTGACTTGCTACCGCCATTTCTATCAGTCGTTAGTGGACACGTGACTGTTAATCCACTAGTAGACGACAAGGCGTTGGGTGTCTTTGCCTCCCACAAGCTGTGGGCTGCGCCATTGTCACTGCTGACCACTTGTCTCCTCTAGACGAGGCATTTCAGCGATACAGATGTCGCATAATAATGCCAGAATAGTGTTACAGCGCACTGAGGATGAATTCCGGCTAATGTTTTTGTCCTCCAATTGGCAAGACACTTGTCACATGCAACTCATTTGGGATGTAATCAAACGCTAACTTAGAACTCTATCGCCTCGCCGTCTACAGGAATATCCATGTCTTCACGTGGAATTCTAGTGTCACATATCCCTGGGCAAATTCGCAGGAATTTCAGAATCATTGCACGACAAATTACAAGCAATGATGGACCTACATGAGCGATGATGAGATAATGCCTCATCACTGTTTGTCAGTAATATAACTCCCTACTAATAGCAGCATATCGTAAACTATTAGTAGGAAGACTTTTATGTGTACCAAGGGAAGGTTACGACTAAATTACTTTTGTGCCCACTGCACATTTCATATTTGAAACGATCAACCTATCTCACCGTCCTCCTTCTGAGTGTGTCAGTGGTCTTATTTTTTTCCTGTTTTCTTTGTCCCACTGACCCACCTAGTTACACAACAGTCAGTGTGTGACTTGCTTGATAACGAAAAGCGTATTTCGCAGAAGATCCTACTAATCTCCGCTCAGAGCGCATCGTTCAGAACTTCTGAACCGATCAAAAGATATGTATATATTGCATATCACTGTGAAAGGCGCACCACGGGACACTTTTCACTCTATTAATTTTTCCTATTCGATTAACTAATGCAGTATTAGCATTGGAGTAGTTCTTCATTTCCTGATCTTAAATGCATTTATAAAATTAATGTATGAGCATGTACTAAGGGAGTTGAAACTTGCTACCATATTATGAGCGAGAACGTAGTTCCACTGATTAGCTTAGAGTGGCTGTGACTGTTCGTATTACCCTGAAGAGCAAAAGAAATTGGTACACCTGTCTTACATCGTGTAGGGCCCTCGCGAGCACGCAAGTGCCGCAAGACGTCGTGGCATGGACTCGACTAATGTCTGAAGTAGTGCTGGAAGGAACTGACACCATGAATCCTGGAGGGCTATCCATAAACCCGTAAGAGTACGAGGGGGTGGAGATCTCTTCTCAACAGCACGTTGCAAAGCATCCCAGATATCTACATCTACATCGATACTCTGAAAACCACATTTAAGTGCCCGGCAGAGGGTTCATCGAACCACCGTCACAATTCTCTATTATTCCAATCTCGTATAGCGCGCGGAAAGAATGAACACCTATATTTTTCCGTACGAGCTCTGATTTCCCTTATTTTATCGTGGTGATCGTTCCTCCCTATGTACTTCGGTGTGAACAAAATATTTTCGCATTCGGAGGAGAAAGTTGGTGATTGGAATTTCGTGAGAAGATTCCGTCGGAACGAAAAACGCCTTTCTTGTAATGATTTCCACTCCAAATCCTGTATCATTTCTGTGACACTCTCGCCCATATTTCGCGATAATAAAAAACGTGCTGCCTTTCTTTGAACTTTTTCGATGTACTCCGTCAGTCCTATCTAGTAAGGATCCCACACCGCGCAGCAGTATTCCAAAAGATGACGGACAAGCGTAGTGTAGGCAGTCTGCTTAGTAGGTCTGTTACATTTTCTAAGTTTCCTGCCAATAAAACTCAGTCTTTGGTTAGCCTTCCCCGCAACATTTTCTATGCTCAATAATGTTCATGTCTGGGGAGTTTGGTGGCCAGCAGAAATGTTTAAACTCAGAAGAGTGTTCAGTCTGTAGCAATTCTGGACGTGTGGGGTGTCGCATTGTCCTGCTGCAATTGCCCAAATTCGTCGGATTTCAAAATGGGCATAATGGATGCAGGTGATCAGACAGGATGCTCACGTATGTGTCACCTGTCAGAGTCGTATCTAGACATAACAGGGGTCCCATATCACTCCAACTGCACACTACCCACATCATTACACAGCCTCCACCAGCCGGAACAGTCCCCTGCTGACATTCAGGGTATGTGGATGCATGAGGTTGTCTCCATATTCGGACACGTCCATCCGCTCGGTTCAATTTGAGACGAGACTCGTCCGATCAGGCAACATGTTTCCAGTCAAGAACAGTCCAATGTTGGTGTTGACGGGCCCGTGCTAGGCGTAAAGCTTTGTGTCGTGCAGTCATCAAGGGTACACGAGTGGGCTTTCGGTTGCGAAAGCCCATGTTGATGATGTTTCGTTGAATGATTCGCACCCTGACACTTGTTGATGGCCCAACATTGAAATCTACAGCAATTTGCGGAAAGGTTGCACTTCTGTCACGTGAATGATTCTCTTAAGTTGTCGTTGGTCCCGTTGTTGAAGGCTCTCTATGTTGGAGAGATTTGATGTTTTACCGGACTTCTGATATTCACGGTACACTCGTGAAATGGTCGTAAGATAAAATCCCCACTTCATCGCTACCGCGCAGGCTGTGTGTCCCATCGCTCGTGCGCCGTCTATAACACCACGTTCAAACTCACATCTTGATAAGCTGCCGTAGTAGTAGCAGTAACCGATCTAACGCCTCCACCAGACAGTTTTTGTCTTACATAGGTTTTGCCGACCGCTGTGCTGTGTTCTGCCTGTTTATATACATCTGTGTTTGAGTATACATGCCTATACAGTTTCTTTGGCGCTTCAGTGCATATCTTTTGAGTAACAGCACTTGATGATAAGAGAGATGCTTCATGAACAAGTATTTTGCGTGAGAATATGCGCCAACTCCTGTGACATTGCGAGACATGGTCTCTTCGAGCTGTATATGGGTTTAAATTAATAAATACGACCTGCTCGCACCCACCGCTATTTAACGATAATGGGGTAACCCTGTAGATAGGATCTTAATGCGCGATTATTCCGAATCGAAGGGTTCACCCAGCGATCAACATACATACTTAAGCCCGGAAAAACGACGCATTATGAAGGAATTATCTGAATTGGACGCATTCGGTAAATGAGTTACACATGTAAAGACAAACAAATGATTACAGTCTGAGAAAAATTGGACAATCTATTCAAGAGAAAGAGCTTCAGCCGGCCGCTGTGGCCGAGCGGTTCTAGACGCTTCCGTCCGGAACCGCGCTGCTACTACGGTCGCAGGTTCGAATCCTACCTCGAGCCTGTATGTGTGTGCTGTCCTTATGTTAGTTAGGTTTAAGTAGTTCTAAGTCTAGGGAACTGATGACCTCAGATGTTAAGTCCTATAGTGCTTAAGGCCAATTGAACCATTTTTGAAACAGCTTCACAAACTGAGCAAGTCAATAACGCGCTGTGAACGGAGTTGAAATTTGCTACCACATTAAGTGCGAGATCGTAGTTCCACATATAGGGTGATTGAGAATATTGCCTTTATATAAGCAGATTTATTAGTTTATTCGGTTGGATACCCTCCTGAGACATGTCTTGCCAAGGTCTATCCAATTGGTGCGTTGGATGGTCAGAATCCCGAGCTGGTATGAGAGCCCTGCCCGTGATTCTCCAAACGTTCTCAGTTGGGGAGAGATCCGGCGACCTTGCTGGTCAAGGTAGGGTGTAGCAAGCCCTAAGACAAGGAGGGCTTTATCTTGCTGAAGTGTAAGCCCTTCATGGCTTGCCATGAAGGGCAACCAGAGGGGGAATAGAATATCATCGCCGTACCGATATTGAGTAAGGGTGCCACGGATGATAACGAAAGGAGCTCTGCTCTGAAAAGACATGGCACCCCAGGCCATCAATCCTGGTTGTCGGTTGTCGAGCCGTATGGCGGCGTTATTAAGGTTGGTGGTATCCCACTGCTGTCCGGGGCGTCTACACACACACACACACACACACACACACACACACACACACACACACACACACACACCTTCCCTGGTCATCGGGACTCAGTTCGAAGCGGGACTCTTCATTGAAGACAATTCTATTCCAGTCAATGAGATAAGGCCGAAGGACAAGGCCGAAGACGTGTCTAGAGACGCCCGGGACATAGTGCGATATCGACCCGACTGTCGGCCGCATACAACCAGGAGTGATCGTCTGGGGTGCCATTTCGTTTCATAGCAGTACCCCTTTGGTAGTCATCTGCGGCACTCTTACAGCACAGCCATCCACGGCTCAAATTTCCGTAAGATAATGCCCTTCCGCAGATGGTGAGATTTTTGCGGCCTTGTTAAACACTATCTTGGCCAACAAGTTCGGCTGATCTTTCCCCGATTGAGAACGTTTGCAGCTTCATAGGCAGGGCCCTCCAACCAGCTCTGGATTTTGACGATCTAATGCGCCAATTGGGCAGAACTCGGCTTGAAATATCTCAGAAGGGCGTCCAACTCTGTCAAAAATGTCAAGCCGAATAACTGCTTGTACGAGGGCAAGAGGTGGACCAACGAGCTATTGATTTGCTAAGTTTGTGAAGCTCTTTCACTTGTCTCGTTTTTTTCCGAAACTGTAATCATTTGTTTGTCTGAACATGTACACCACATCTACCTATTCCCATTCGGATAATTGCTCTGTGGTGCGCCTTTTTGATTGTTATTTATTTATTAATTTTTAGAGCGTATACAGAGTTCAGTTGCTGCAGCTACGCACTGTTAAGCTTTAGCTTTAGTGTGAGGTAAATGAGAAGCTAAAGCGGTTGTTTTATAAAGGTGAGTCACAGATGTTTAACGCTTACTCCCCAACCATGGAACGTGGAGCACTGTGCTGACTAGCTCAGACATCGACCGTCGGACCAGATTGTCCATTGTTGAAATCGTGTCTACGTCATCGCATTGTGCGAATTACTTCTGCGATTCTATATCTACATTACTACTCTGCAATTCACACGTAAGTGTTTGACAGAGGGTTCATAGAGTCACTTCCAGACTAATTCTCGACCGTTCCGCTCTCGAATAGTACGGGGGGGGGGGGGGGGGGGGGGTAAATAAGTAGCTATATCTCTCCGTGCGAACTCCGACTTCTCTTATTTTACTATGGTGGTCGTTACTCCCTACTTGGGTTGGCTCAGTAAAATATTTCTGCATTCGGAGGAGAAAGTTGACGGTTGAAGTTTCGTGAAAAGATCTAGTCGCAACGGGAAACGCCTTTGTTTTAATGAGGTCTCTTATCATATCCGAGGCACTCTCCCCTATTTCTCTGCCCACCTTTCAGTTGTTTCTATATCGTCTGTCAATAGTTTGTGGTAAAGATCTCACACGCGCTGCAATACTCCAGGAGAGGAAGGACAAGCGTAGTGTAGGCAGTATCTGCGCTCAGACCTGCGTCGTCGTAAACGAAGGGGCGTGAGAAGAGATTAATGAGCGACCACTTTGGTACTGAGGCAACTCATATGAGCTAGTCTAGTCCCTACTTCCCAAACGCGCGTTGAGAACTCTTTTAACTGCGCCGTGCGTGTAACGTGATACAAAGAGACGTGGCTGCTGGGGCCGGCTTTGCTCCCCGCTAGCGCCGCACTCGCGCTATCGTCGGCCACTTCCTGCACAGTCACTTCCTGACTGACGGCTGCCTGCAGACCTACGTGGAGGTCGGTAAACAAGCGGCGGCCAAAGTCCCAGCCAGGGTCAGGCGGGTCTTGGAGGCAGGCGGCAGGCGCGGCTTCTTGCTGCGCCGCGCTTCCGGCTCCGGAAGTGACGCAACTGTGCCTGAGGATTGACACTAGCGTGCCACGAGAGAGAAGGGACGACGTACGAGGTCTTGGCAGATGAACATTTAGGAAAAGTATCTGCTTTTCTCGTCTTTCTTCATCCACATGTTGCAGCACATAATTTCCAGGCTGCCCACGTTTGCAAGCCCTGTTCGCTATTTTAGTCGCCTCGGCCAGTTTCTGGGACCAGGAGGAAAGGGCTGTACGTTCGGCCTGAAGATGGTGGGCCAGCTTTTCCATAACTTTCCTATGTGAATGGTGGTCGTAACAGACTAGGCTGATTTTAATGGCGAGTAATTTTCCCACGACGGTTCGTGTTTTCGTACGTTCCTGCCGGATGAACTCTTTTAAACTCCTGCCAGGAAGCAACTCCTTACAGCAGGAAGTGGCCAATTAAAATACCTATATCTGCTCCTGATTCCCACTGACTGAAAGGCCTAAATGTTAAATGATTTCGTCGTGCGTTTTCGGAGCTCATGAAATAACGCTGTAAAACGGCACCTCCGCTAGTGTTGCCGCGTGCCCTTTGGGGCGGAGGTGCTGATCTGAATGTGTTCCTGAAATCAGTAGTTGAGCATCCTGAGTGATCAGCCGTATTAGCTTTTCCAGTACGGAAGGCTTGCAGGAGTCGGAAGTGCGGAACCGTGAGCGGGTGGAGGTGCTGTTCTAAAGTGTGTTTCTGAAGTCATTAGGTGGTCATTCCGAGTGATCGGCCGTATTATTTTTCCAGTATGGATGGTCTACACGAGTTGGAAGTGCGGCCAAGTGAACCCGTGGAGATGCTGTTCTGAAGTGTTTTTCTCAGTTCAGTATTTGGTCATGCTGAGTGATCGACCATATTATTTTTCCATTGCGGAATGCTACAAGAATTGGAAGTGTGGCCCCATGAGCCAGCGTGGAATTCTGGTTTGGCCACTTTCCGGTTTCCAAGGCGAGTATCGCCTCCAGTGAGAGCGTGCACGTGCCCGGTAGGCAGAGTCCTTGCGTCAGATCGCGGAGCCAGTAGCCAGCTGGGCAGTAGCGTTCTAGCGAACGAGACAGACTTTGCGAAATGTAGCAGAAGCCAATGAATTCCATTAGTTTCCGTGGTCACTTTAGTGTTGTGTTTTTGCGAGATTATTTTCTTTATTGATATTGACCTGCGTTTCTGTTTTGTTATGTGGAGATTGTCGGTGTAAATTGCTAGGAGCCAGCTGAAAGTGGTGCAGGAATTGTAAGCGGTCCAGTGGCCAGAACTCGGAATCTTTCTGAAAGAGGTTCGGTTGTTACTGGGCTTTAATTATAAATTTTGGAGTTGTGAAAAGTTTAACCCTGTTTCATGGGTAGAGACGAGGATATTTTACATGTGTAGCAGTGCAAAGAATAAATAATCGGAAACGTTTATTGGTGGACACCAAACTTAAACATCAGAATTTACAAATTTTAATCTCAGTCTTTGTACATCACCCACTTCAAAGCCGTTGAGAAGCACCGTACGAGTTTTAATATCCCTCAGAAGGCAATGCTTTCGACCTAATAGTGAGTTACGAACGCACCACTGCCTGATATTCATAAAATCTTTGCCATGTTCCGCATCGAAATCCGTCTTTACACGCAGTATCCACAGTGCCGAAATCTTTTTCAAACGTCCATCTTCATTCATTAAGAGAAACACTTCGTCAAAGATTGTCATCATTTGCCTAAAAACCGCACACTCATAGTAAACATCCCACTGCAACAGACAGTGTTATTATCTTTCCATTTCCAGCAAGTTTCAATGTTATGTCATCTTTCAGTGCCGGCCGCGGTGGTCTCGCGGTTCTAGGCGCACAGTCCGGAACCATGCGACTGCTACGGTCGCAGGTTCGAGTCCTGCCTCGGGCATGGATGTGTGTGATGTCCTTAGGTTAGTTAGGTTTAAGTAGTTCTAAGTTCTAGGGGACTGATGACCACAGCAGTTGAGTCCCATAGTGCTCAGAGCCATTTGAACCATCATCTTTCAGTGTTTCCGAAAACTGTGTCACTTTTCTAGCAGATTGAACGCCATTGTAGTCTGTATTTTGTGGTGTTTCCATTCCATCTTGTAACTTCCTCCTTCAGCTTTGTAATAATACCTAAGTTTGTCGTCGACAAACTCTTGAATTTGGACTTACTGCAGATGTACTAACTGATTCTTGTGAACTAACTGTGTCGGCGTTTTGCCTCATACGATTTGTAGAATTTAAGCTTAGCGTGACCTGTTTTAGGGCAGAAGGCTGCTTGGTTTGAAGTCGATTTGGCAATTGTTTACTTGTTATTAGTTTGTATAAGCGATTCGGTTTTCGTGTATGTGTCACATCGATGAAGTACTAACAAGGAGGTATGCGGCGTGGCTACCTGCATTTCAAGCCACTTTGGCGGCTTAAGTGTCAGTCTCGCTGCTTATTTACTGAGGCAGGACCTTAATCACCTTCACGAGATTTACTTGATGCTATCCCAGACCATGTCCGTTTTTCTGCCTCCTCTGCCCACCCCGTGTCCAATCCGAGTTTGTATTCCATTTCTAAATATCTAATGTTCTCTGCTTTGACGATGCGTTAGAAGGTTTTTTTCTCGCTTCGTACTATTTTCATGAACACCCATCGCTTACATAAGTTGGTGACGTGGCCGTGTGTATCTCCGCCCATCGTTTGCGTGGTAGCACTATTCCCTCCCTTTGACCAGTGAGCCTAGATATGGCTTCTCAAAATGGGAGGAGGGAACGAACGTAGCATTACTGCTTATTGCTGCATATTTCCACTGATTCGTAAGAGAAACGTATATTTTTTGAGTCCTCATCAACGTCATCACGATCATCATCATCATACATCGATGCTAACTACTTGTAGATGTAGCCACACATCTGTATCCTCACTTTTAACAATTGGTTGTAGTTGCTGCAATTAATTCCACTGACAAAATGGGTATTGTGGGCCTGCGTCTTTAGATTTTTTTCCCTGGATTTTTCCTCCTACAAGTTTTTTTTTATGAAACTGTTATCTTGAATTAGATTTAATTTAGTGTATCTTGTCTGTATAATGTGAATATCGTTTACTCTTTAAGGTCTTTTAATGTTTGTTCATTAGATTTACGTTGAGTCCATGATGATGTTTTTGTGGTTTTTTTCCGTATCCACAGCTCTGTTACTACTATTTTTTTCTGTTCTTGTTTCGCTAAACTGCATCCTTCACAAGCGTTCTTAAAATGCAACAAAATATCTTGATGATTTTTTTCTATGTTAATGTAAAAAAAATTCGATAAATACATCTGATGGCTTGTTTAGTCGTTGCAATTCTTTTAATATCCATTATATTTTTACTATCCATTTACTTGTCTTAGTATTTTATTTCCTATCATAATGTTTCCATTACTTGTGTGTTCGATTTATCTATCGCCATTACTTTAGTCCCGATTGTGTCTGTTGTCAGTTGGAGGTTCTCTAAGGCATAAGACATTTTTTTTAACAAATAGTTAATGCTCTTTTCAGGATTTATTAAGACTTCTACATCACCAGCAAAGCGAATACGGTGTATTTGTTGTATCGTGTTATTGTGAGACAACTGAAACTAAACGACAAGGGAGGAGCCCTGTAATGGAACATCTAGGAGACCGTACTCGCTTAGTATCAAATATGAACAAGTGCGGAGCACAGGCGTCTAAATGTGAACGCTGCTATGGGGTAGCGAGGCGATACGGTGGTGTTTGTGGTGTCGGGGACGCGTGCGTGCATATGTGTGTGTGTACCTTCCGTGCAGCGGTGCTTGTGCGAGTGCGCTGGCAGAACACAACACGCCGTGACGATGCAACCTCTGCAGCCAGCCACACGGGGTCCTTGAACTGCAAACCTATCGCGGCCGGGCCGCTCTTGTGTAAACACAATTACATCTCGCTGTTTGTCTGCCTGGATCCGGTGTTTAATTATTCCGGCTGCCGCTCGCCGATACCCGTTCTGTGCCCGAGAGCCCGTGGGAGGAAGGGGAAATGTCTTTGTTGGTTCAGCCTCCAGACGGCGCGCCTGTTTCGGGTCGCTGATTGCACATTTCCGGCCACTGTTTTGCGAGCGGTTCCTTGTATAAGCTCTCCTAATTATCTCTCTTTTGTGTTTCCCTTTCCTATACTGGAAACTCGCGGGCGTAATTGGACGTTGCATTGAAGGGCAATTCATTAAGTAAAGGACGGAACTTCGAAATTTACTTCAGGAAGAATTTGACGCTTTTTGTTTGTAACATCACAGCTGTAACGCGAAGGAACTCTAGGTAAAAATCCAAGTTATCTTCAATGGCGCTTTTTAGGTCAATGAACCGTCTCTCATTATTTTTGAAATTTTCTTCTAGGATTTCGCAGGGTAATGTTACATTTAAAAACTTCGTAATTATTTTTTAAATTATTGTGTTATTTTGATGCCAGCCGGGGTGGCCGAGCGGTTCTAGGCGCTACAGTCTGGAAACAAGAGACAGCGACGGTCGCAGGTTCGAATCCTGCCTCGGGCATGGATATTTGTGATGTCCTTAGGTTAGTTAGGTTTGAGTAGTTCTAAGTTCTAGGGAACTGATGACCTCAGAAGTTAAGTCCCATAGTGCTCAGAGCCATTTGAACCATTTGTTATCTTGATAAAGAAGAATCGCCTTATTAGAGTATAACCGTTGATGACATCGATTAATTGTAAGAAAGCTCGTAAAATACTCTTCTCGAGCCGAAACAAATAGGATCAGACGTATTTGTCGTATTTTTTAACTCTATTATTTTTTGTTTCCTTTTATATTTTTAAGTTGTATTTGTAGCTTCAACTGCATAAGGAAACGAAAATTTAAATTTGATGTCGGGAATTTGACAATGCATCACGTAAAGAAAAATTTAGATAGATAATCAGCAGGTTCACAACAGACATGATATCTGCTAGAAACTCTGTGTGATCTACGAGAAGTATGGATTTTTATATCCAGATTTGATACTGCTCTTGACGAAAGACTGAATTATTACGATTTTTTTTCTCGGTATGCTGGAGTAATTTCAGTATATTAAACAAGTATACTTTAGTGATCTCATAGGCTGCTTTGAACACCACAGTAGTTTATCCGAATATGTGCTACAAAATAATTTAATAAGATGAAAAAGTGATATTAGTTCAAAAAATGGTGCATATGAAGTGAAAGTGTGTTGACATCCCTGCTATTTATGGTGAGAATTTTAAAAACTTGCTGTTACGCATTTTAAGAAAAATAGTGACACTGTTACCTCCGCAGCGAGACGGGTATTATTCCAGTCTGTGTAAGAGCTACCCTGTACCAGAGGAAGGGTTTCACTTTATGACTGAAGAAATCCGAGGAACGGAAATTGGCCTGTGTAGGTCAAGCCATCCATTTCTCTCCGGAACATGAAGCAGCCATGGTGTATCGTGTGGACATTAGTAATCCCTTTAACCTTAAGTGCTCATTTTATGTCGGACGTTGAGCTTCCAGCGAATCGACACTGTGTCACGTCCAGTTCAACGTAAGCTTTCCTTCATATATCTCATCTTGTGAGGCGTTCGCGTATTATTTCAGAGACTTGACCATACTTTTATATACATAATTTCTGTCTACATATACGTTCCATCGACGACTTCAGCAATAAACTGTTGACATCGAAATTTCTCGAAGGACCTGTGTTTCGAAACAGTAGCTTTACTGTGTGCGCTTCGAGCTGGAACTCATTATCACACCGGCGCCGACCGCGGTGGTCTCGCGGTTCTAGGCGCGCAGTCCGGAACCGTGCGACTGTTACGGTCGCAGGTTCGAATCCTGCCTCGGGCATGGATGTGTGTGATGTCCTTAGGTTAGTTAGGTTTAAGTAGTTCTAAGTTCTAGGGGACTAATGACCACAGCAGTTGAGTCCCATAGTGCTCAGAGCCATTTTTTTTTTCACACCGGCGCCGGCACATTACTCTATTGAGCGGTTCAACATGTGAGCGTGCACTTAACCAAGGGCTGGCTACAGATCACCAGCTGTGATAAGGTACGTGCGGAAACCTCGCCCTGGGTATGAACTGGAAGAGTCAGGATGTAGCGTAGTCACTTAAAGCGTCCATTGACATCTTGAGGAACATCTACACTGCCTGTGAAAATTCTGAGATCCAAGTCAGGCTCACTTGTGGCTGTCTTTGTTTTATTATGTGCTATCAGTAGGTGTCATAAAATACAGACAGCCACAAGCGAGCATGACTTGGTCCAAACTCATAAAGTGAGGCTGTCAGCACGATGAAAGGCGTGAATGTGAGTAAATAGAGACGGAAGAGGATTTGTGTGTCTGAGAATGAAGGGTAATAGCTCTGGTAAACGACGATCCAATTCAAGTAACCGGTGATTGGACTCGTGTTACGTAATTTGTTTTTCACGGACTCGAAGAGTCTTGCAGCTGTATGCTTATGCGGGTCACAAACGTGAGACAATGTAACATGGACCGTCGTACGATATTTGTGTACCCTTTGCTGCGATTGGTTAAATGTGATAAGAATGCAAGCACTGTATAATTCATGCCTTGGATGATAGGTAACACATTTTAATACAAAAGAGCATTGCTTCATTTTTTTGAAAATCCTACTTCCGTCTGCAGTGATTTGTGATTCTGTAAGAGAGTAGTTGACGACGGGACCATACAGGAGTACCCCACAATTATTAAATAGCACTGAAAGCAGATTGAGTTTCCAAGTATCTGTTGCTTTCGGTAACATCTATTACGTATACATACAAGCATATATGGTTCAAAGTGAGGTATAGAAATACGTACGTTATTATAAACCAGTGAAATCCCTCGTGTTGCGAGCTCGTTCAAGAGCTATCTGGTTTCTTGTCTGCTTCAGTTTACAAATGTACAGCTATTTCAGTCCCCTGTTGCTTAAAAACGAAGTTTTTTCTTACCTTCTACTTCTGTTGTAATCGATTGCACCAATTTCAAATAAATTCCCCGCTCTCCCAAAATTTTGGCTGTACATTTCTGAGTATACTTACAAAGCAATGATCAGCGGTCGTGCAACACCTATAATGGAAGACGATGCGTCGCTAATTTTGTCTGTAGCCTTGCAGCTGTATGCTTATGCGGGTCACAAACGTGAGACAATGTAACATGGACCGTCGTACGATATTTGTGTACCCTTTGCTGCGATTGGTTAAATGTGATAAGAATGCAAGTTTTACTGGTAAATTTCGCACTTCGATGCATTAAAATGTTTGTCACTCGTGAGAGTTTTGAACATGACGTCGGAAGTGTAAAGACGAATTAAATTCCAGCGTTTCACCTCTCCTTTGTGTACCATCCGAACAAAACTTCGTCATAACTACGGCTGAATTTTTCACATAAGAAAGCGAAGATTTTAGAGACATGTGAGACATGTTGATGTGATGCAGACTTCTCGCCTATTCGCCCTAAGCCGGCCGATGTGGCCGAGCGGTTCTAGGCGCTTGAGTCTGGAACCGCGCGGCCGCTAAGGCCGCAGGTTCGAATCCTGCCTCGAGCATGGATGTGTGTGATGTCCTTAGGTTAGTTAGGTTTAAGTAGTTCTAAGTTCTATGGGACTGATGACCTCAGATATTAAGTCCCATAGTGCTCAGAGCCATTTGAACCATTTATTCGCCCTAAAGACAAGGAACAAGCATCTTTGCGAACTCTCTTGTCGTCCACTCGTTTACTCTCTTGACGCATTGGCTGGACTATCTTTGACCTTGAGCCTCCATCGTTTCTTGCCGTTGTGTTTCACAGTTGAGTAGCAAAAAGGAAGCACGGGATGAGAGTTCATGTACGTGGTTGTCAACAACAAGGTCACATGTGTAATAGAACCTCACTAGGGACCAGAATTTGAGCTAGCGCCAGAAAGAAATTTTTGCAACGTAAAGAAACGGATATTCGTCACAGAGCACCGGGCAAGCTGCACAGAACCCGTTCCAGGTCCAGTGCTTGGCACACAAAGGAGGCTGTGTTGTGCAACGCCAAGTCGCCACAGCAGGGTTAAGGCTCGACTTGTAGGCTGGCGCGAGTCTTGTAGCTGCAGATTGTCGCCGCTGTGCGTATGCAACCTCAGGCAAAACAAAGAGGGGCTTTCAGTATTGTTAAACCCAGGTTTCTACAGATCTTGTAGCACGAAGTTTCACTTTCTGTATCTCACGCTATGAATGCGTGATAAACGAATGCTATGTTTATATCGGCTGGTAGCCAATGTTTCCATTGGTGCGATTGAATGACAGTAAGTAAACTGCTGTAGAGCAGTACGGTATTTACAGCATTATTCTCTGTCGCACACTTGGCAGAAGATAGATGGAGATGTATTGGCAGACTCAGTTCACAACGCTTCCAACAAGTTGTGCTTTGCAAAATATTTCTTGTCTTACGCTTTACCTTATGGAATTACGCAATTTGCGGTTTCGAAGTGTAGAAGTGTATGTCTTGCGTTACAAGTGAAGTCTGTGGACCCACTCTGACAAAGAATACGTCGGTAGTAATTTTCCTGGACAGTAACGTATTGACAGTCCTAGTGAAACATAAGCTTGGTAACTCTTTATACAGGAAAATGCAGTCCTGACACTGTTCACACGGAAATTTCTGAATATGAGTGTTAACAGATGCCCTCCCCTCATGGGTGTCACGTGTTTCCGAGTTGGCCGTCACACTTTAGCCCATATACTGCAGTGACGACCCCATATTTTTGTTCGGAGCTATAAGATCCACTAACTTAAGGAAATGGGTATATCTCCATTAAAGTATTCTGCTGTTAAAATTAATATTAGAATTAATGTCTACTTGCCTCACCGATACTGATATAGTTGTAAAAGCGAGCCAGAAATTGTTTTGTTCATATTTAAATACATAGGGTGTAACTTCCCTTTCTAGACTTTGATTACCAGTAGTGGGTGCCAAGACAGTTAAGTTAAGCATCGAGACTCATGTCCGGTAACGTGCCTTTTTCTCGCTACACGCAAAATGCCACGAAGCACGTTGCTCTCTGTTTCTTGCTGCTTGTCGCCGAGGTCCACTTAACTGTAGGGCTGGATGTAACGACCACCGACGTCAACACGTTCGCTGGATCCGTACCACATTCCAGTACCGCAATCACCAATCCGTGGTTCTCCAGCATCCACCGCAGTCGCAACCGGCGCCTTTAGGAAGCCATAGGGGTCTCGTAAACAAAGCATTTCATGTGACCCTACAGGTAGTAATGTTGCAGGTTCAGGTCCCACTGCAGTGAGCGTTGCCGTGCAATGATTCGTGTCAGCGTATTCCTCAGACATGTAGCTCACCACGGGCAACAGTCACACAATCAAAATTAAATGCACGGACAGACTGAATTCTGTACTTCGTGAATGATTACTGCTGTACGGTAGTGCAGTACGAGCAAAGCCACAAGCACAAAAGCAGGTACACACCTCTCTGGGCAGATCACAAACTCAAATCAATGGCATGTAAATTAAGCTGTAGTGGGCCGGAGACATCAGGTGATCCGTGAATGAAGTTCGTAGTTCCCTAGACTGTGGCGCCGAAAATGCGGGAGATTTGCCCGTGTGTTGTGCTATTTTGCATGTAGCGGGCAAACAGTACGTTTCTGGGCGTGAGAGTTGCTATGCTAAATTGAACCGTCTCGGTTGCCTCTACAACTACTGAACGTCTGTAAAGGCAATTCAGTTACACCCTGTGTAATTGAGCTTCTGTTATGAAAATAGTTACATTACCGCAGCTATTAGTCTATAATACAATCGTAAACTCACGACAGTTTCATGCATTTTCTACTAACTTATTCTTGGTTGCGCATAATTTCGTTGGTTTTTCTTCCATGGTACCATCATTTGTGTGTTGTTGTGTTTTGTGCGTTGCGCTCAGCTGCGGATATGGTGAGAAAGATCCTAAGCGAATTAGCTTATAATTACTAAATTTTTGTTTAAATAACGTCACGCATTACTGAAGGAATTTTCGACAGATTATAGTTTTCCAACATTGTCATGCAAGTTTCGTCCCACAGAAACACGTGTGGGATGGTTTGGTCTGTAAGAATCTCAGGTTCTTAGTGACACTCAACCAAAACGCTGAAACGCGTCCCGTAGCTATGAAAGCGGCAGAAAAGATGTAACGTTAGACTAATATTTCTCTCTCTCATTTGATGCCTGCGGATATAACAGCAGCTTCATGCCTGCTGCTCAGGAAAGGAAAGCAGCACGTAACGCGGCCGTATGCGCTCCGCTGCTAATCTGCGAGACGGAAGCAATATCGCTTCGCATTGTTTCCTCCCTCGTGTTTAGTCTGGTAGTGTTTCCCGCTTACAGCGAGTGCACAGTCGCTGGACCGCCAGATATGCAGGCAGCAGCAGTAAAGATAACGCGTAATGAGATCCAGGGCTGGCTTTGTACGAACATAACGGGTAGCACCACGGGGCCGGCACGTCCGGAGCTGCGGGCCGCACGTGTACGAGGGACGGATAAAGTGGCTGCACGCCGGCGGTTCTCCACTGGGAGGCGATGCTTCAAGCAACCGTGTTCAGAGTCGCGAACAACTCGAGGGAAATGCGCCTGGAACTTCGAGAGAGTTCAAACCTCCTGTGATTGGCGCAATTGTATTCTGAATTTTCTCTGGTATCCATATGTCTAGATATATTCAGCGTGGCATTTGACGTACCATGGAAACATTAGAGACCGTTCAGTGATAACTGATGACAGTCAGATCACCCACCCATCTGCATTCCATCCCGCCCATACCAATCTCTTTTTTTAATTACTTACCTTTACTCACACATTTCTCTATACTTTTCCTCCTCTTGACAATAATTCCAGCGATATTTTTTATCTATCTATTGCTATACAGTTTGATAGCTTATTGTAAATTCACGTTTTGTGGCATTTTTGGCTGGGAGACCCCGAAGGGCAAGTTCAGCCGCCTGCCTAATCGGAAAGGTTTTTCTGTTCTTTACTCAGAGGGGCACATTTCAGTCGCGAAATGTGAGCGTTGTATGTTTAATAATCGTAGAGGACTGTAATGAGTGTTTGTAGTGCGGTGTCAGTTTTATGTTGGATAATGATGATGAGAGGAGGAGGAGGAGAGTGAAACTGCTGTCGAGTAGCACCGAGGGCGCTACCGAGCTTCATGTCTCCGTCCGGTGTATGGATCACCATCCATACTATTACATTCCCTCACTTTATGAGATACTGCGGAGAGCTTCGGAATTTAATTCAGGCCATTGACACAAAGTCTGGTTGATTGGGAATTTTGCGCCACCACCTTTCCCGCCCCTTTGCCGAAAACACAAAAGTGAAGTATCCAATAGCACGTGGCGTACCCAGTCAGTTACCTGTCCAAGTAACGGCCACGCCGACGTTGCTTAACTTCGGTGATCTGACGAGAACTGGTGTAATTCGACGAGGCTAAGTCATTGTCTTAGCTTATTCTGTTTACACAGCGATTAAGCAGATCCAGAGCTCGGTTCAAACTTTAATAGTAACAAACTATCACAACTTCGACTATGTTGTAATTTACATGTTAAAAAATGAAAGTGTGAAGTCATTATTTCACTTGTAGTTCAGCCAACGAAAAAAAAAATTACGAGTACAATGAAGAAAAATTAGGAGTAAAATTTCGTGTAGTTGGACATTTTTCTATGTTGGTAGAGGGGAGTCTAATGAATTAACGTACTAAAAATCCTGACTAGGGGAGTGTGGGACTTAGGTTGGGGGTTGGTGGGTCGTTTAAATGTAACTTTTTATGTTTTTACTAAATTTCTCACAAAAAAGGAGCTATCCATTTTTTGTCTGGGACTGGTAAGTTACCTCGTTGCAGGGATTGGAAAATCGCAGATTAGAAAAAATGGTGTTCTAATTATAGAAAATTAACGATTTTGTTAAATAGCCTGAGTTAAGAACAAATACTAAATGTTTGTACCATATCTGTGGGATGTAGAACTTATTAAGGGATTAATTGTTGTAGGGGCGTAACAATGTGGCAAGGCGGAGGTCGAGAACAGAAGTGTGAGGGAAAGTAGGTAGCCAGAGTCTGACCGAGCACTTCCCTCTTTCATAGGTCTGCAAAGTGAAGAGTGAGCAGGACGTTCCCCGTTCTCTCTAGCGCATTGTGTCACAAAAAGCAACTGCTGGGTGTTTCACAAAGTTATACCGACCCTTCCGCACTTTACGTATCACTGGCGACACAATACGCGGGCATGCCCAGGTTATATATTCCACAAAATGTGTTAACTCTGCATGGGTAAAGATGTGAGTTAATAGTAATACTAACACGAGAAACGTCTATGTACAGCTCTTCGAAATTCTTTGCGCCCTATTCTATAGTGCTAGAGGGAAATTGATTCATAGCCATGCTGTACGGCAGCCGTAGCGTCCTGCCGGAAAAAGGCAACCTCCACCACCCCGAGTGCGAGTGCTGCCCGCTTTTGTGTTTACCTACGGAGTATACACCCGCGGGTGTGTTGGCGCCACATTGTGTACAGATATGAGTTGTTAATAATACAAATGCAAGAAAAGCATGTGGGCAGGTTCTGTGTAAACTTCTACACATTGCTCTAACTGCAGCGGCGGAAACTGATTCTTAGTCATCCCGTACGGCAGCCCTTCCTTCTCCGTGAGTGCTGCTCGCTTTTTAGTATACCGACTGTACTTCCTCAGCATTTTCTGTCCAGCTGTCTCGTGTGAGAGCACAACATAGCTCCACTGAAATCGTGCTTCTGTAGCGGAGTTACCCCTATTTCCAGTTTATTAAGTGAGGTTTGCCGATGACATTGTGGTTCTGCCAAAGGCGGCAAAGGGCTTGGGAGAGCAACTAACCGAATGGACAGTGCTTTGAAATGAGGATATAAGATGAATATCAATAAAATGAAAATAATTATAATGAAATGCAGTCGAATTAAATCAGGCGATACTGGCGGAACTAGTTTGGGTAGTGAGACACTAAAATTACGAGATTAGTTTTACTAGTTGAACAGCAAAATAGCTGATTATAGTCGAAATAGCGGGGATATAAAATGTAGACTGGCAATGGCAAGGAAAGCGTTTCTGAAGAAGAGAAATTTGTTAATCTCGAACATAGATATAAGTGTCGTGAAGTATTTTCTGAAGGTATTTGTTTGGAGTGTAGCCATCTATTTGTATGGAGTATAGCGACGTGTGGAAGTACAACATGGACAATAAATAACTTAGACAAGAAGAGAATAGAAGCTTTTGAAATGTGGTGCTACAGGAGAATGATGAAGATTATATGGGTAGATTGCGTAACTAATTAGTTGGTACTAAATGGAATTGGGGGGAAAAGACATTTGTGGCACAGTTTGACTAAAAGAAGGGAGTGGTTGATAGGACACACTCTGAAACATAAAGAGAATACCAATTTAGTACTGCAGGGAAGTAGGGACGGGCAGTAAAAATCGCAGAGGGAGACCAGGAGAGGAGTATAATAAGCAGATTCAGATGGATATAGGTTACAGTAGATATTCAGAGATAAAGAGGCTTTCACAGGATAGAGTAGCAAGGAGAGCTGCATCAAACCAATCTTTTGGCTGAAGACCACAGAAACAACTAGTTAGTATGTATTTGAAGTTGTCAAATGAAGTATTTCGTAAAAAAATATCAACAGCTGGAGTTGTCAAGTGTCTACCATACTGAAGAGCTTGCTCCAAGTGTAACATGCTGTCAGTCTGTGTTCGACAACGTAGATTGCGTTGTTTTCACTATCAATGTGTGGAATATTTTTCACAGCTTGAAGGTGTTAACTGTATCAGTCTAACCTTAGCTCTCCCAACATCTGAAGAGGCCCAGAAGCATAGAACGGGTTCCTCTGGAACAGAAGTAGTTCACCCAGACGTTATGAGACTTCAGATATTTCAAAACAAGTCAGGCAGTGCTTTAAAGCATGTTACTGTTCTAGATTTAAACATGATCAGTCCCACCTCATCAGATATATTGACACACACCGTGGATGTGTGGTAACTGGCTCCACTCAGTGCAGTCCAGTCTACAAGTGGCAGCAATTCCTTAAGGGATGAGATTTATGCCATGTAGCAGTAACACAATTACTGGTGAGAGAAGTGTAGTAACTTTCTGATCATTCATTTACGTACCACCAGCAGACTACAACACGGTTACAAAGCTTCACACTACTCTGTCAACAACAAATAGGTACGAGATACCACATTTTGTAATCCAGTGCCTTTCCCACCAACACGACATAGGCCACTGACAACATAACACGTAAAAATTAAACAATTTTCAGCAACTGTTTCTAGGAACGTATTTTACATGAAAGCTCAGTTAACAAGTGCAAATAAGTATTCACTTAATAAGCTTAAAATTACTCCACTATAAAAACACCAGCTCAGTGAAGTTATTTTGTCTTCTTACATAGGAGAGCAGGATAGGAAATGGTGATAAGGTAGAGTCGGTCTGTAAAATAGAAAAGCGAGCGGCGCTCATGGAGAAGGAAGTTACCTTTGGCGGAAGAACGCTACAGTTGCCGTACACCATGACTAAGACTCAGCTTCCCGTGTAACACTTAGAACAGTGTGCAGAGATTTATGTAGACTCTGCCCAAGTGCTTTTCTTGCGTATTTATTATTAACAATATCTGCATGCAACGTAGTGTTAACACACCTTGTGAAAATAGACCCCCCCCCCATCTCATCCTGCCGGCCGCGTTGGTCTCGCGGTTCTAGGCGCGCAGTCCGGAACCGTGCGACTGCTACGGTCGCAGGTTCGGATCCTGCCTCGGGCATGGATGTGTGTGATGTCCTTAGGTTAGTTAGGTTTAAGTAGTTCTAAGTTCTAGGGGACTAATGACCACAGCAGTTGAGTCCCATAGTGCTCAGAGCAATTTGAGCCATCTCATCCCCACACCCGTCGTACTCGCTCGGTATCTCTGCGTAATGCGCCACATCCGGTAAACTGCAGGGGGTCGGTGTAGCTTTGTGAAACACCCTGTAGTTGCTTTTTGTGATCACAGTGCGGCATGGTAGATGGGGAACGGCCTGCTCGATCTTCACTGTGCAGACCCATGAAGGAGGAAGTGCATGACCACAATCCGCCGACGTACCTTCTCCCTCGCTTCTAACCTCTACCCCCACCTTTCCACCCTGTTAAACCCGCCGAACACAATTTATCCTTAATACGATTCTACAGCAATTAGGTTTGGTTCGCAGATACAACGTTTGTTCTCAACCCACGTTGTTAAACAAACCACCAGTTTTATACCATTAAATACAATTTGTCATAACCTGCGATTTTTGCGTTCCCTGCAACGTGGAAACTATTAGTCCTGCAGAAAAACATAAATGCGACCATTTTTGCAAAAAAAATAATGTAAAATGGTTCCTATGGCTTTGAGCACTATGGGACTTAACTTCTAAGGCCATCAGTGCCCTAGAACTTAGAACTACTTAAACCTAACTAACCTAAGGACATCACACACATCCATCCCCGAGGCAGGATTCGAACCTGCGACCGTAGCGGTCGCGCGGTTCCAGACTGTAGCGCCTAGAACCGCTCGGCCACTCTGGCTGGCAAAATTTAGTATAGTTTACTGTAGTATTGGGAAACATTTTTGCTAGAAGCAGCGGATTTCGGGATACTCAAAAAAAATCTAAAACAGTGGCCTTTACACGCCCCTTCTCACCCACACGCTCACACCTCATCAGTCAGGATTTTTATTTAATATGTTGTTCATGATATTGCCCCTTGCCACTGTACAAAAATTACGACTGCACGAATTTTGCCCCCAGTCGTCGTTGACTGGGCTCTTAACACTGCAGTTTTAAACACAAGTCTGCAGACCGCAGCTGTGCGAACATGTAAATGGGGATATAGGTTCTTTCAGCCGCTCCCACCTACAATCGGGAAGACAGTCTTCTTTTTTCTCCCGTAGTAGAGGCAGTATCACTTCCTGTACTTTTTTTTATTAAACTTGCTGTGGTTTGTCGGTTTTACATATGTACTTGCTTGCGGTGTCGGATTCGTTGCTGATAGCAAGTACGGTAAACTGTGAATGTGTCCCTTTACTTAGCTAGATTATTTCCGGTTAGGTCGTAAGCCAATGCACGTAGATAGGCCATCACATAAACAGCTGAAAAGGATCTTATGTTAAATGTATCCTGCAATTTATAGAATTTGTCCATTTTCGAAATTTTTTCCATAGTACTTTATTCTCTTAAAGTTAGCTGACAGATTTGGAAATTGTTATACGTAAAAATGTAAACACTTCTGCTGCGCTGTGTTTTGAGGGGCTGGGGGCCGCGGTTAGATGTGCCATGTCACGGGTTGAGCGGCCTCTCCCGTCGGAGGTTCGAGTCCTCCCTCGGGCATTTTTTGAAGTTTTGAGCGGCGGTCTTCATTAAAGCACCGACTGTTTCACTATGTTTAATGTCAGCGTGTCGCTTGATCTACATTAATTTTATCTTCTTTTCGTGTTGTTTGGTAGCCTCTGTAATGTCTGTTATTGGTCTTCAGAAGAGTTGGTGTCTACATATCTAAAGAGCAAGCTTCTACACTCTGTTAAAATGTTTTCGCTCTGAGGTTCTGCATGTAATGTAAATCTGATTTGACTTTATCATTACATCCATTTGACAGTTGGTACCTGACGGTAGCTTAAAGGCTGAACTCATGAATATCACCTGACAAAAATATTAATGCATTGAAATACGTGTGCTTACATCGTAAATAAGAGTATTCCACAACTGAAGCAAAAAAATTCGCTTAATCTTATGCTTCTTTATCAAAGTACTCAGATTACAGAAGTCAAATCGACATTATGTTACATGTAAGCTTAGGGTGGATTTGAATGTCACGTCTGCTTTGAGATCATTTAGAGGCAGGATGTGCGTTCAGTTGAAAATGGCTGCGGGACAGTTGAATCCATGAGTTTACTCTGGTGATAGGGACGGAGCACGTAGAAATTTTATATCATCGTGCCGTCTCCAAATTCCCTAAGGTAAACAAGGGTGTTTTCTTAATACAACTACATTAGCGAGAAAATTTTCGATACTGTTAAGGCCGAAAACTGTGTTCCATTGAACTGCTCTCCCTTTTTGTTAAGAAGAAACAGGTGTAGTTCTGGTGGAGGTGGGCTGCTGCTCCATAGCCCCCCCCCCCCTTCTCCCCCTTCGTCCGCTTTCGGGTGGAAAATCGCCGTCGCGTCGTTAACGGAACTAGTAGGACACCTTTTAATTCTTTCATATGTTTTTAGACATTCTGATCAGTGCGTTGAATGGAGAATCGTAACTGGTGTGATGACACAGACGAAGAAGAAAATATGTCCACCAAATACTGTTGTTTGCAAGACAAGCATGATGCTTTAAACAAGTTCTTCTTTTCTCTCATTATTGGCACGGAAGCAAGGCAATTACACTTACATGATGGTAATGCATGTTTACAAAGGTAAGCAGAGTTATACACGTTATGTACAGTTGCAGTCCTATTGTTCCAGTCAGTAGATGGGATTATAATAGGCATGCCCTTCACCTCAGCAAGTAAGGGAAATGTAAACTGGTTGGGCTGACAACAGAAAACGTAAAGGTGGGCGTGGGGCCACCGCCAGTAGTTCTAAAGTACCAGTTGTTATAGATGTCAGAAACCGCGTGGAATTAGCCGAGCGGTCTTAGGCGCTGCAGTCATGGACCGTGCGGCTGGTCCCGGCGGAGGTTCGAGTCCTCCCTCGAGCATGGGTGTGTGTGTTTGGCCTTAGGATAATTTAGGCTAAGTAGTATGTAAGCTTAGGGACTGATGACCTTAGCAGTTAAGTCCCATAAGATTTCACACACAGTTTTGAACAGATGTCAGAATAGCACCTTTTCTAGAATAGGGAAGACAGAGAGAAAGGAAGTTTTAATAGAGATTAGTTCTGAAGCAAACCTTCAGCTTGAGAAAGAAACCATACAACATAATTGTGGGACACTGCATCAGCACGAATAACTGTTGTTGGAAATTTTCATCAGTCGCCAGAAATTTTATTTCCACCCAATCGTACCTGTCAGTGTGACATCACAGTATTCGACCACTGAGAATTAAATTTATCATTATTGAAGAGTTAGAATCATCAAACGCAGCTGACATATCTGAACGTCATGTGACTACTGGTATAGATATGTTAAGTGTTAAAGGATTTAGGTTAGTATCTCGTTTCTCTAGAGCAGAACGGAGGAAGGAGGTGTTGCCACATTCGCCAGGAATTTTCATAATAAACTTTGCTGCATATGGAAGCACGGGCGACAATTTCATAATAAATGATATATAATAATAAGAATATGCTGAGCACGTGCAAGTAATCTGAATTTGTTCATAAGTGGCCTTGAAGCTATACTGGCCTATTCAACATTAAAAAACAAGGAAATAATGCTCGCAGGTGATTTTAATGTAGATTTTCTTAAAAGCTCGTCCAATAAGGTTTTATTTTAATTAATAAAATTCTCATGCACCTTAATTTCTTCCATAAACTTCCCAATTATGGAAATTAATTGCTCAAAAACTGCCCTTGATAAAACCTTTATAGAAAAATCATTTTGTAACCAGTAGTGAGCGGACATTCAGGCTAAGAATTTACGTTCCCTTTGTTAATACTGATCAGGATATAAAATCTTCTAAAACTGAATTCAAGATGACGTCAGTAAATTACTAATTGATTGTTTTAGAAAACTCCTCAAAGATATGAACTGGAGTGACATATAAAGCACTCATGGCATGAATGCAAAATACGACACTTCTGTTAATAAAGTGTTTGCCTTATTTGAAAGCTATTTTCCCCAAATATAACACAGGTTAGACAAAAAGACTGTATACGTCAGGTAGCAACACCTGCGAAGCTGAAGGTAAAGCTCATTAGGGGACTTGCTACAAAATACTGAAGACAGTAATACAGACATCAACGCAAAATCATTACGAGAAAAAAATAGTCACTCTGGGTTATAAAATAAAGACAGTATGGAATGCAGTGAAGGAGAAGACTAATAGAACAAGAGATGAAGAGGAACAGATAGCATAAAGAGTAAATGATATTTTGGTAACTGACGTGTACAGAGTTATAAAGCTTTTTAATAAGCATTTCGTAGCTGTTACTGAAAAGATGATGTTGACAAGCTCAGTAGATGATGCCATGGAATATCTCATATTAGACATTGCTAATAATGTCAGTAATATGAATATGACCCCCACTACACCAGTGGAAGTAATATCCACAGTAAAATCTTTAAAATCAAGAATAAAAAAATTAGCAAAGTCGCTGTTTAAGCGTTAACCTCAGATTAGTAACATTTGAAATTGTTTGTTTATTTAGTCATTTATCAGCAAAAAATTACCCGAATATTGAAAAATACTTAAGTTACGTCTTTGTACAAGAAAGTAGATAAAGAAATGCCGTCAAATTTTCGTACATTCCACTTTTGCCCCCATAACTGAAAAATTTCGAAGAGGTAAAATACAATTGCTTCTGAACTATACGAGTATAAATAATACACTGAGGTGACAAAAATCATGGGATAGCGATATGTGCATATACAGATGGCGGTAGTATCGCGTACACAACGTATAAACGGCAGTGCACTGGCGGAGTTGTCATTTGTAGTCACTTGTCTCACGCGAAACGGTGTCCGACATGATTATGGCCGCACGACAGGAATTAACAGGTTTTGAACGCGGAATAGTAGTTGGCCATCCATTTCGGAGATCGTTAGTGTGGCGAGAATACCACATTTCATGCATTACCTCTCACCATGGACAACACAGTGGCCGAAAGCTTTCACTTAACGACCGAGAGCAGCGGCGTTTGCGTAGAATTGTCAGTGATAAAAGACAAGCAACACTGTGTGAAATAACCGCAGAAATCAATCAGTACGACGAACGTATCCGTTAACAGTACGGCGAAATTTGGCGTTAATGGGCTGTGGCAGCAGACGACCGACCTAAGTGCCTTTACTAACAGCACGACATCGGCTGCATCGCCTCTCCTGAGCTCATAACCTTTTTCGTTTGGATCCTAGACGATTGGAAAACCTCGGCCTTATTTTAGTTGGTAAGAGCGGATGGTAGGATTCGAGTGTTGCACAGACCCCACGAAGCCATGGACCCAGGTTGTCAACAAGGCTCTAAGTCCGTAATGGTGTGGGCTGTGTTTACATGGAATGGACTGTGTCCTCTGGTCGAACTGCACCGATCATTCACTGGAAATGGTTATGTTCGGCTACTTGTAGACCGTTTGCAGCCACTCATGGGCATAATGTTCGCAAACAACAATGGAATTTTTGTTGATTACATTACGCTATGTCACCGCACGATGTTCACGATTGGTTTGAAGACCATTTGGACATTTCGAGCAAATGATTTGATCAACCACGTCGACTGAAAAGGGACACTCGAGAGGTCAGCTCGTGCAGAAAATCTGAGCCTGCAATACTTCTGCTATTATGGACGGCTGCAGAGGCAGCATGGCTGAATATTTCTCCAGGAGACTTCCAACGACTTGTGGAGTCCATGCCGTGCCGAGTTGCTGCACTATGCCGGGGAAAGGGAGGCCCGTCACGGTAGTAGGCGGTGTCTCGTGACTTTTATCACTTCAGTTTACATTGTCTAAATCCCATTTCAGTATTCTAAACGTTTCCTGTATTTAGTAGTCTATTTACACGTACAGTGAGAATGTGCCTTTTCATTAGAGAATAAATTACAGGGTACTGGTATATTATGTGATCTGCCAAAGACAGTGACTGTGTGAATCATAAGTATGTTAGTATGTTGTGATGAAACAGGAAATGCTGCAAAATGGTTCACATAGTATCTCCCTGCCAGGAAACAAAGGATATCAGTAGGAAATAGTTCTGAATTAAGCCATCAGGCATTATCCATCTGGGAACTAATTACGTGGGGTGCCCTACAAGATTCTTACGTATTCTTTGTGTAAAAATGACCTTTCTCGGCTAACGTCACCAAATGCCAAGTTTGTTTTGCTTGCAGATGATACACAAATATTGCAAAAAATAGCAAATCAAGAATAATTTTAGAAAGATCGCTTAACTAAATCTTTTCAATCTATCCTAGGCACGTTCGATAGGGTTCATATCTGGTGAACATGCTGGCCACTCTAGTCGAGCGATGTCGTTATCCTGAAGGAAGTCATTCACAAGATGTGCATGATGGGGCCCGAATTGTCGTCCATGAAGACGAACGCCTCGCCAGTATGCTGCCGATATGGTTGCATTATCGGTCGGAGGATGACATTCACGTATCGTACAGCCGTTATGGCGCCTTCCATGACCATCAGTGGCGTACGTCGGCCCCACATAATGCCACCCCAAAACAGCAGGGAACCTCCACCTTGCTACACTCGCTGGACAGTGTGTGTAAGACGATCAGCCTGACCGGGTTGCCTCCAAACACGTCTCCGACGATTGTCTGGTTAAAACCATATGCGACACTCATCGATGAAGAGGACATAATGCCAGTCCTGAGCGGTCCATTCGGCATGTTGCTGGGCCCATCTGTACCGCGCTGTATGGTGTCGTGGTTGCAAAGACGGACCTCGCCATGGACGCCAGGAGTGAAGCTGCGCATCATGCAGCCTATTGCGCACAGTTTGAGTCGTAACACGACGTCCTGTGGCTACCCGAAAAGCATTATTCAACGTGGTGGCGTTGCTGTCAGGGTTCCTCCGAGCCATAATCCGTAGGTAACGATCATCCACTGCAGTATTAGCCTTTTGGCAGCCTGAGCGAGACATGTCATCGACAGTTCCTGTCTCTCTGTATCTCTTACATGTCCGAACAACATCGCTTTGGTTCACTCCGAGATGCCTGGACACTTCCCTTGTTGAGATCCCTTGCTAGCACAAAGTAACAATGCGGACGCGATCGAACCGCGATATCGACCGTCTATGCATGTTTGAACTACAGACAACACGAGCTGTTTACCTCCTTCCTGGTGGAATAACTGGAACTGATCGGCTGTCTGACCTCCTTCTGTCTAACAGGCGCTGCTCTTGTTGATGACATCTTTGGGCGGGTTTAGTGACATCTCTAAACAGTCAAAGGGACTGTGTCTGTGATACAGTATCCACAGTCAACGTCTATCTTCAGGAGTTCTGGGAACCGGGGTGATCCAAAACTTTTTTTGGTGTGTGTAATACACATGTAACTTACTTGCTGTTTGTTTATTTTTTATAAATTCTTAGATATTGCTGGACATATAAATGTATTTAAATATGATTATAGCTCCATGCCAGTATCTAGCACAGTTGCATCAAATATAGTGCCATACATTGATAAGTAGCAGGTGTTGCACAGCTGAGCAACCGTTTCCTCTAATGGGGGTAGGGCGTTTGCTGCATTAGCTCCAGTAAATTGATCCACAATTTCTCGTGTAATCTGTAGATGATTGGTTGTCGACGGAGTCTGTGGTCTGATGCCTGCTGGATCACATAACTAGTATAAATTAAGTTTTTGAATATAGGTTCCTACAAGTATGTACATTCGCTTTCATTACAGAGTTTTACCATTAAGAAGTCTCCTGCTGTAAGTCTATGGTTGCCCATCTCTACCGATGGCGATTGTGTACATCCATGGGATATTGATACAGTCTGCACTGTATTGTCGCACAGGCTGTTCCACCAAGTAGTACAAATCCATTTGTTTTTCCGACTACATTAATCTCCAACATTACTAACACTTATATGACTTTTTTTGCTGCGGGGGAAGTAGCTAAACACTACGAAATGACATTGAAGTTCACTCACTCACATGAGTGAGCCATCGAAATGTCATTAGCTGCTTACATAGATTTTGCGCTATTAGTGTTGAAATATTTGAAGCATATTTATGCTTTATCTTTGCCATATTAAATTGCCAATACAATTCCTAGAATACTGCAAATTGCCTCAATCACTTCCTCGACACTGCAAATAGAATTCGCCTGCACATTACTGTCATCTCATCGTGCTGTGGGGAAATACTAATAATAAAAGTGTTGAATGGTACGCTTTTTCTCAAACACTTAATATTGACGACTACATCAATATCCGTCGTTATTGTCATGGGACAAATGCAGCGAGAGAGTGCTATGCACCCAAATTATAACGCCATACAAACATAATAGCGGTAAGTATAGATAGGTGAATACGTACTTCAATCGCTTGCACTTCTTTGGAGATTGGATAAACATCTTAAGAAGGACTTAAAATTCCAAATTCCAGCACATGCAGCACAGTGTGTTGGTGGCCCAGTCATGTAATGCATCTTATTGCCATTCTTCTATATTCCAATTATTTGCTGAACTATATTCCGTTTTTCTACAGTCTTACACTCTTCTGCTATCATGCCCCTCAGTCTGTATGTAGGAAGCTGTGAGCACATTTCTCTGCTAGATGTTTACAACAAAACGGACTGGTCAAATTCTTCCTTGCTCTATTAAGGCATCTCGTCAGTTGACGTCATTACAGTGATGAAGTGACTGTGTTATCGTCGAGTCGTTCGAATAAATTACTTGATGCTGCTGATCTATACTCTAATGTTGTGCCACTGGAAGCAACATCGCAATTGGGTGCTGAAAAAAATTATAGGAACAATGTCATAAGTATATTTGACAATATCAATTATTTTTAAGAAATACTAATAAATATTCGCAAACACTTACTGGCTGCTTGTTGCTACTGGCAATGCTGGTGGACGACTGACAGTGGCACTGCTCGCACAGTTGACTGGGAGATCTCGGAGCGCTAAGGTCCACGCCATTCGACGGAAAGCACAATACTCAAATGCCATTGGCCACCAAGCGTTTGTGGGGGGAGGGGGGGGGGGCGGGGGAGAGGAGCGGAGACAGAGAGGGTCGAGAGAGAGAGAGAGTGCAATTATGTAAGAGTCCAGTTACTTAAGAGCCTAATTAACATAGTTGTACTTGCTATCAGGATCAAGAGTCAAAAATGTTCAAATGTGTGTGAAATCTTATTGGACTTAACTGCTAAGGTCATCAGTCCCTAAGCTTACACACTACTTAACCTAAATTATCCTAAGGACAAACACGCACACCCATGCCCGAGGGAGGACTGGAACCTCCACCGGGACCAGGATCAAGAGTGAAGATAGATAAAAGGTCACGAGGTCTTTCAGGACTGGCACTGATGTTCTACTACCACCTTTTAAATAAAAATATGTTTAAGATTTTTTTTTCTTACTGTACGTGAGTAAGGGCTATTTCACTTCGCATCTGTGGAATGTACGTTAGCGTATCTTTTTTACTTTGTAAATACATTCTGTATTCTTTTTTTTCTGATCTTTTCTGCATCCATGATGCTCCTCAGTATATATCTGTTGAAGGAATAGTGCGTGTAATATAATCTAGGGGGACGCATACATTTTCATCACGACACGTTTCGAGGTTTATCACATTATTTTTCAGACGGAACATGAAATTTTCTGGTAATTTGTGCCCAAAACTTAGTATGAAGTACTCGCATTTCTCGCACCATCTTACCGTTTCTTGGCCATTGGTTGCTAGCCATTCGCAGCTTGTCCTCTACGCATGAAATCATTTCTTTTACCACGAGAATGTGGTTGGTCCGACGCATGTTGAAGGGTACGAGTGTGGAACTGCAAGCAGAGAGAGTGACTTCGAACTATAAGGATAGGCTTCGAGTTGATCTTTATCAGGAAAAGGAAAGGATAAAACCTTGTATCAACGTACATAGCGAAATATATATTTTCCATTAGAGGTGACAGTACTCTTAATCACTGCAGTGTTATCCTTTAACAGTACGTGCTGTGCGTAAGAAGATACCTAAAAAAAACAATCGCTTGGTGGTAACGGCGGCGAGAGTGGCGACACAGAGGTTAAGGCGCTTCATACCTATTCAGGAGAAGCAGGGATCGAATCCCCGCTTGGCATGTTCAGATTGAGGCCTGCCGTGTCTTCAGTATGTCACGTCGGGCGAATCACAGAATGGTTCATTTGAAAAGGACACACCCGATTTCCTTCGCTATCTTTATCATAGAGCTGCATCTCTAATGAACTCGTCGTCGAAGAGGCATTAAAACAATTCTTTAAAGTTCATCTATTTACGGATTTTTTAGAATCCGTGACTGTTAAATGAATGTAAATACATAAAACTGCAACAACTAACTTCTGTGATTTATTTCCTTTCCTTTTCCTTTCATGAATGGCGCATGGGGTGACTGTTGGTAAGTCTGGGTGTGGACTCTAATTTCTCTGATTTTTTTCCGTCATCAACATTTCACGAGAAGTACGAACGAGGAAATACGGGTAATATGCGTGTTGACTCTTCTTGCAACGTACGCTCTTTCCGTTTTAACAGTATGTAAAGCTAATCTCCTCAGCATCAAGCCACATATTCTGAATGTGGCGATTACAGAAAAAGGCCAAGATCGTGAACGGGAAAACATAACAGGACAACAATGTTCAGTGTGTTGTTTTTACAGTAATGCTGCACGTAACTATTACATGAGAAGCAGCTGACGTTTTTTAATAGGGCGGAGTTTAGTACTGTCATAATGAGACAGATGGGACACCCGACTTGGTCGAATGTCGTCGAGGCATAATTTACCAGAGGAATTGCTATGGACGACCATTGACAGATTGGAAGATTAGACCTAACCCACATGAGCCTATATGTCTAAATGTCTGTTCTGTCGTTCGGGCTCTATATACAGAAGGATCAGTCAGACAACGAATGGCTTCAATGTGCGTCGCTGGCTTTGGATGAGTAGTACCGTGATCTCATCTTATTGTTTGGTACGGTATGTCCTTCTATAGCCACCAATGGGAGAGAAAATAATCATTGAACAGTGTGAGTACAGATCCTCATGACGTTTTTGAGCAGTGTGAGTAAAGATCTTCATGACGCTTACGTTTCTGCGAAGCAACTAGCGACATGAATACCGTTTACTCTCGCCGCATATTTTATCGTTGAGTAAGTCCGCATGTTGTTGCTCGCAGAACGTTTGAGGTTTTAGCTGCACTGTGAGCAGCTTTTCAAGTGGAATGGCACGTACTTCGTTCTGAATTTCATAAACACGTGATTGGGAGTATTACACGTATCTGCACGTGTATGTTGGTCTTTTGTTGCTCGGGGTAGTCAAACACTATTTCAGCGTAATATTTGCTGCGCCAAACTGACGCAGCCTTTTGCAGATGAAGAACTTACTCAGACTTGTGACTCGAGGAGTGACCACCACCCCCTACGATACACTGATTTAGACAAGTTGCGGTATACTGCTCGGGGGCCGCTCGAAAGGAAAGGCTAAGAAAGATTTTGGACTACCACACAGTTTTCGAAAAACTCGTGATCAAGAGTCATGACGCAGGATTCGTGTCGGACAAAATAATTCGAAGATAAGGAAATGTTGTAGAAACGTATCAAATCGAAAACCTAATATTTTATGGAAGTAGAATATTTGATAAATTAAATACGTTGCAGATTCAGCAGATGAAAGTCAAGTTAACGGGGTTGCGTCGATGTAGTACAAGGCTGTGTTCATACTATAGTCAATTTTCACGGTCTTACATCTAGTCGCACCTATTGCAATATTTTACTCTTTGGCAACAGAATGGAAGCTGTGGTGAAATGTGTATTTGTTATTTTGAATGAAATAAATATTTTATTGTGAGAAAGACAACACAGTATTTTCACACAGTAAATGTGTAAGAATTTCTGTGACACGTGATAAAACCTGGATAATTTCTATGGTTTTGCATGTTTTCCTCTATATTTTCTTTTTCATAAAGCTCAATGTCCAGTTTCAGAGAGTGAGAAGATGTAGAAGTCATTAAAAACGTTACGTACACGTTGCTTGGAAAATTGTTTCTCGAAAGACTCCTTCATTTTCTTCCTCGATGTATTTCGAGAATTATTGCCGGCTTTGCAAGTTCGTAATGGAGTTCTTAAATTATAGTTTGCACAGCAGTGCGCACTTCACCGGAATAACTTTCACCTTGCAAGCCGTGGGAATTTGGCCATCCATATACATATAATCATACGTAGATAAGTCAGTTTTTCCAGCCTAGGAATACACTAGGAAGCGCAATTTTTTATCTGTGATATTTAGTTATAAAATATAGTAGAGGTTCAGATTGAAGGTAATTTCAATCTGCTGGATTTGTCTTACTAAACAGTAAAAAATATTGCAGTATGTGTCATCGAACCCAAGCCCACAGACGTCGAATGTCATACGAACGCAGGCCGTGTGACTCATGGTGGCCGCCACAAGTATTTATGTAGCGGATTGAAATTACGATTTCTTCGATTACAGCAAAACTATTAGGTTTCGTGCGTGATATTTTCTTACTTTAGAGTGTTCTGACCCGTTGTAAATTAGTGCAGATGAATAGGAAGAACAATCCTGTAATGTTCAAATACTGTATTATTCGCTTACTGTTCTACAGTCAGTGTAGCTCGTCTGCAAAAGAGACCGATTTTATATCGCTGCCTGCTCGGATTAAAGGAAGAAATCGAAACAATTCAGAGGTGTGCTGCGTGCGATAGTCTATTTGTTACCGGTAGGTTCCATAAGTGTGCGAGTGTTACGGAGATGTTTCGTGAACTCAGATGAGAATCTGTGGAGGAAAGACGACGTTTTTTTTTTTTTTTTTTTTTTTGGGAAACACCATTTAGAAAAATCTAGGGAACCGACATTTGCTGATGAGTGCAAAACGATTCTACCGCTGCCATTGTACATTTTGCGCAAGGACCGCAAAGACAAGATAAGAGAAATTAGGGTTCTTATGGAGGCATAGAGGCAGTCGTTTTCCCCTCGTTCCATCTGCGACTGAAACAGGAAAGGAAATGACTAGTATTGGTACGTGGTACTCTCCTTGATGCACCACACGGCGGGTTGCGAAGTATATACGTAGATGTAGAACGACCTTGTCTGCTCCAGAACGGAAGCTGCGTCATTAGTCATGAAATTGTACCTCGATTAGTTCGAAAATGGGAGCATTGTGATGTAAAGCGTTTTACCGGAGTTATTGAGTTAGTTTCGAGTGAACCACCTCCCCCGAGTAGTGTCTGTGCCTAAGCTCTAGCACGTCGATGAGTTGCAGGAATTGGCCTCTCCTTTAAGACAAATTCTTTGTCTGCACAGAAACTCATCAATGCTGCTCCATATTATGCTGAGTTTCATCTCATAATTTTGTCAGTTATCATTATTGATATGGTTTTTACTTGGTTTCAGGAGACCAGTAGCTATCAGATCTGCAACCGGATCATGTTTTGTGTATACACACTATTTTGGCATGGTAAGGAAATTGCTCATCTTCGTCAGGTGGTGGCTGCTGGCTAGTAACAACTGCCGGTGGCTGCACTGCTACTGTCTGTTACTAGTTACGTGGCGTGCACGGATAAGTGGGGCCACGCCAGTTGTCGGTTATCGCGACGACTGCTTCGTAGGTGCCAATATCTATCTGGCTGCGCCTGCGTTTTAGAAGTGGTGACTTCAGTTTGGTGAATATGGGGCGATTTAAAATTATATGAGTGGCGTAGTTTACATTTGGTTGTTCAGAAAGTGTTGGCGTAAGATCAGTCCCAGTAAGGGTTTGGTCTCTACAGTTGCGCTGTTCCGGCGAAGTGACGATCTTTTCGCCCACCAACAACGGCTTATCATCCCTCGAGACAGCTGAGGACAGAAAACTAAGCCGTAATGAACATTGTAGACGTTCCTGTATAGGGTGTCCTAAAATTACACAGATCATAGAGGATCCTAAAGTGAGTACTTTATGCCACACATATAGTGGTCGGAAATGGGCAAAAAAATGGTTCAAATGGCCCTGAGCTCTATGGGACTTAACTTCTGAGGTTATCAGTCCCCTAGAACTTAGAACTACTTAAACATAACTAACCTAAGGACACTACACAAATCCATGCCCGAGGCAGGATTCGAACCTGCGACCGGAGTGGTCGCACGGCTCCAGACTGTAGCGTCTAGAACCGCTCGCCCACTCAGGCCGGCCGGAAATTGCCATTCAAGTTTTTGTTGGCATGAACAACTTACGCCTTACAGCGACAACTTGAGCTCCTAGTAACTGTTCATAGTATCGGCTGGCAGTTGTACCTAAGGAAGCAGGTCCTCTTCAGTTTTTACCGAAATTTTATACATCAACGACTTCATGTATCTTCCAAGGAAAAAATTCACAGGAACGAGATCCGGCTATCTTCCTAGCAATGGAACAAGACATCAGACCTCCACTTCCAATCCAGTTATGACCCACGGTAGGAGCTACTTTGTGTCACCAGCAGTTTTCCTTCATAATATTAAGCAAGCTACATCTGTGTTACGTGCTGCGAGCGGCGTGGCGTGCTAGGTAACATTAAGAGACACACTAGCGGATATGCCCCGCCGTTGGCATTCCGAAAGTAGATGGTAAAAAGGTGCCGTCATGTCCTGTTATCAAACAAGCGGTTGTCACAGAAACGTGGCTGCATCAATTTATTGCGGAATTGCGTCAAGGACGTAAATGCTGCTGGTTGGGTCTGATGAAACGTCGCGTGAGCGCAAAGCGCGGCGCTGCCCGCTCTGAGATAAGCTGTTGTTGGAGCGCTAGGTCCTGTTACTGGAGCTTAACGGTCCATCTGAAAGCACTTGTCAGTTTCCAGTGGACAAGCAGGTCAGTCTCCACAGCATCTGGTTGAGACGTAAAGGAAGTTATCACCCATGTTCATCTTCGGGAAGGATTGCCTGCCCGCTGCAGATAGATCAGTGGACGACCCCACAACCTTATAATTCCACATCTATCTGCCGTGAAACGCTATCAAGTCCCTTGAGATAAATAACGACGATGTTATCTCCTCCCAGCATCAGCACATCGTGTGTAAGGTGCTCCCGCAACTGCAGAACAGGAGCTCTCATCAACTGTTTGCTGGTGGCGCACATACCTGAAGCATGTGATGCTCATTATTGCATAAATTCTGAAACAGAAATTAAACTACATACTCTTATTATTTTTCACACAGCGCCGTGATAATTTTATTACCTTTGTTGTCGTTAAAGGGTTAAATGAGGCTTTTGGCCAACTGATAGTAATTTTAAGAAAGAACTGGAAGCAAGCAAATAAAAAAGGTATTTGTATAGATATTACCGAAGTATTTGTATCCGCAGTATACAGGATAAAACCTAAGTGTAACAGATAGAAGCATTAACTGGAGAACTTCTCACCAGTAAAACAAAAAGACATCGTGATAGAATGAACTAGCCGCCTCGTTTTACAAGCAGTGTGGAGCCGACGGCAGTTCTGTGAAAGAAACTGCTTCTTTCCGCACCTTGTCACTTCGCAGTTACGCTGTTTTTTACCCTCGACAGAGCTCAAGGAAGCAGAAATTACGCAACGGATTGAACCATAAGTAATATTTCCTTTGGATTAAATCTCCTGTCAGAAAGCCCCTCTTTCGTAATCAATGTTGCGAAATTGAGGATGAAAATCACATTACACCTCTGAGCAAAAGTAGATCGATCAGGTAATTGCATCGAAAGGGGCTATCAAAGGCCTTGATTGTACGCCTGTGTGCAGGGAAGATAACGATATCGTAGCATCGAGTTTTGTAAAGACCCTGCGGCGAGCCCCTGTGAGGATAAAACAGGTGTTCTGGAGCAGCTCTACCGCCGCTTCTCTTTCTCTTTACGTTTATCACGTATGTTAGTTTGTTTGTCAGGTTTGTATCGCTCTCGTATGTTTCAAGTTTTAACTTGTTTGTTGTTTTTGTGTATAGAAAAGATGTTTTAAAAACATGTGTGATAAAAAATTCATCTAATTGAGATTGCTCATGGTTAATAGGCTGAATTCGTATTGAGGGGTGGTGGAAATGAAATCTTAAATCACCTGTAATTAACTCTGTTGGCCGTGGTCTCAATGGTCGCTTCCTGTAGATGCCTTTTACAAGATTCACTAGTGACCAAATGACATAATGCTGATTCCCTTAACAGTTTCGACATCGACAGGAAGTTAAATATTTGACTTCCTGTTTTCTTTGTCTCTGTTCGAAACAGCCACAGAATAGCATGCTCTGTCTTTACATATCCCATGTCGTCTAGATCTTTACTGTATTCTTGTTGCAGTTCTCTGAAAATCTCGTGTGAACCACAAAAAATATGGAAAACTAAAGTTTCGAAGCTTCGTGAAAGTAGCGGCACACATTTCCTCCTCTGCGCGGCGCCCTGTGTGAAGTCTATTTATTATATTCCCTTATAAATTAACAAGACATGTGATTAAAAACGCGTGAAAAATGCAGGATTTGTACCCGATGTTCTCTTCTGTGCTGTTTTGTTTCAGTAGCATAGAAGTGCACGTAACTGGATTTGATTGTTCAGTGCTGCAGCGATCTCGTTTCTGTGCGAAATCCCAAGCCCTGCGCCGTTTGACATTTCCTCTCATTGCCTTCCGAGAACGTTCGCTCGCGCGTCTACGTGAGTCAGCGGTTCCGCTGCGAAGAAAAGC